>NW_026646631.1:0-318805 GCF_949987535.1 Balaenoptera acutorostrata
AGAGTGCAGTCTGTTGCCCTACACTCGGCATACACAGAGAGGCTCCGAAGGGCTACGGGCCTGGATGTGGCTTAGCAGGCCCATGGGGGCCTGAGGGTACTCAGTGTCCTTGCAGGGAATAGGGTGCCCACGCCAGGCTCCTAGATGTCCTGCAGAGCGTACTGACGTTAAAATAATGCAGGGCAGTGGCTACGGCCTCATGGAAACTGCTGCACGCCTCCGCTTCTGCATGGCAATTCAGGGCCTTACCGCGAGGCAAGTGCTCTCGCTGAGGGTCCCGTTAGCGCCACAGCATGGGAGGATGCTGACTTTCTCCTCCAGCAGAGTGACTTCAGGTACGAGGTCCTCGAAGAATTCTAAGCAGAGTGTTTTCTCACGGCAGCTCAGACGGGGGCCGTGACGAACACTTCCATGGCAGGTCGCACTGCCTAGAAATGTGGTCCTGAGGCTGCTCCAGGGCTCTGGAAATGTAGCTCTCCTTAAGGAACGTGCAGGGTGTTGCCCATCACTCGGCATGCACAGAGGGCCTCTGAGGGACCTACCTTTGGGCCTCCATGTTGCTCACAGGCCCACAGGGGTCTGGAGGCACTCAGGGATCCTGGAGGGAAAATGATGCACACCCGAGGGGCCTAAGAGTCCTGGAAAGGGTACTTCCTTTAAAATAGAGCAGAACAGAGGCTTCCCTGGTGGTGCACTGGTTGACAATCTGCCTGCCAATGCAGGGGACACGGGTTCGAGCTCTGGTCTGGGAGGAATCCACATGCCACGGGGCAACTGGGCCCGTGAGCCACAACTACTGAGCCTGCGCCTCTGGAGCCTGTGCTCCGCAACAAGAGAGGCTGAGATACTGAGAGGCCTACGCACCGCGATGAAGAGTGGCCCCCACTTACCGTAACTGGAGAGAGCCCTAGCACAGAAACGAAGACCCAATATAGCAATCAATCAATCAATCCATCAATCAATCTTAAAACAACAATAAAAAATATAAAAACTAAAATAAAATACAGCAGAACAGCGACTAATACCTCATGGAAACAGCTGCATGCCGCCCTTTCTGCGCGGTTACTCAGGGACTTACCTCGAGGTCAGTACTCACGTTGAGTTTCCCTTTAGCTCCAGAGCGTGGCACGATGAGCTCCACCCCGGCCATCGAAGCATCTGGCTAGCTAGACAAAACTCATTGTCTTCCCAGAGCCATTTATACAGTAGCCAGTGGCCTGTCAACAGCAGTCAATTTCAAGTAGCTTCAAGGCAGCATGAATGGAGCTTTCAGAATGGGAAAGCAAGGCTAGTTCCATCAGGCCCCCATTTCCGCTGGCACACGCAGCATACATCCCTGGGCTTTCTAACAAGTCCAAAGAGACACAGGTTACCCAGTGGTTACTTCGTTGAATCAACTCCTCGAAGCAGGGTGTTCTGCATCTAGCGAACTGCCTCAACCAAGGAAAGCCCCAGCTAGGCCTCCGGGCCCGTGGCTCTTCAAAAGCCTGCAGTGTTATCCGAGGAACTGGGCTTTAGTTGCAGTCGGAACGCAAGCCGACATTCTCCTGCAGGCAGGGTGACTTCAGACAGGGGGTCCCAGATGGAATACGAAGCCGAGTGTTTTCTCAGTGCAGCGCAGACTAGGGCAATGAGTCAGACTTGCACGGCATGTTGGCCCTGCTAGAACGGTGTTCGTGGACCTGTGGGAATGCTGGGGAAATCAAGCTGTCCCAAGAAAGAGTGCAGTCTGTTGCCCTACACTCGGCATACACAGAGTGGCTCCGAAGGGCTACGGGCCTGGATGTGGCTTAGCAGGCCCATGGGGGCCTGAGGGTACTCAGTGTCCTTGCAGGGAATAGGGTGCCCACGCCAGGCTCCTAGATGTCCTGCAGAGCGTACTGACGTTAAAATGATGCAGAGCAGTGGCTACGGCCTCATGGAAACTGCTGCACGCCTCCGCTTCTGCATGGCAATTCAGGGCCTTACCGCGAGGCAAGTGCTCTCGCTGAGGGTCCCGTTAGCGCCACAGCATGGGAGGATGCTGACTTTCTCCTCCAGCAGAGTGACTTCAGGTACGAGGTCCTCGAAGAATTCTAAGCAGAGTGTTTTCTCACGGCAGCTCAGACGGGGGCCGTGACGAACACTTCCATGGCAGGTCGCACTGCCTAGAAATGTGGTCCTGAGGCTGCTCCAGGGCTCTGGAAATGTAGCTCTCCTTAAGGAACGTGCAGGGTGTTGCCCATCACTCGGCATGCACAGAGGGCCTCTGAGGGACCTACCTTTGGGCCTCCATGTTGCTCACAGGCCCACAGGGGTCTGGAGGCACTCAGGGATCCTGGAGGGAAAATGATGCACACCCGAGGGGCCTAAGAGTCCTGGAAAGGGTACTTCCTTTAAAATAGAGCAGAACAGAGGCTTCCCTGGTGGTGCACTGGTTGACAATCTGCCTGCCAATGCAGGGGACACGGGTTCGAGCTCTGGTCTGGGAGGAATCCACATGCCACGGGGCAACTGGGCCCGTGAGCCACAACTACTGAGCCTGCGCCTCTGGAGCCTGTGCTCCGCAACAAGAGAGGCTGAGATACTGAGAGGCCTACGCACCGCGATGAAGAGTGGCCCCCACTTACCGTAACTGGAGAGAGCCCTAGCACAGAAACGAAGACCCAATATAGCAATCAATCAATCAATCCATCAATCAATCTTAAAACAACAATAAAAAATATAAAAACTAAAATAAAATACAGCAGAACAGCGACTAATACCTCATGGAAACAGCTGCATGCCGCCCTTTCTGCGCGGTTACTCAGGGACTTACCTCGAGGTCAGTACTCACGTTGAGTTTCCCTTTAGCTCCAGAGCGTGGCACGATGAGCTCCACCCCGGCCATCGAAGCATCCGGCTAGCTAGACAAAACTCATTGTCTTCCCAGAGCCATGTATACAGTGGCCAGTGGCCTGTCAACAGCAGTCAATTTCAAGTAGCTTCAAGGCAGCATTGAATGGAGCTTTCAGAATGGGAAAGCAAGGCTAGTTCCATCAGGCCCCCATTTTCCACTTGCAACACGCAGCATACACTCCCTGGGCTTTCTAACAAGTCCAAAGAGACACAGGTTACCCAGTGGGTTACATCGTTGAATCAACTCCTCGAAGCAGGGGTGTTCTGCATCTAGCGAACTGCCTCAACCAAGGAAAGCCCCAGCTAGGCCTCCGGGCCCGTGGCTCTTCAAAAGCCTGCAGTGTTATCCGAGGAACTGGGCTTTAGTTGCAGTCGGAACGCAAGCCCACATTCTCCTGGAGGCAGGGTGACTTCAGACAGGGGGTCCCAGATGGAATACGAAGCCGAGTGTTTTCTCAGTGCAGCGCAGACTAGGGCAATGAGTCAGACTTGCACGGCATGTTGGCCCTGCTAGAACGGTGTTCGTGGACCTGTGGGAATGCTGGAGAAGTCAAGCTGTCCCAAGAACGAGTGCAGTCTGTTGCCCTACACTCGGCATACACAGAGTGGCTCCGAAGGGCTACGGGCCTGGATGTGGCTTAGCAGGCCCATGGGGGCCTGAGGGTACTCAGTGTCCTTGCAGGGAATAGGGTGTCCACGCCCAGGCTCCTAGATGTCCTGCAGAGCGTACTGACGTTAAAATAATGCAGGGCAGTGGCTACGGCCTCATGGAAACTGCTGCACGCCTCCGCTTCTGCATGGCAATTCAGGCCTTACCGCGAGGCAAGTGCTCTCGCTGAGGGTCCCGTTAGCGCCACAGCATGGGGAGGATGCTGACTTTCTCCTCCAGCAGAGTGACTTCAGGTACGAGGTCCTCGAAGAATTCTAAGCAGAGTGTTTTCTCATGGCAGCTCAGACGGGGGGCCGTGACGAACACTTCCATGGCAGGTCGCACTGCCTAGAAATGTGGTCCTGAGGCTGCTCCAGGGCTCTGGAAATGTAGCTCTCCTTTATGTTACGTGCAAGGTGTTGCCCATCACTCGGCATGCACAGAGGACCTCTGAGGGGACCTACCTTTGGGCCTCCATGTTGCTCACAGGCCCACAGGGGTCTGGAGGCACTCAGGGATCCTGGAGGGAAAATGATGCACACCCGAGGGGCCTAAGAGTCCTGGAAAGGGTACTTCCTTTAAAATAGAGCAGAACAGAGGCTTCCCTGGTGGTGCACTGGTTGACGATCTGCCTGCCAATGCAGGGGGACACGGGTTCGAGCTCTGGTCTGGGAGGAATCCACATGCCACGGGGCAACTGGGCCCGTGAGCCACAACTACTGAGCCTGCGCCTCTGGAGCCTGTGCTCCTGCAACAAGAGAGGCTGAGATACTGAGAGGCCTACGCACCGCGATGAAGAGTGGCCCCCCACTTACCGTAACTGGAGAGAGCCCTAGCACAGAAACGAAGACCCAATATAGCAATCAATCAATCAATCCATCAATCAATCTTAAAACAACAATAAAAAATATAAAAACTAAAATAAAATTACAGCAGAACAGCGACTAATACCTCATGGAAACAGCTGCATGCCGCCCTTTCTGCGCGGTTACTCAGGGACTTACCTCGAGGTCAGTACTCACGTTGAGTTTCCCTTTAGCTCCAGAGCGTGGCACGATGAGCTCCACCCCGGCCATCGAAGCATCTGGCTAGCTAGACAAAACTCATTGTCTTCCCAGAGCCATTTATACAGTAGCCAGTGGCCTGTCAACAGCAGTCAATTTCAAGTAGCTTCAAGGCAGCATGAATGGAGCTTTCAGAATGGGAAAGCAAGGCTAGTTCCATCAGGCCCCCATTTCCGCTGGCACACGCAGCATACATCCCTGGGCTTTCTAACAAGTCCAAAGAGACACAGGTTACCCAGTGGTTACTTCGTTGAATCAACTCCTCGAAGCAGGGTGTTCTGCATCTAGCGAACTGCCTCAACCAAGGAAAGCCCCAGCTAGGCCTCCGGGCCCGTGGCTCTTCAAAAGCCTGCAGTGTTATCCGAGGAACTGGCTTTAGTTGCAGTCGGAACGCAAGCCGACATTCTCCTGCAGGCAGGGTGACTTCAGACAGGGGGTCCCAGATGGAATACGAAGCCGAGTGTTTTCTCAGTGCAGCGCAGACTAGGGCAATGAGTCAGACTTGCACGGCATGTTGGCCCTGCTAGAACGGTGTTCGTGGACCTGTGGGAATGCTGGGGAAATCAAGCTGTCCCAAGAAAGAGTGCAGTCTGTTGCCCTACACTCGGCATACACAGAGTGGCTCCGAAGGGCTACGGGCCTGGATGTGGCTTAGCAGGCCCATGGGGGCCTGAGGGTACTCAGTGTCCTTGCAGGGAATAGGAGGTGCCCACGCCAGGCTCCTAGATGTCCTGCAGAGCGTACTGACGTTAAAATGATGCAGAGCCGTGGCTACGGCCTCATGGAAAACTGCTGCAACGCCTCCGCTTCTGCATGGCAATTCAGGGCGCCTTACCGCGAGGCAAGTGCTCTCGCTGAGGGGTCCCGTTAGCGCCACAGCATGGGAGGATGCTGACTTTCTCCTCCAGCAGAGTGACTTCAGGTACGAGGTCCTCGAAGAATTCTAAGCAGAGTGTTTTCTCACGGCAGCTCAGACGTGGGGCCGTGACGAACACTTCCATGGCAGGTTCGCACTGCCTAGAAATGTGGTCCTGAGGCTGCTCCAGGGCTCTGGAAATGTAGCTCTCCTTAAGGAACGTGCAGGGTGTTGCCCATCACTCGGCATGCACAGAGGGCCTCTGAGGGACCTACCTTTGGGCCTCCATGTTGCTCACAGGCCCACAGGGGTCTGGAGGCACTCAGGGATCCTGGAGGGAAAATGATGCACACCCGAGGGGCCTAAGAGTCCTGGAAAGGGTACTTCCTTTAAAATAGAGCAGAACAGAGGCTTCCCTGGTGGTGCACTGGTTGACAATCTGCCTGCCAATGCAGGGGACACGGGTTTCGAGCTCTGGTCTGGGAGGAATCCACATGCCACGGGGCAACTGGGCCCGTGAGCCACAACTACTGAGCCTGCGCCTCTGGAGCCTGTGCTCCGCAACAAGAGAGGCTGAGATACTGAGAGACCTACGCACCGCGATGAAGAGTGGCCCCCACTTACCGTAACTGGAGAGAGCCCTAGCACAGAAACGAAGACCCAATATAGCAATCAATCAATCAATCCATCAATCAATCTTAAAACAACAATAAAAAATATAAAAACTAAAATAAAATACAGCAGAACAGCGACTAATACCTCATGGAAACAGCTGCATGCCGCCCTTTCTGCGCGGTTACTCAGGGACTTACCTCGAGGTCAGTACTCACGTTGAGTTTCCCTTTAGCTCCAGAGCGTGGCACGATGAGCTCCACCCCGGCCATCGAAGCATCCGGCTAGCTAGACAAAACTCATTGTCTTCCCAGAGCCATGTATACAGTGGCCAGTGGCCTGTCAACAGCAGTCAATTTCAAGTAGCTTCAAGGCAGCATGAATGGAGCTTTCAGAATGGGAAAGCAAGGCTAGTTCCATCAGGCCCCCATTTCCACTTGCACACGCAGCATACATCCCTGGGCTTTCTAACAAGTCCAAAGAGACACAGGTTACCCAGTGGTTACTTCGTTGAATCAACTCCTCGAAGCAGGGTGTTCTGCATCTAGCGAACTGCCTCAACCAAGGAAAGCCCCAGCTAGGCCTCCGGGCCCGTGGCTCTTCAAAAGCCTGCAGTGTTATCCGAGGAACTGGGCTTTAGTTGCAGTCGGAACGCAAGCCCACATTCTCCTGGAGGCAGGGTGACTTCAGACAGGGGGTCCCAGATGGAATACGAAGCCGAGTGTTTTCTCAGTGCAGCGCAGACTAGGGCAATGAGTCAGACTTGCACGGCATGTTGGCCCTGCTAGAACGGTGTTCGTGGACCTGTGGGAATGCTGGAGAAGTCAAGCTGTCCCAAGAAAGAGTGCAGTCTGTTGCCCTACACTCGGCATACACAGA
The DNA here is from genome assembly GCF_949987535.1 of Balaenoptera acutorostrata. NCBI lineage: Eukaryota > Metazoa > Chordata > Mammalia > Artiodactyla > Balaenopteridae > Balaenoptera > Balaenoptera acutorostrata. The sequence continues at coordinate 6,938 of NW_026646631.1, forward strand.
GTGGCTCCGAAGGGCTACGGGCCTGGATGTGGCTTAGCAGGCCCATGGGGGCCTGAGGGTACTCAGTGTCCTTGCAGGGAATAGGGTGCCCACGCCAGGCTCCTAGATGTCCTGCAGAGCGTACTGACGTTAAAATAATGCAGGGCAGTGGCTACGGCCTCATGGAAACTGCTGCACGCCTCCGCTTCTGCATGTCAATTCAGGGCCTTACCGCGAGGCAAGTGCTCTCGCTGAGGGTCCCGTTAGCGCCACAGCATGGGAGGATGCTGACTTTCTCCTCCAGCAGAGTGACTTCAGGTACGAGGTCCTCGAAGAATTCTAAGCAGAGTGTTTTCTCATGGCAGCTCAGACGGGGGCCGTGACGAACACTTCCATGGCAGGTCGCACTGCCTAGAAATGTGGTCCTGAGGCTGCTCCAGGGCTCTGGAAATGTAGCTCTCCTTATGTTACGTGCAAGGTGTTGCCCATCACTCGGCATGCACAGAGGACCTCTGAGGGACCTACCTTTGGGCCTCCATGTTGCTCACAGGCCCACAGGGGTCTGGAGGCACTCAGGGATCCTGGAGGGAAAATGATGCACACCCGAGGGGCCTAAGAGTCCTGGAAAGGGTACTTCCTTTAAAATAGAGCAGAACAGAGGCTTCCCTGGTGGTGCACTGGTTGACGATCTGCCTGCCAATGCAGGGGACACGGGTTCGAGCTCTGGTCTGGGAGGAATCCACATGCCACGGGGCAACTGGGCCCGTGAGCCACAACTACTGAGCCTGCGCCTCTGGAGGCTGTGCTCCGCAACAAGAGAGGCTGAGATACTGAGAGGCCTACGCACCGCGATGAAGAGTGGCCCCCACTTACCGTAACTGGAGAGAGCCCTAGCACAGAAACGAAGACCCAATATAGCAATCAATCAATCAATCCATCAATCAATCTTAAAACAACAATAAAAAATATAAAAACTAAAATAAAATACAGCAGAACAGCGACTAATACCTCATGGAAACAGCTGCATGCCGCCCTTTCTGCGCGGTTACTCAGGGACTTACCTCGAGGTCAGTACTCACGTTGAGTTTCCCTTTAGCTCCAGAGCGTGGCACGATGAGCTCCACCCCGGCCATCGAAGCATCCGGCTAGCTAGACAAAACTCATTGTCTTCCCAGAGCCATGTATACAGTGGCCAGTGGCCTGTCAACAGCAGTCAATTTCAAGTAGCTTCAAGGCAGCATGAATGGAGCTTTCAGAATGGGAAAGCAAGGCTAGTTCCATCAGGCCCCCATTTCCGCTGGCACACGCAGCATACATCCCTGGGCTTTCTAACAAGTCCAAAGAGACACAGGTTACCCAGTGGTTACTTCGTTGAATCAACTCCTCGAAGCAGGGTGTTCTGCATCTAGCGAACTGCCTCAACCAAGGAAAGCCCCAGCTAGGCCTCCGGGCCCGTGGCTCTTCAAAAGCCTGCAGTGTTATCCGAGGAACTGGGCTTTAGTTGCAGTCGGAACGCAAGCCCACATTCTCCTGGAGGCAGGGTGACTTCAGACAGGGGGTCCCAGATGGAATACGAAGCCGAGTGTTTTCTCAGTGCAGCGCAGACTAGGGCAATGAGTCAGACTTGCACGGCATGTTGGCCCTGCTAGAATGGTGTTCGTGGACCTGTGGGAATGCTGGAGAAGTCAAGCTGTCCCAAGAAAGAGTGCAGTCTGTTGCCCTACACTCGGCATACACAGAGAGGCTCCGAAGGGCTACGGGCCTGGATGTGGCTTAGCAGGCCCATGGGGGCCTGAGGGTACTCAGTGTCCTTGCAGGGAATAGGGTGCCCACGCCAGGCTCCTAGATGTCCTGCAGAGCGTACTGACGTTAAAATAATGCAGGGCAGTGGCTACGGCCTCATGGAAACTGCTGCACGCCTCCGCTTCTGCATGGCAATTCAGGGCCTTACCGCGAGGCAAGTGCTCTCGCTGAGGGTCCCGTTAGCGCCACAGCATGGGAGGATGCTGACTTTCTCCTCCAGCAGAGTGACTTCAGGTACGAGGTCCTCGAAGAATTCTAAGCAGAGTGTTTTCTCACGGCAGCTCAGACGGGGGCCGTGACGAACACTTCCATGGCAGGTCGCACTGCCTAGAAATGTGGTCCTGAGGCTGCTCCAGGGCTCTGGAAATGTAGTTCTCCTTAAGGAACGTGCAGGGTGTTGCCCATCACTCGGCATGCACAGAGGGCCTCTGAGGGACCTACCTTTGGGCCTCCATGTTGCTCACAGGCCCACAGGGGTCTGGAGGCACTCAGGGATCCTGGAGGGAAAATGATGCACACCCGAGGGGCCTAAGAGTCCTGGAAAGGGTACTTCCTTTAAAATAGAGCAGAACAGAGGCTTCCCTGGTGGTGCACTGGTTGACAATCTGCCTGCCAATGCAGGGGACACGGGTTCGAGCTCTGGTCTGGGAGGAATCCACATGCCACGGGGCAACTGGGCCCGTGAGCCACAACTACTGAGCCTGCGCCTCTGGAGCCTGTGCTCCGCAACAAGAGAGGCTGAGATACTGAGAGGCCTACGCACCGCGATGAAGAGTGGCCCCCACTTACCGTAACTGGAGAGAGCCCTAGCACAGAAACGAAGACCCAATATAGCAATCAATCAATCAATCCATCAATCAATCTTAAAACAACAATAAAAAATATAAAAACTAAAATAAAATACAGCAGAACAGCGACTAATACCTCATGGAAACAGCTGCATGCCGCCCTTTCTGCGCGGTTACTCAGGGACTTACCTCGAGGTCAGTACTCACGTTGAGTTTCCCTTTAGCTCCAGAGCGTGGCACGATGAGCTCCACCCCGGCCATCGAAGCATCTGGCTAGCTAGACAAAACTCATTGTCTTCCCAGAGCCATGTATACAGTGGCCAGTGGCCTGTCAACAGCAGTCAATTTCAAGTAGCTTCAAGGCAGCATGAATGGAGCTTTCAGAATGGGAAAGCAAGGCTAGTTCCATCAGGCCCCCATTTCCGCTGGCACACGCAGCATACATCCCTGGGCTTTCTAACAAGTCCAAAGAGACACAGGTTACCCAGTGGTTACTTCGTTGAATCAACTCCTCGAAGCAGGGTGTTCTGCATCTAGCGAACTGCCTCAACCAAGGAAAGCCCCAGCTAGGCCTCCGGGCCCGTGGCTCTTCAAAAGCCTGCAGTGTTATCCGAGGAACTGGGCTTTAGTTGCAGTCGGAACGCAAGCCGACATTCTCCTGCAGGCAGGGTGACTTCAGACAGGGGGTCCCAGATGGAATACGAAGCCGAGTGTTTTCTCAGTGCAGCGCAGACTAGGGCAATGAGTCAGACTTGCACGGCATGTTGGCCCTGCTAGAACGGTGTTCGTGGACCTGTGGGAATGCTGGGGAAATCAAGCTGTCCCAAGAAAGAGTGCAGTCTGTTGCCCTACACTCGGCATACACAGAGTGGCTCCGAAGGGCTACGGGCCTGGATGTGGCTTAGCAGGCCCATGGGGGCCTGAGGGTACTCAGTGTCCTTGCAGGGAATAGGGTGCCCACGCCAGGCTCCTAGATGTCCTGCAGAGCGTACTGACGTTAAAATGATGCAGAGCAGTGGCTACGGCCTCATGGAAACTGCTGCACGCCTCCGCTTCTGCATGGCAATTCAGGGCCTTACCGCGAGGCAAGTGCTCTCGCTGAGGGTCCCGTTAGCGCCACAGCATGGGAGGATGCTGACTTTCTCCTCCAGCAGAGTGACTTCAGGTACGAGGTCCTCGAAGAATTCTAAGCAGAGTGTTTTCTCACGGCAGCTCAGACGGGGGCCGTGACGAACACTTCCATGGCAGGTCGCACTGCCTAGAAATGTGGTCCTGAGGCTGCTCCAGGGCTCTGGAAATGTAGCTCTCCTTAAGGAACGTGCAGGGTGTTGCCCATCACTCGGCATGCACAGAGGGCCTCTGAGGGACCTACCTTTGGGCCTCCATGTTGCTCACAGGCCCACAGGGGTCTGGAGGCACTCAGGGATCCTGGAGGGAAAATGATGCACACCCGAGGGGCCTAAGAGTCCTGGAAAGGGTACTTCCTTTAAAATAGAGCAGAACAGAGGCTTCCCTGGTGGTGCACTGGTTGACAATCTGCCTGCCAATGCAGGGGACACGGGTTCGAGCTCTGGTCTGGGAGGAATCCACATGCCACGGGGCAACTGGGCCCGTGAGCCACAACTACTGAGCCTGCGCCTCTGGAGCCTGTGCTCCGCAACAAGAGAGGCTGAGATACTGAGAGGCCTACGCACCGCGATGAAGAGTGGCCCCCACTTACCGTAACTGGAGAGAGCCCTAGCACAGAAACGAAGACCCAATATAGCAATCAATCAATCAATCCATCAATCAATCTTAAAACAACAATAAAAAATATAAAAACTAAAATAAAATACAGCAGAACAGCGACTAATACCTCATGGAAACAGCTGCATGCCGCCCTTTCTGCGCGGTTACTCAGGGACTTACCTCGAGGTCAGTACTCACGTTGAGTTTCCCTTTAGCTCCAGAGCGTGGCACGATGAGCTCCACCCCGGCCATCGAAGCATCCGGCTAGCTAGACAAAACTCATTGTCTTCCCAGAGCCATGTATACAGTGGCCAGTGGCCTGTCAACAGCAGTCAATTTCAAGTAGCTTCAAGGCAGCATGAATGGAGCTTTCAGAATGGGAAAGCAAGGCTAGTTCCATCAGGCCCCCATTTCCACTTGCACACGCAGCATACATCCCTGTGCTTTCTAACAAGTCCAAAGAGACACAGGTTACCCAGTGGTTACTTCGTTGAATCAACTCCTCGAAGCAGGGTGTTCTGCATCTAGCGAACTGCCTCAACCAAGGAAAGCCCCAGCTAGGCCTCCGGGCCCGTGGCTCTTCAAAAGCCTGCAGTGTTATCCGAGGAACTGGGCTTTAGTTGCAGTCGGAACGCAAGCCCACATTCTCCTGGAGGCAGGGTGACTTCAGACAGGGGGTCCCAGATGGAATACGAAGCCGAGTGTTTTCTCAGTGCAGCGCAGACTAGGGCAATGAGTCAGACTTGCACGGCATGTTGGCCCTGCTAGAACGGTGTTCGTGGACCTGTGGGAATGCTGGGGAAATCAAGCTGTCCCAAGAAAGAGTGCAGTCTGTTGCCCTACACTCGGCATACACAGAGTGGCTCCGAAGGGCTACGGGCCTGGATGTGGCTTAGCAGGCCCATGGGGGCCTGAGGGTACTCAGTGTCCTTGCAGGGAATAGGGTGCCCACGCCAGGCTCCTAGATGTCCTGCAGAGCGTACTGACGTTAAAATGATGCAGAGCAGTGGCTACGGCCTACTGGAAACTGCTGCACGCCTCCGCTTCTGCATGGCAATTCAGGGCCTTACCGCGAGGCAAGTGCTCTCGCTGAGGGTCCCGTTAGCGCCACAGCATGGGAGGATGCTGACTTTCTCCTCCAGCAGAGTGACTTCAGGTACGAGGTCCTCGAAGAATTCTAAGCAGAGTGTTTTCTCACGGCAGCTCAGACGGGGGCCGTGACGAACACTTCCATGGCAGGTCGCACTGCCTAGAAATGTGGTCCTGAGGCTGCTCCAGGGCTCTGGAAATGTAGCTCTCCTTAAGGAACGTGCAGGGTGTTGCCCATCACTCGGCATGCACAGAGGGCCTCTGAGGGACCTACCTTTGGGCCTCCATGTTGCTCACAGGCCCACAGGGGTCTGGAGGCACTCAGGGATCCTGGAGGGAAAATGATGCACACCCGAGGGGCCTAAGAGTCCTGGAAAGGGTACTTCCTTTAAAATAGAGCAGAACAGAGGCTTCCCTGGTGGTGCACTGGTTGACAATCTGCCTGCCAATGCAGGGGACACGGGTTCGAGCTCTGGTCTGGGAGGAATCCACATGCCACGGGGCAACTGGGCCCGTGAGCCACAACTACTGAGCCTGCGCCTCTGGAGCCTGTGCTCCGCAACAAGAGAGGCTGAGATACTGAGAGGCCTACGCACCGCGATGAAGAGTGGCCCCCACTTACCGTAACTGGAGAGAGCCCTAGCACAGAAACGAAGACCCAATATAGCAATCAATCAATCAATCCATCAATCAATCTTAAAACAACAATAAAAAATATAAAAACTAAAATAAAATACAGCAGAACAGCGACTAATACCTCATGGAAACAGCTGCATGCCGCCCTTTCTGCGCGGTTACTCAGGGACTTACCTCGAGGTCAGTACTCACGTTGAGTTTCCCTTTAGCTCCAGAGCGTGGCACGATGAGCTCCACCCCGGCCATCGAAGCATCCGGCTAGCTAGACAAAACTCATTGTCTTCCCAGAGCCATGTATACAGTGGCCAGTGGCCTGTCAACAGCAGTCAATTTCAAGTAGCTTCAAGGCAGCATGAATGGAGCTTTCAGAATGGGAAAGCAAGGCTAGTTCCATCAGGCCCCCATTTCCACTTGCACACGCAGCATACATCCCTGGGCTTTCTAACAAGTCCAAAGAGACACAGGTTACCCAGTGGTTACTTCGTTGAATCAACTCCTCGAAGCAGGGTGTTCTGCATCTAGCGAACTGCCTCAACCAAGGAAAGCCCCAGCTAGGCCTCCGGGCCCGTGGCTCTTCAAAAGCCTGCAGTGTTATCCGAGGAACTGGGCTTTAGTTGCAGTCGGAACGCAAGCCCACATTCTCCTGGAGGCAGGGTGACTTCAGACAGGGGGTCCCAGATGGAATACGAAGCCGAGTGTTTTCTCAGTGCAGCGCAGACTAGGGCAATGAGTCAGACTTGCACGGCATGTTGGCCCTGCTAGAACGGTGTTCGTGGACCTGTGGGAATGCTGGGGAAATCAAGCTGTCCCAAGAAAGAGTGCAGTCTGTTGCCCTACACTCGGCATACACAGAGTGGCTCCGAAGGGCTACGGGCCTGGATGTGGCTTAGCAGGCCCATGGGGGCCTGAGGGTACTCAGTGTCCTTGCAGGGAATAGGGTGCCCACGCCAGGCTCCTAGATGTCCTGCAGAGCGTACTGACGTTAAAATGATGCAGAGCAGTGGCTACGGCCTCATGGAAACTGCTGCACGCCTCCGCTTCTGCATGGCAATTCAGGGCCTTACCGCGAGGCAAGTGCTCTCGCTGAGGGTCCCGTTAGCGCCACAGCATGGGAGGATGCTGACTTTCTCCTCCAGCAGAGTGACTTCAGGTACGAGGTCCTCGAAGAATTCTAAGCAGAGTGTTTTCTCACGGCAGCTCAGACGGGGGCCGTGACGAACACTTCCATGGCAGGTCGCACTGCCTAGAAATGTGGTCCTGAGGCTGCTCCAGGGCTCTGGAAATGTAGCTCTCCTTAAGGAACGTGCAGGGTGTTGCCCATCACTCGGCATGCACAGAGGGCCTCTGAGGGACCTACCTTTGGGCCTCCATGTTGCTCACAGGCCCACAGGGGTCTGGAGGCACTCAGGGATCCTGGAGGGAAAATGATGCACACCCGAGGGGCCTAAGAGTCCTGGAAAGGGTACTTCCTTTAAAATAGAGCAGAACAGAGGCTTCCCTGGTGGTGCACTGGTTGACAATCTGCCTGCCAATGCAGGGGACACGGGTTCGAGCTCTGGTCTGGGAGGAATCCACATGCCACGGGGCAACTGGGCCCGTGAGCCACAACTACTGAGCCTGCGCCTCTGGAGCCTGTGCTCCGCAACAAGAGAGGCTGAGATACTGAGAGGCCTACACACCGCGATGAAGAGTGGCCCCCACTTACCGTAACTGGAGAGAGCCCTAGCACAGAAACGAAGACCCAATATAGCAATCAATCAATCAATCCATCAATCAATCTTAAAGCAACAATAAAATATATAAAAACTAAAATAAAATACAGCAGAACAGCGACTAATACCTCATGGAAACAGCTGCATGCCGCCCTTTCTGCGCGGTTACTCAGGGACTTACCTCGAGGTCAGTACTCACGTTGAGTTTCCCTTTAGCTCCAGAGCGTGGCACGATGAGCTCCACCCCGGCCATCGAAGCATCCGGCTAGCTAGACAAAACTCATTGTCTTCCCAGAGCCATGTATACAGTGGCCAGTGGCCTGTCAACAGCAGTCAATTTCAAGTAGCTTCAAGGCAGCATGAATGGAGCTTTCAGAATGGGAAAGCAAGGCTAGTTCCATCAGGCCCCCATTTCCACTTGCACACGCAGCATACATCCCTGGGCTTTCTAACAAGTCCAAAGAGACACAGGTTACCCAGTGGTTACTTCGTTGAATCAACTCCTCGAAGCAGGGTGTTCTGCATCTAGCGAACTGCCTCAACCAAGGAAAGCCCCAGCTAGGCCTCCGGGCCCGTGGCTCTTCAAAAGCCTGCAGTGTTATCCGAGGAACTGGGCTTTAGTTGCAGTCGGAACGCAAGCCCACATTCTCCTGGAGGCAGGGTGACTTCAGACAGGGGGTCCCAGATGGAATACGAAGCCGAGTGTTTTCTCAGTGCAGCGCAGACTAGGGCAATGAGTCAGACTTGCACGGCATGTTGGCCCTGCTAGAACGGTGTTCGTGGACCTGTGGGAATGCTGGAGAAGTCAAGCTGTCCCAAGAAAGAGTGCAGTCTGTTGCCCTACACTCGGCATACACAGAGTGGCTCCGAAGGGCTACGGGCCTGGATGTGGCTTAGCAGGCCCATGGGGGCTTGAGGGTACTCAGTGTCCTTGCAGGGAATAGGGTGCCCACGCCAGGCTCCTAGAGGTCCTGCAGAGCGTACTGACGTTAAAATAATGCAGGGCAGTGGCTACGGCCTCATGGAAACTGCTGCACGCCTCCGCTTCTGCATGGCAATTCAGGGCCTTACCGCGAGGCAAGTGCTCTCGCTGAGGGTCCCGTTAGCGCCACAGCATGGGAGGATGCTGACTTTCTCCTCCAGCAGAGTGACTTCAGGTACGAGGTCCTCGAAGAATTCTAAGCAGAGTGTTTTCTCACGGCAGCTCAGACGGGGGCCGTGACGAACACTTCCATGGCAGGTCGCACTGCCTAGAAATGTGGTCCTGAGGCTGCTCCAGGGCTCTGGAAATGTAGCTCTCCTTAAGGAACGTGCAGGGTGTTGCCCATCACTCGGCATGCACAGAGGGCCTCTGAGGGACCTACCTTTGGGCCTCCATGTTGCTCACAGGCCCACAGGGGTCTGGAGGCACTCAGGGATCCTGGAGGGAAAATGATGCACACCCGAGGGGCCTAAGAGTCCTGGAAAGGGTACTTCCTTTAAAATAGAGCAGAACAGAGGCTTCCCTGGTGGTGCACTGGTTGACGATCTGCCTGCCAATGCAGGGGACACGGGTTCGAGCTCTGGTCTGGGAGGAATCCACATGCCACGGGGCAACTGGGCCCGTGAGCCACAACTACTGAGCCTGCGCCTCTGGAGCCTGTGCTCCGCAACAAGAGAGGCTGAGATACTGAGAGGCCTACGCACCGCGATGAAGAGTGGCCCCCACTTACCGTAACTGGAGAGAGCCCTAGCACAGAAACGAAGACCCAATATAGCAATCAATCAATCAATCCATCAATCAATCTTAAAACAACAATAAAAAATATAAAAACTAAAATAAAATACAGCAGAACAGCGACTAATACCTCATGGAAACAGCTGCATGCCGCCCTTTCTGCGCGGTTACTCAGGGACTTACCTCGAGGTCAGTACTCACGTTGAGTTTCCCTTTAGCTCCAGAGCGTGGCACGATGAGCTCCACCCCGGCCATCGAAGCATCCGGCTAGCTAGACAAAACTCATTGTCTTCCCAGAGCCATGTATACAGTAGCCAGTGGCCTGTCAACAGCAGTCAATTTCAAGTAGCTTCAAGGCAGCATGAATGGAGCTTTCAGAATGGGAAAGCAAGGCTAGTTCCATCAGGCCCCCATTTCCGCTGGCACACGCAGCATACATCCCTGGGCTTTCTAACAAGTCCAAAGAGACACAGGTTACCCAGTGGTTACTTCGTTGAATCAACTCCTCGAAGCAGGGTGTTCTGCATCTAGCGAACTGCCTCAACCAAGGAAAGCCCCAGCTAGGCCTCCGGGCCCGTGGCTCTGCAAAAGCCTGCAGTGTTATCCGAGGAACTGGGCTTTAGTTGCAGTCGGAACGCAAGCCGACATTCTCCTGCAGGCAGGGTGACTTCAGACAGGGGGTCCCAGACGGAATACGAAGCCGAGTGTTTTCTCAGTGCAGCGCAGACTAGGGCAATGAGTCAGACTTGCACGGCATGTTGGCCCTGCTAGAACGGTGTTCGTGGACCTGTGGGAATGCTGGGGAAATCAAGCTGTCCCAAGAAAGAGTGCAGTCTGTTGCCCTACACTCGGCATACACAGAGTGGCTCCGAAGGGCTACGGGCCTGGATGTGGCTTAGCAGGCCCATGGGGCCCTGAGGGTACTCAGTGTCCTTGCAGGGAATAGGGTGCCCACGCCAGGCTCCTAGATGTCCTGCAGAGCGTACTGACGTTAAAATGATGCAGAGCAGTGGCTACGGCCTCCTGGAAACTGCTGCACGCCTCCGCTTCTGCATGGCAATTCAGGGCCTTACCGCGAGGCAAGTGCTCTCGCTGAGGGTCCCGTTAGCGCCACAGCATGGGAGGATGCTGACTTTCTCCTCCAGCAGAGTGACTTCAGGTACGAGGTCCTCGAAGAATTCTAAGCAGAGTGTTTTCTCACGGCAGCTCAGACGGGGGCCGTGACGAACACTTCCATGGCAGGTCGCACTGCCTAGAAATGTGGTCCTGAGGCTGCTCCAGGGCTCTGGAAATGTAGCTCTCCTTAAGGAACGTGCAGGGTGTTGCCCATCACTCGGCATGCACAGAGGGCCTCTGAGGGACCTACCTTTGGGCCTCCATGTTGCTCACAGGCCCACAGGGGTCTGGAGGCACTCAGGGATCCTGGAGGGAAAATGATGCACACCCGAGGGGCCTAAGAGTCCTGGAAAGGGTACTTCCTTTAAAATAGAGCAGAACAGAGGCTTCCCTGGTGGTGCACTGGTTGACAATCTGCCTGCCAATGCAGGGGACACGGGTTCGAGCTCTGGTCTGGGAGGAATCCACATGCCACGGGGCAACTGGGCCCGTGAGCCACAACTACTGAGCCTGCGCCTCTGAAGCCTGTGCTCCGCAAAAAGAGAGGCTGAGATACTGAGAGGCCTACGCACCGCGATGAAGAGTGGCCCCCACTTACCGTAACTGGAGAGAGCCCTAGCACAGAAACGAAGACCCAATATAGCAATCAATCAATCAATCCATCAATCAATCTTAAAACAACAATAAAAAATATAAAAACTAAAATAAAATACAGCAGAACAGCGACTAATACCTCATGGAAACAGCTGCATGCCACCCTTTCTGCGCGGTTACTAAGGGACTTACCTCGAGGTCAGTACTCACGTTGAGTTTCCCTTTAGCTCCAGAGCGTGGCACGATGAGCTCCACCCCGGCCATCGAAGCATCCGGCTAGATAGACAAAACTCATTGTCTTCCCAGAGCCATGTATACAGTGGCCAGTGGCCTGTCAACAGCAGTCAATTTCAAGTAGCTTCAAGGCAGCATGAATGGAGCTTTCAGAATGGGAAAGCAAGGCTAGTTCCATCAGGCCCCCATTTCCACTTGCACATGCAGCATACATCCCTGTGCTTTCTAACAAGTCCAAAGAGACACAGGTTACCCAGTGGTTACTTCGTTGAATCAACTCCTCGAAGCAGGGTGTTCTGCATCTAGTAAACTGCCTCAACCAAGGAAAGCCCCAGCTAGGCCTCCGGGCCGGTGGCTCTTCAAAAGCCTGCAGTGTTATCCGAGGAACTGGGCTTTAGTTGCAGTCGGAACGCAAGCCCACATTCTCCTGGAGGCAGGGTGACTTCAGACAGGGGGTCCCAGATGGAATACGAAGCCGAGTGTTTTCTCAGTGCAGCGCAGACTAGGGCAATGAGTCAGACTTGCACGGCATGTTGGCCCTGCTAGAACGGTGTTCGTGGACCTGTGGGAATGCTGGGGAAGTCAAGCTGTCCCAAGAAAGAGTGCAGTCTGTTGCCCTACACTCGGCATACACAGAGTGGCTCCGAAGGGCTACAGGCCTGGATGTGGCTTAGCAGGCCCATGGGGCCTGAGGGTACTCAGTGTCCTTGCAGGGAATAGGGTGCCCACGCCAGGCTCCTAGATGTCCTGCAGAGCGTACTGACGTTAAAATAATGCAGGGCAGTGGCTACGGCCTCATGGAAACTGCTGCACGCCTCCGCTTCTGCATGGCAATTCAGGGCCTTACCGCGAGGCAAGTGCTCTCGCTGAGGGTCCCGTTAGCGCCACAGCATGGGAGGATGCTGACTTTCTCCTCCAGCAGAGTGACTTCAGGTACGAGGTCCTCGAAGAATTCTAAGCAGAGTGTTTTCTCACGGCAGCTCAGACGGGGGCCGTGACGAACACTTCCATGGCAGGTCGCACTGCCTAGCAATGTGGTCCTGAGGCTGCTCCAGGGCTCTGGAAATGTAGCTCTCCTTAAGGAACGTGCAGGGTGTTGCCCATCACTCGGCATGCACAGAGGGCCTCTGAGGGACCTACCTTTGGGCCTCCATGTTGCTCACAGGCCCACAGGGGTCTGGAGGCACTCAGGGATCCTGGAGGGAAAATGATGCACACCCGAGGGGCCTAAGAGTCCTGGAAAGGGTACTTCCTTTAAAATAGAGCAGAACAGAGGCTTCCCTGGTGGTGCACTGGTTGACAATCTGCCTGCCAATGCAGGGGACACGGGTTCGAGCTCTGGTCTGGGAGGAATCCACATGCCACGGGGCAACTGGGCCCGTGAGCCACAACTACTGAGCCTGCGCCTCTGGAGCCTGTGCTCCGCAACAAGAGAGGCTGAGATACTGAGAGGCCTACGCACCGCGATGAAGAGTGGCCCCCACTTACCGTAACTGGAGAGAGCCCTAGCACAGAAACGAAGACCCAATATAGCAATCAACCAATCAATCCATCAATCAATCTTAAAACAACAATAAAAAATATAAAAACTAAAATAAAATACAGCAGAACAGCGACTAATACCTCATGGAAACAGCTGCATGCCGCCCTTTCTGCGCGGTTACTCAGGGACTTACCTCGAGGTCAGTACTCACGTTGAGTTTCCCTTTAGCTCCAGAGCGTGGCACGATGAGCTCCACCCCGGCCATCGAAGCATCCGGCTAGCTAGACAAAACTCATTGTCTTCCCAGAGCCATGTATACAGTGGCCAGTGGCCTGTCAACAGCAGTCAATTTCAAGTAGCTTCAAGGCAGCATGAATGGAGCTTTCAGAATGGGAAAGCAAGGCTAGTTCCATCAGGCCCCCATTTCCACTTGCACACGCAGCATACATCCCTGTGCTTTCTAACAAGTCCAAAGAGACACAGGTTACCCAGTGGTTACTTCGTTGAATCAACTCCTCGAAGCAGGGTGTTCTGCATCTAGCGAACTGCCTCAACCAAGGAAAGCCCCAGCTAGGCCTCCGGGCCCGTGGCTCTTCAAAAGCCTGCAGTGTTATCCGAGGAACTGGGCTTTAGTTGCAGTCGGAACGCAAGCCCACATTCTCCTGGAGGCAGGGTGACTTCAGACAGGGGGTCCCAGATGGAATACGAAGCCGAGTGTTTTCTCAGTGCAGCGCAGACTAGGGCAATGAGTCAGACTTGCACGGCATGTTGGCCCTGCTAGAACGGTGTTCGTGGACCTGTGGGAATGCTGGAGAAGTCAAGCTGTCCCAAGAAAGAGTGCAGTCTGTTGCCCTACACTCGGCATACACAGAGTGGCTCCGAAGGGCTACGGGCCTGGATGTGGCTTAGCAGGCCCATGGGGGCCTGAGGGTACTCAGTGTCCTTGCAGGGAATAGGGTGCCCACGCCAGGCTCCTAGATGTCCTGCAGAGCGTACTGACGTTAAAATAATGCAGGGCAGTGGCTACGGCCTCATGGAAACTGCTGCACGCCTCCGCTTCTGCATGGCAATTCAGGGCCTTACCGCGAGGCAAGTGCTCTCGCTGAGGGTCCCGTTAGCGCCACAGCATGGGAGGATGCTGACTTTCTCCTCCAGCAGAGTGACTTCAGGTACGAGGTCCTCGAAGAATTCTAAGCAGAGTGTTTTCTCACGGCAGCTCAGACGGGGGCCGTGACGAACACTTCCATGGCAGGTCGCACTGCCTAGAAATGTGGTCCTGAGGCTGCTCCAGGGCTCTGGAAATGTAGCTCTCCTTAAGGAACGTGCAGGGTGTTGCCCATCACTCGGCATGCACAGAGGGCCTCTGAGGGACCTACCTTTGGGCCTCCATGTTGCTCACAGGCCCACAGGGGTCTGGAGGCACTCAGGGATCCTGGAGGGAAAATGATGCACACCCGAGGGGCCTAAGAGTCCTGGAAAGGGTACTTCCTTTAAAATAGAGCAGAACAGAGGCTTCCCTGGTGGTGCACTGGTTGACGATCTGCCTGCCAATGCAGGGGACACGGGTTCGAGCTCTGGTCTGGGAGGAATCCACATGCCACGGGGCAACTGGGCCCGTGAGCCACAACTACTGAGCCTGCGCCTCTGGAGCCTGTGCTCCGCAACAAGAGAGGCTGAGATACTGACAGGCTTACGCACCGCGATGAAGAGTGGCCCCCACTTACCGTAACTGGAGAGAGCCCTAGCACAGAAACGAAGACCCAATATAGCAATCAATAAATCAATCCATCAATCAATCTTAAAACAACAATAAAAAATATAAAAACTAAAATAAAATACAGCAGAACAGCGACTAATACCTCATGGAAACAGCTGCATGCCGCCCTTTCTGCACGGTTACTCAGGGACTTACCTCGAGGTCAGTACTCACGTTGAGTTTCCCTTTAGCTCCAGAGCGTGGCACGATGAGCTCCACCCCGGCCATCGAAGCATCCGGCTAGCTAGACAAAACTCATTGTCTTCCCAGAGCCATGTATACAGTAGCCAGTGGCCTGTCAACAGCAGTCAATTTCAAGTAGCTTCAAGGCAGCATGAATGGAGCTTTCAGAATGGGAAAGCAAGGCTAGTTCCATCAGGCCCCCATTTCCGCTGGCACACGCAGCATACATCCCTGGGCTTTCTAACAAGTCCAAAGAGACACAGGTTACCCAGTGGTTACTTCGTTGAATCAACTCCTCGAAGCAGGGTGTTCTGCATCTAGCGAACTGCCTCAACCAAGGAAAGCCCCAGCTAGGCTTCCGGGCCCGTGGCTCTTCAAAAGCCTGCAGTGTTATCCGAGGAACTGGGCTTTAGTTGCAGTCGGAACGCAAGCCCACATTCTCCTGGAGGCAGGGTGACTTCAGACAGGGGGTCCCAGATGGAATACGAAGCCGAGTGTTTTCTCAGTGCAGCGCAGACTAGGGCAATGAGTCAGACTTGCACGGCATGTTGGCCCTGCTAGAACGGTGTTCGTGGACCTGTGGGAATGCTGGGGAAGTCAAGCTGTCCCAAGAAAGAGTGCAGTCTGTTGCCCTACACTCGGCATACACAGAGTGGCTCCGAAGGGCTACGGGCCTGGATGTGGCTTAGCAGGCCCATGGGGGCCTGAGGGTACTCAGTGTCCTTGCAGGGAATAGGGTGCCCACGCCAGGCTCCTAGATGTCCTGCAGAGCGTACTGACGTTAAAATGATGCAGAGCAGTGGCTACGGCCTCCTGGAAACGGCTGCACACCTCCGCTTCTGCATGGCAATTCAGGGCCTTACCGCGAGGCAAGTGCTCTCGCTGAGGGTCCCGTTAGCGCCACAGCATGGGAGGATGCTGACTTTCTCCTCCAGCAGAGTGACTTCAGGTACGAGGTCCTCGAAGAATTCTAAGCAGAGTGTTTTCTCACGGCAGCTCAGACGGGGGCCGTGACGAACACTTCCATGGCAGGTCGCACTGCCTAGAAATGTGGTCCTGAGGCTGCTCCAGGGCTCTGGAAATGTAGCTCTCCTTAAGGAACGTGCAGGGTGTTGCCCATCACTCGGCATGCACAGAGGGCCTCTGAGGGACCTACCTTTGGGCCTCCATGTTGCTCACAGGCCCACAGGGGTCTGGAGGCACTCAGGGATCCTGGAGGGAAAATGATGCACACCCGAGGGGCCTAAGAGTCCTGGAAAGGGTACTTCCTTTAAAATAGAGCAGAACAGAGGCTTCCCTGGTGGTGCACTGGTTGACAATCTGCCTGCCAATGCAGGGGACACGGGTTCGAGCTCTGGTCTGGGAGGAATCCACATGCCACGGGGCAACTGGGCCCGTGAGCCACAACTACTGAGCCTGCGCCTCTGGAGCCTGTGCTCCACAACAAGAGAGGCTGAGATACTGAGAGGCCTACGCACCGCGATGAAGAGTGGCCCCCACTTACCGTAACTGGAGAGAGCCCTAGCACAGAAACGAAGACCCAATATAGCAATCAATCAATCAATCCATCAATCAATCTTAAAACAACAATAAAAAATATAAAAACTAAAATAAAATACAGCAGAACAGCGACTAATACCTCATGGAAACAGCTGCATGCCGCCCTTACTGCGCGGTTACTCAGGGACTTACCTCGAGGTCAGTACTCACGTTGAGTTTCCCTTTAGCTCCAGAGCGTGGCACGATGAGCTCCACCCCGGCCATCGAAGCATCCGGCTAGCTAGACAAAACTCATTGTCTTCCCAGAGCCATGTATACAGTGGCCAGTGGCCTGTCAACAGCAGTCAATTTCAAGTAGCTTCAAGGCAGCATGAATGGAGCTTTCAGAATGGGAAAGCAAGGCTAGTTCCATCAGGCCCCCATTTCCACTTGCACACGCAGCATACATCCCTGGGCTTTCTAACAAGTCCAAAGAGACACAGGTTACCCAGTGGTTACTTCGTTGAATCAACTCCTCGAAGCAGGGTGTTCTGCATCTAGCGAACTGCCTCAACCAAGGAAAGCCCCAGCTAGGCCTCCGGGCCCGTGGCTCTTCAAAAGCCTGCAGTGTTATCCGAGGAACTGGGCTTTAGTTGCAGTCGGAACGCAAGCCCACATTCTCCTGGAGGCAGGGTGACTTCAGACAGGGGGTCCCAGATGGAATACGAAGCCGAGTGTTTTCTCAGTGCAGCGCAGACTAGGGCAATGAGTCAGACTTGCACGGCATGTTGGCCCTGCTAGAACGGTGTTCGTGGACCTGTGGGAATGCTGGAGAAGTCAAGCTGTCCCAAGAAAGAGTGCAGTCTGTTGCCCTACACTCGGCATACACAGAGTGGCTCCGAAGGGCTACGGGCCTGGATGTGGCTTAGCAGGCCCATGGGGGCCTGAGGGTACTCAGTGTCCTTGCAGGGAATAGGGTGCCCACGCCAGGCTCCTAGATGTCCTGCAGAGCGTACTGACGTTAAAATAATGCAGGGCAGTGGCTACGGCCTCATGGAAACTGCTGCACGCCTCCGCTTCTGCATGGCAATTCAGGGCCTTACCGCGAGGCAAGTGCTCTCGCTGAGGGTCCCGTTAGCGCCACAGCATGGGAGGATGCTGACTTTCTCCTCCAGCAGAGTGACTTCAGGTACGAGGTCCTCGAAGAATTCTAAGCAGAGTGTTTTCTCACGGCAGCTCAGACGGGGGCCGTGACGAACACTTCCATGGCAGGTCGCACTGCCTAGAAATGTGGTCCTGAGGCTGCTCCAGGGCTCTGGAAATGTAGCTCTCCTTATGTTACGTGCAAGGTGTTGCCCATCACTCGGCATGCACAGAGGACCTCTGAGGGACCTACCTTTGGGCCTCCATGTTGCTCACAGGCCCACAGGGGTCTGGAGGCACTCAGGGATCCTGGAGGGAAAATGATGCACACCCGAGGGGCCTAAGAGTCCTGGAAAGGGTACTTCCTTTAAAATAGAGCAGAACAGAGGCTTCCCTGGTGGTGCACTGGTTGACGATCTGCCTGCCAATGCAGGGGACACGGGTTCGAGCTCTGGTCTGGGAGGAATCCACATGCCACGGGGCAACTGGGCCCGTGAGCCACAACTACTGAGCCTGCGCCTCTGGAGCCTGTGCTCCGCAACAAGAGAGGCTGAGATACTGAGAGGCCTACGCACCGCGATGAAGAGTGGCCCCCACTTACCGTAACTGGAGAGAGCCCTAGCACAGAAACGAAGACCCAATATAGCAATCAATCAATCAATCCATCAATCAATCTTAAAACAACAATAAAAAATATAAAAACTAAAATAAAATACAGCAGAACAGCGACTAATACCTCATGGAAACAGCTGCATGCCGCCCTTTCTGCGCGGTTACTCAGGGACTTACCTCGAGGTCAGTACTCACGTTGAGTTTCCCTTTAGCTCCAGAGCGTGGCACGATGAGCTCCACCCCGGCCATCGAAGCATCCGGCTAGCTAGACAAAACTCATTGTCTTCCCAGAGCCATGTATACAGTGGCCAGTGGCCTGTCAACAGCAGTCAATTTCAAGTAGCTTCAAGGCAGCATGAATGGAGCTTTCAGAATGGGAAAGCAAGGCTAGTTCCATCAGGCCCCCATTTCCACTTGCACACGCAGCATACATCCCTGGGCTTTCTAACAAGTCCAAAGAGACACAGGTTACCCAGTGGTTACTTCGTTGAATCAACTCCTCGAAGCAGGGTGTTCTGCATCTAGCGAACTGCCTCAACCAAGGAAAGCCCCAGCTAGGCCTCCGGGCCCGTGGCTCTTCAAAAGCCTGCAGTGTTATCCGAGGAACTGGGCTTTAGTTGCAGTCGGAACGCAAGCCCACATTCTCCTGGAGGCAGGGTGACTTCAGACAGGGGGTCCCAGATGGAATACGAAGCCGAGTGTTTTCTCAGTGCAGCGCAGACTAGGGCAATGAGTCAGACTTGCACGGCATGTTGGCCCTGCTAGAACGGTGTTCGTGGACCTGTGGGAATGCTGGGGAAATCAAGCTGTCCCAAGAAAGAGTGCAGTCTGTTGCCCTACACTCGGCATACACAGAGTGGCTCCGAAGGGCTACAGGCCTGGATGTGGCTTAGCAGGCCCATGGGGCCTGAGGGTACTCAGTGTCCTTGCAGGGAATAGGGTGCCCACGCCAGGCTCCTAGATGTCCTGCAGAGCGTACTGACGTTAAAATGATGCAGAGCAGTGGCTACGGCCTCCTGGAAACTGCTGCACGCCTCCGCTTCTGCATGGCAATTCAGGGCCTTACCGCGAGGCAAGTGCTCTCGCTGAGGGTCCCGTTAGCGCCACAGCATGGGAGGATGCTGACTTTCTCCTCCAGCAGAGTGACTTCAGGTACGAGGTCCTCGAAGAATTCTAAGCAGAGTGTTTTCTCACGGCAGCTCAGACGGGGGCCGTGACGAACACTTCCATGGCAGGTCGCACTGCCTAGAAATGTGGTCCTGAGGCTGCTCCAGGGCTCTGGAAATGTAGCTCTCCTTAAGGAACGTGCAGGGTGTTGCCCATCACTCGGCATGCACAGAGGGCCTCTGAGGGACCTACCTTTGGGCCTCCATGTTGCTCACAGGCCCACAGGGGTCTGGAGGCACTCAGGGATCCTGGAGGGAAAATGATGCACACCCGAGGGGCCTAAGAGTCCTGGAAAGGGTACTTCCTTTAAAATAGAGCAGAACAGAGGCTTCCCTGGTGGTGCACTGGTTGACAATCTGCCTGCCAATGCAGGGGACACGGGTTCGAGCTCTGGTCTGGGAGGAATCCACATGCCACGGGGCAACTGGGCCCGTGAGCCACAACTACTGAGCCTGCGCCTCTGGAGCCTGTGCTCCACAACAAGAGAGGCTGAGATACTGAGAGGCCTACGCACCGCGATGAAGAGTGGCCCCCACTTACCGTAACTGGAGAGAGCCCTAGCACAGAAACGAAGACCCAATATAGCAATCAATCAATCAATCCATCAATCAATCTTAAAACAACAATAAAAAATATAAAAACTAAAATAAAATACAGCAGAACAGCGACTAATACCTCATGGAAACAGCTGCATGCCGCCCTTTCTGCGCGGTTACTAAGGGACTTACCTCGAGGTCAGTACTCACGTTGAGTTTCCCTTTAGCTCCAGAGCGTGGCACGATGAGCTCCACCCCGGCCATCGAAGCATCCGGCTAGATAGACAAAACTCATTGTCTTCCCAGAGCCATGTATACAGTGGCCAGTGGCCTGTCAACAGCAGTCAATTTCAAGTAGCTTCAAGGCAGCATGAATGGAGCTTTCAGAATGGGAAAGCAAGGCTAGTTCCATCAGGCCCCCATTTCCACTTGCACACGCAGCATACATCCCTGTGCTTTCTAACAAGTCCAAAGAGACACAGGTTACCCAGTGGTTACTTCGTTGAATCAACTCCTCGAAGCAGGGTGTTCTGCATCTAGCGAACTGCCTCAACCAAGGAAAGCCCCAGCTAGGCCTCCGGGCCCGTGGCTCTTCAAAAGCCTGCAGTGTTATCCGAGGAACTGGGCTTTAGTTGCAGTCGGAACGCAAGCCCACATTCTCCTGGAGGCAGGGTGACTTCAGACAGGGGGTCCCAGATGGAATACGAAGCCGAGTGTTTTCTCAGTGCAGCGCAGACTAGGGCAATGAGTCAGACTTGCACGGCATGTTGGCCCTGCTAGAACGGTGTTCGTGGACCTGTGGGAATGCTGGAGAAGTCAAGCTGTCCCAAGAAAGAGTGCAGTCTGTTGCCCTACACTCGGCATACACAGAGTGGCTCCGAAGGGCTACGGGCCTGGATGTGGCTTAGCAGGCCCATGGGGGCCTGAGGGTACTCAGTGTCCTTGCAGGGAATAGGGTGCCCACGCCAGGCTCCTAGATGTCCTGCAAAGCGTACTGACGTTAAAATAATGCAGGGCAGTGGCTACGGCCTCATGGAAACTGCTGCACGCCTCCGCTTCTGCATGGCAATTCAGGGCCTTACCGCGAGGCAAGTGCTCTCGCTGAGGGTCCCGTTAGCGCCACAGCATGGGAGGATGCTGACTTTCTCCTCCAGCAGAGTGACTTCAGGTACGAGGTCCTCGAAGAATTCTAAGCAGAGTGTTTTCTCACGGCAGCTCAGACGGGGGCCGTGATGAACACTTCCATGGCAGGTCGCACTGCCTAGAAATGTGGTCCTGAGGCTGCTCCAGGGCTCTGGAAATGTAGCTCTCCTTATGTTACGTGCAAGGTGTTGCCCATCACTCGGCATGCACAGAGGACCTCTGAGGGACCTACCTTTGGGCCTCCATGTTGCTCACAGGCCCACAGGGGTCTGGAGGCACTCAGGGATCCTGGAGGGAAAATGATGCACACCCGAGGGGCCTAAGAGTCCTGGAAAGGGTACTTCCTTTAAAATAGAGCAGAACAGAGGCTTCCCTGGTGGTGCACTGGTTGACGATCTGCCTGCCAATGCAGGGGACACGGGTTCGAGCTCTGGTCTGGGAGGAATCCACATGCCACGGGGCAACTGGGCCCGTGAGCCACAACTACTGAGCCTGCGCCTCTGGAGCCTGTGCTCCGCAACAAGAGAGGCTGAGATACTGAGAGGCCTACGCACCGCGATGAAGAGTGGCCCCCACTTACCGTAACTGGAGAGAGCCCTAGCACAGAAACGAAGACCCAATATAGCAATCAATCAATCAATCCATCAATCAATCTTAAAACAACAATAAAAAATATAAAAACTAAAATAAAATACAGCAGAACAGCGACTAATACCTCATGGAAACAGCTGCATGCCGCCCTTTCTGCGCGGTTACTCAGGGACTTACCTCGAGGTCAGTACTCACGTTGAGTTTCCCTTTAGCTCCAGAGCGTGGCACGATGAGCTCCACCCCGGCCATCGAAGCATCCGGCTAGCTAGACAAAACTCATTGTCTTCCCAGAGCCATGTATACAGTGGCCAGTGGCCTGTCAACAGCAGTCAATTTCAAGTAGCTTCAAGGCAGCATGAATGGAGCTTTCAGAATGGGAAAGCAAGGCTAGTTCCATCAGGCCCCCATTTCCACTTGCACACGCAGCATACATCCCTGGGCTTTCTAACAAGTCCAAAGAGACACAGGTTACCCAGTGGTTACTTCGTTGAATCAACTCCTCGAAGCAGGGTGTTCTGCATCTAGCGAACTGCCTCAACCAAGGAAAGCCCCAGCTAGGCCTCCGGGCCCGTGGCTCTTCAAAAGCCTGCAGTGTTATCCGAGGAACTGGGCTTTAGTTGCAGTCGGAACGCAAGCCCACATTCTCCTGCAGGCAGGGTGACTTCAGACAGGGGGTCCCAGATGGAATACGAAGCCGAGTGTTTTCTCAGTGCAGCGCAGACTAGGGCAATGAGTCAGACTTGCACGGCATGTTGGCCCTGCTAGAACGGTGTTCGTGGACCTGTGGGAATGCTGGGGAAATCAAGCTGTCCCAAGAAAGAGTGCAGTCTGTTGCCCTACACTCGGCATACACAGAGTGGCTCCGAAGGGCTACGGGCCTGGATGTGGCTTAGCAGGCCCATGGGGGCCTGAGGGTACTCAGTGTCCTTGCAGGGAATAGGGTGCCCACGCCAGGCTCCTAGATGTCCTGCAGAGCGTACTGACGTTAAAATGATGCAGAGCAGTGGCTACGGCCTCCTGGAAACTGCTGCACGCCTCCGCTTCTGCATGGCAATTCAGGGCCTTACCGCGAGGCAAGTGCTCTCGCTGAGGGTCCCGTTAGCGCCACAGCATGGGAGGATGCTGACTTTCTCCTCCAGCAGAGTGACTTCAGGTACGAGGTCCTCGAAGAATTCTAAGCAGAGTGTTTTCTCACGGCAGCTCAGACGGGGGCCGTGACGAACACTTCCATGGCAGCTCGCACTGCCTAGAAATGTGGTCCTGAGGCTGCTCCAGGGCTCTGGAAATGTAGCTCTCCTTAAGGAACGTGCAGGGTGTTGTCCATCACTCGGCATGCACAGAGGGCCTCTGAGGGACCTACCTTTGGGCCTCCATGTTGCTCACAGGCCCACAGGGGTCTGGAGGCACTCAGGGATCCTGGAGGGAAAATGATGCACACCCGAGGGGCCTAAGAGTCCTGGAAAGGGTACTTCCTTTAAAATAGAGCAGAACAGAGGCTTCCCTGGTGGTGCACTGGTTGACAATCTGCCTGCCAATGCAGGGGACACGGGTTCGAGCTCTGGTCTGGGAGGAATCCACATGCCACGGGGCAACTGGGCCCGTGAGCCACAACTACTGAGCCTGCGCCTCTGGAGCCTGTGCTCCGCAACAAGAGAGGCTGAGATACTGAGAGGCCTACGCACCGCGATGAAGAGTGGCCCCCACTTACCGTAACTGGAGAGAGCCCTAGCACAGAAACGAAGACCCAATATAGCAATCAATCAATCAATCCATCAATCAATCTTAAAACAACAATAAAAAATATAAAAACTAAAATAAAATACAGCAGAACAGCGACTAATACCTCATGGAAACAGCTGCATGCCGCCCTTTCTGCGCGGTTACTCAGGGACTTACCTCGAGGTCAGTACTCACGTTGAGTTTCCCTTTAGCTCCAGAGCGTGGCACGATGAGCTCCACCCCGGCCATCGAAGCATCCGGCTAGCTAGACAAAACTCATTGTCTTCCCAGAGCCATGTATACAGTGGCCAGTGGCCTGTCAACAGCAGTCAATTTCAAGTAGCTTCAAGGCAGCATGAATGGAGCTTTCAGAATGGGAAAGCAAGGCTAGTTCCATCAGGCCCCCATTTCTGCTGGCACACGCAGCATACATCCCTGGGCTTTCTAACAAGTCCAAAGAGACACAGGTTACCCAGTGGTTACTTCGTTGAATCAACTCCTCGAAGCAGGGTGTTCTGCATCTAGCGAACTGCCTCAACCAAGGAAAGCCCCAGCTAGGCCTCCGGGCCCGTGGCTCTTCAAAAGCCTGCAGTGTTATCCGAGGAACTGGGCTTTAGTTGCAGTCGGAACGCAAGCCGACATTCTCCTGCAGGCAGGGTGACTTCAGACAGGGGGTCCCAGATGGAATACGAAGCCGAGTGTTTTCTCAGTGCAGCGCAGACTAGGGCAATGAGTCAGACTTGCACGGCATGTTGGCCCTGCTAGAACGGTGTTCGTGGACCTGTGGGAATGCTGGGGAAATCAAGCTGTCCCAAGAAAGAGTGCAGTCTGTTGCCCTACACTCGGCATACACAGAGTGGCTCCGAAGGGCTACGGGCCTGGATGTGGCTTAGCAGGCCCATGGGGGCCTGAGGGTACTCAGTGTCCTTGCAGGGAATAGGGTGCCCACGCCAGGCTCCTAGATGTCCTGCAGAGCGTACTGACGTTAAAATGATGCAGAGCAGTGGCTACGGCCTCCTGGAAACTGCTGCACGCCTCCGCTTCTGCATGGCAATTCAGGGCCTTACCGCGAGGCAAGTGCTCTCGCTGAGGGTCCCGTTAGCGCCACAGCATGGGAGGATGCTGACTTTCTCCTCCAGCAGAGTGACTTCAGGTACGAGGTCCTCGAAGAATTCTAAGCAGAGTGTTTTCTCACGGCAGCTCAGACGGGGGCCGTGACGAACACTTCCATGGCAGGTCGCACTGCCTAGAAATGTGGTCCTGAGGCTGCTCCAGGGCTCTGGAAATGTAGCTCTCCTTAAGGAACGTGCAGGGTGTTGCCCATCACTCGGCATGCACAGAGGGCCTCTGAGGGACCTACCTTTGGGCCTCCATGTTGCTCACAGGCCCACAGGGGTCTGGAGGCACTCAGGGATCCTGGAGGGAAAATGATGCACACCCGAGGGGCCTAAGAGTCCTGGAAAGGGTACTTCCTTTAAAATAGAGCAGAACAGAGGCTTCCCTGGTGGTGCACTGGTTGACGATCTGCCTGCCAATGCAGGGGACACGGGTTCGAGCTCTGGTCTGGGAGGAATCCACATGCCACGGGGCAACTGGGCCCGTGAGCCACAACTACTGAGCCTGCGCCTCTGGAGCCTGTGCTCCGCAACAAGAGAGGCTGAGATACTGAGAGGCCTACGCACCGCGATGAAGAGTGGCCCCCACTTACCGTAACTGGAGAGAGCCCTAGCACAGAAACGAAGACCCAATATATCAATCAATCAATCAATCCATCAATCAATCTTAAAACAACAATAAAAAATATAAAAACTAAAATAAAATACAGCAGAACAGCGACTAATACCTCATGGAAACAGCTGCATGCCGCCCTTTCTGCGCGGTTACTCAGGGACTTACCTCGAGGTCAGTACTCACGTTGAGTTTCCCTTTAGCTCCAGAGCGTGGCACGATGAGCTCCACCCCGGCCATCGAAGCATCCGGCTAGCTAGACAAAACTCATTGTCTTCCCAGAGCCATGTATACAGTGGCCAGTGGCCTGTCAACAGCAGTCAATTTCAAGTAGCTTCAAGGCAGCATGAATGGAGCTTTCAGAATGGGAAAGCAAGGCTAGTTCCATCAGGCCCCCATTTCCACTTGCACACGCAGCATACATCCCTGGGCTTTCTAACAAGTCCAAAGAGACACAGGTTACCCAGTGGTTACTTCGTTGAATCAACTCCTCGAAGCAGGGTGTTCTGCATCTAGCGAACTGCCTCAACCAAGGAAAGCCCCAGCTAGGCCTCCGGGCCCGTGGCTCTTCAAAAGCCTGCAGTGTTATCCGAGGAACTGGGCTTTAGTTGCAGTCGGAACGCAAGCCCACATTCTCCTGGAGGCAGGGTGACTTCAGACAGGGGGTCCCAGATGGAATACGAAGCCGAGTGTTCTCTCAGTGCAGCGCAGACTAGGGCAATGAGTCAGACTTGCACGGCATGTTGGCCCTGCTAGAACGGTGTTCGTGGACCTGTGGGAATGCTGGAGAAGTCAAGCTGTCCCAAGAAAGAGTGCAGTCTGTTGCCCTACACTCGGCATACACAGAGTGGCTCCGAAGGGCTACGGGCCTGGATGTGGCTTAGCAGGCCCATGGGGGCCTGAGGGTACTCAGTGTCCTTGCAGGGAATAGGGTGCCCACGCCAGGCTCCTAGATGTCCTGCAAAGCGTACTGACGTTAAAATAATGCAGGGCAGTGGCTACGGCCTCATGGAAACTGCTGCACGCCTCCGCTTCTGCATGGCAATTCAGGGCCTTACCGCGAGGCAAGTGCTCTCGCTGAGGGTCCCGTTAGCGCCACAGCATGGGAGGATGCTGACTTTCTCCTCCAGCAGAGTGACTTCAGGTACGAGGTCCTCGAAGAATTCTAAGCAGAGTGTTTTCTCACGGCAGCTCAGACGGGGGCCGTGATGAACACTTCCATGGCAGGTCGCACTGCCTAGAAATGTGGTCCTGAGGCTGCTCCAGGGCTCTGGAAATGTAGCTCTCCTTAAGGAACGTGCAGGGTGTTGCCCATCACTCGGCATGCACAGAGGGCCTCTGAGGGACCTACCTTTGGGCCTCCATGTTGCTCACAGGCCCACAGGGGTCTGGAGGCACTCAGGGATCCTGGAGGGAAAATGATGCACACCCGAGGGGCCTAAGAGTCCTGGAAAGGGTACTTCCTTTAAAATAGAGCAGAACAGAGGCTTCCCTGGTGGTGCACTGGTTGACGATCTGCCTGCCAATGCAGGGGACACGGGTTCGAGCTCTGGTCTGGGAGGAATCCACATGCCACGGGGCAACTGGGCCCGTGAGCCACAACTACTGAGCCTGCGCCTCTGGAGCCTGTGCTCCGCAACAAGAGAGGCTGAGATACTGAGAGGCCTACGCACCGCGATGAAGAGTGGCCCCCACTTACCGTAACTGGAGAGAGCCCTAGCACAGAAACGAAGACCCAATATAGCAATCAATCAATCAATCCATCAATCAATCTTAAAACAACAATAAAAAATATAAAAACTAAAATAAAATACAGCAGAACAGCGACTAATACCTCATGGAAACAGCTGCATGCCGCCCTTTCTGCGCGGTTACTCAGGGACTTACCTCGAGGTCAGTACTCACGTTGAGTTTCCCTTTAGCTCCAGAGCGTGGCACGATGAGCTCCACCCCGGCCATCGAAGCATCCGGCTAGCTAGACAAAACTCATTGTCTTCCCAGAGCCATGTATACAGTGGCCAGTGGCCTGTCAACAGCAGTCAATTTCAAGTAGCTTCAAGGCAGCATGAATGGAGCTTTCAGAATGGGAAAGCAAGGCTAGTTCCATCAGGCCCCCATTTCTGCTGGCACACGCAGCATACATCCCTGGGCTTTCTAACAAGTCCAAAGAGACACAGGTTACCCAGTGGTTACTTCGTTGAATCAACTCCTCGAAGCAGGGTGTTCTGCATCTAGCGAACTGCCTCAACCAAGGAAAGCCCCAGCTAGGCCTCCGGGCCCGTGGCTCTTCAAAAGCCTGCAGTGTTATCCGAGGAACTGGGCTTTAGTTGCAGTCGGAACGCAAGCCGACATTCTCCTGCAGGCAGGGTGACTTCAGACAGGGGGTCCCAGATGGAATACGAAGCCGAGTGTTTTCTCAGTGCAGCGCAGACTAGGGCAATGAGTCA
This sequence comes from Balaenoptera acutorostrata, assembly GCF_949987535.1. Lineage (NCBI taxonomy): Eukaryota > Metazoa > Chordata > Mammalia > Artiodactyla > Balaenopteridae > Balaenoptera > Balaenoptera acutorostrata. Next base: position 34,321 of record NW_026646631.1, read on the forward strand.
GACTTGCACGGCATGTTGGCCCTGCTAGAACGGTGTTCGTGGACCTGTGGGAATGCTGGGGAAATCAAGCTGTCCCAAGAAAGAGTGCAGTCTGTTGCCCTACACTCGGCATACACAGAGTGGCTCCGAAGGGCTACGGGCCTGGATGTGGCTTAGCAGGCCCATGGGGGCCTGAGGGTACTCAGTGTCCTTGCAGGGAATAGGGTGCCCACGCCAGGCTCCTAGATGTCCTGCAGAGCGTACTGACGTTAAAATGATGCAGAGCAGTGGCTACGGCCTCCTGGAAACTGCTGCACGCCTCCGCTTCTGCATGGCAATTCAGGGCCTTACCGCGAGGCAAGTGCTCTCGCTGAGGGTCCCGTTAGCGCCACAGCATGGGAGGATGCTGACTTTCTCCTCCAGCAGAGTGACTTCAGGTACGAGGTCCTCGAAGAATTCTAAGCAGAGTGTTTTCTCACGGCAGCTCAGACGGGGGCCGTGACGAACACTTCCATGGCAGGTCGCACTGCCTAGAAATGTGGTCCTGAGGCTGCTCCAGGGCTCTGGAAATGTAGCTCTCCTTAAGGAACGTGCAGGGTGTTGCCCATCACTCGGCATGCACAGAGGGCCTCTGAGGGACCTACCTTTGGGCCTCCATGTTGCTCACAGGCCCACAGGGGTCTGGAGGCACTCAGGGATCCTGGAGGGAAAATGATGCACACCCGAGGGGCCTAAGAGTCCTGGAAAGGGTACTTCCTTTAAAATAGAGCAGAACAGAGGCTTCCCTGGTGGTGCACTGGTTGACGATCTGCCTGCCAATGCAGGGGACACGGGTTCGAGCTCTGGTCTGGGAGGAATCCACATGCCACGGGGCAACTGGGCCCGTGAGCCACAACTACTGAGCCTGCGCCTCTGGAGCCTGTGCTCCGCAACAAGAGAGGCTGAGATACTGAGAGGCCTACGCACCGCGATGAAGAGTGGCCCCCACTTACCGTAACTGGAGAGAGCCCTAGCACAGAAACGAAGACCCAATATATCAATCAATCAATCAATCCATCAATCAATCTTAAAACAACAATAAAAAATATAAAAACTAAAATAAAATACAGCAGAACAGCGACTAATACCTCATGGAAACAGCTGCATGCCGCCCTTTCTGCGCGGTTACTCAGGGACTTACCTCGAGGTCAGTACTCACGTTGAGTTTCCCTTTAGCTCCAGAGCGTGGCACGATGAGCTCCACCCCGGCCATCGAAGCATCCGGCTAGCTAGACAAAACTCATTGTCTTCCCAGAGCCATGTATACAGTGGCCAGTGGCCTGTCAACAGCAGTCAATTTCAAGTAGCTTCAAGGCAGCATGAATGGAGCTTTCAGAATGGGAAAGCAAGGCTAGTTCCATCAGGCCCCCATTTCCACTTGCACACGCAGCATACATCCCTGGGCTTTCTAACAAGTCCAAAGAGACACAGGTTACCCAGTGGTTACTTCGTTGAATCAACTCCTCGAAGCAGGGTGTTCTGCATCTAGCGAACTGCCTCAACCAAGGAAAGCCCCAGCTAGGCCTCCGGGCCCGTGGCTCTTCAAAAGCCTGCAGTGTTATCCGAGGAACTGGGCTTTAGTTGCAGTCGGAACGCAAGCCCACATTCTCCTGGAGGCAGGGTGACTTCAGACAGGGGGTCCCAGATGGAATACGAAGCCGAGTGTTCTCTCAGTGCAGCGCAGACTAGGGCAATGAGTCAGACTTGCACGGCATGTTGGCCCTGCTAGAACGGTGTTCGTGGACCTGTGGGAATGCTGGAGAAGTCAAGCTGTCCCAAGAAAGAGTGCAGTCTGTTGCCCTACACTCGGCATACACAGAGTGGCTCCGAAGGGCTACGGGCCTGGATGTGGCTTAGCAGGCCCATGGGGGCCTGAGGGTACTCAGTGTCCTTGCAGGGAATAGGGTGCCCACGCCAGGCTCCTAGATGTCCTGCAAAGCGTACTGACGTTAAAATAATGCAGGGCAGTGGCTACGGCCTCATGGAAACTGCTGCACGCCTCCGCTTCTGCATGGCAATTCAGGGCCTTACCGCGAGGCAAGTGCTCTCGCTGAGGGTCCCGTTAGCGCCACAGCATGGGAGGATGCTGACTTTCTCCTCCAGCAGAGTGACTTCAGGTACGAGGTCCTCGAAGAATTCTAAGCAGAGTGTTTTCTCACGGCAGCTCAGACGGGGGCCGTGATGAACACTTCCATGGCAGGTCGCACTGCCTAGAAATGTGGTCCTGAGGCTGCTCCAGGGCTCTGGAAATGTAGCTCTCCTTAAGGAACGTGCAGGGTGTTGCCCATCACTCGGCATGCACAGAGGGCCTCTGAGGGACCTACCTTTGGGCCTCCATGTTGCTCACAGGCCCACAGGGGTCTGGAGGCACTCAGGGATCCTGGAGGGAAAATGATGCACACCCGAGGGGCCTAAGAGTCCTGGAAAGGGTACTTCCTTTAAAATAGAGCAGAACAGAGGCTTCCCTGGTGGTGCACTGGTTGACGATCTGCCTGCCAATGCAGGGGACACGGGTTCGAGCTCTGGTCTGGGAGGAATCCACATGCCACGGGGCAACTGGGCCCGTGAGCCACAACTACTGAGCCTGCGCCTCTGGAGCCTGTGCTCCGCAACAAGAGAGGCTGAGATACTGAGAGGCCTACGCACCGCGATGAAGAGTGGCCCCCACTTACCGTAACTGGAGAGAGCCCTAGCACAGAAACGAAGACCCAATATAGCAATCAATCAATCAATCCATCAATCAATCTTAAAACAACAATAAAAAATATAAAAACTAAAATAAAATACAGCAGAACAGCGACTAATACCTCATGGAAACAGCTGCATGCCGCCCTTTCTGCGCGGTTACTCAGGGACTTACCTCGAGGTCAGTACTCACGTTGAGTTTCCCTTTAGCTCCAGAGCGTGGCACGATGAGCTCCACCCCGGCCATCGAAGCATCCGGCTAGCTAGACAAAACTCATTGTCTTCCCAGAGCCATGTATACAGTGGCCAGTGGCCTGTCAACAGCAGTCAATTTCAAGTAGCTTCAAGGCAGCATGAATGGAGCTTTCAGAATGGGAAAGCAAGGCTAGTTCCATCAGGCCCCCATTTCCACTTGCACACGCAGCATACATCCCTGGGCTTTCTAACAAGTCCAAAGAGACACAGGTTACCCAGTGGTTACTTCGTTGAATCAACTCCTCGAAGCAGGGTGTTCTGCATCTAGCGAACTGCCTCAACCAAGGAAAGCCCCAGCTAGGCCTCCGGGCCCGTGGCTCTTCAAAAGCCTGCAGTGTTATCCGAGGAACTGGGCTTTAGTTGCAGTCGGAACGCAAGCCCACATTCTCCTGGAGGCAGGGTGACTTCAGACAGGGGGTCCCAGATGGAATACGAAGCCGAGTGTTCTCTCAGTGCAGCGCAGACTAGGGCAATGAGTCAGACTTGCACGGCATGTTGGCCCTGCTAGAACGGTGTTCGTGGACCTGTGGGAATGCTGGAGAAGTCAAGCTGTCCCAAGAAAGAGTGCAGTCTGTTGCCCTACACTCGGCATACACAGAGTGGCTCCGAAGGGCTACGGGCCTGGATGTGGCTTAGCAGGCCCATGGGGGCCTGAGGGTACTCAGTGTCCTTGCAGGGAATAGGGTGCCCACGCCAGGCTCCTAGATGTCCTGCAAAGCGTACTGACGTTAAAATAATGCAGGGCAGTGGCTACGGCCTCATGGAAACTGCTGCACGCCTCCGCTTCTGCATGGCAATTCAGGGCCTTACCGCGAGGCAAGTGCTCTCGCTGAGGGTCCCGTTAGCGCCACAGCATGGGAGGATGCTGACTTTCTCCTCCAGCAGAGTGACTTCAGGTACGAGGTCCTCGAAGAATTCTAAGCAGAGTGTTTTCTCACGGCAGCTCAGACGGGGGCCGTGATGAACACTTCCATGGCAGGTCGCACTGCCTAGAAATGTGGTCCTGAGGCTGCTCCAGGGCTCTGGAAATGTAGCTCTCCTTAAGGAACGTGCAGGGTGTTGCCCATCACTCGGCATGCACAGAGGGCCTCTGAGGGACCTACCTTTGGGCCTCCATGTTGCTCACAGGCCCACAGGGGTCTGGAGGCACTCAGGGATCCTGGAGGGAAAATGATGCACACCCGAGGGGCCTAAGAGTCCTGGAAAGGGTACTTCCTGTAAAATAGAGCAGAACAGAGGCTTCCCTGGTGGTGCACTGGTTGACGATCTGCCTGCCAATGCAGGGGACACGGGTTCGAGCTCTGGTCTGGGAGGAATCCACATGCCACGGGGCAACTGGGCCCGTGAGCCACAACTACTGAGCCTGCGCCTCTGGAGCCTGTGCTCCGCAACAAGAGAGGCTGAGATACTGAGAGGCCTACGCACCGCGATGAAGAGTGGCCCCCACTTACCGTAACTGGAGAGAGCCCTAGCACAGAAACGAAGACCCAATATATCAATCAATCAATCAATCCATCAATCAATCTTAAAACAACAATAAAAAATATAAAAACTAAAATAAAATACAGCAGAACAGCGACTAATACCTCATGGAAACAGCTGCATGCCGCCCTTTCTGCGCGGTTACTCAGGGACTTACCTCGAGGTCAGTACTCACGTTGAGTTTCCCTTTAGCTCCAGAGCGTGGCACGATGAGCTCCACCCCGGCCATCGAAGCATCTGGCTAGCTAGACAAAACTCATTGTCTTCCCAGAGCCATGTATACAGTGGCCAGTGGCCTGTCAACAGCAGTCAATTTCAAGTAGCTTCAAGGCAGCATGAATGGAGCTTTCAGAATGGGAAAGCAAGGCTAGTTCCATCAGGCCCCCATTTCCACTTGCACACGCAGCATACATCCCTGGGCTTTCTAACAAGTCCAAAGAGACACAGGTTACCCAGTGGTTACTTCGTTGAATCAACTCCTCGAAGCAGGGTGTTCTGCATCTAGCGAACTGCCTCAACCAAGGAAAGCCCCAGCTAGGCCTCCGGGCCCGTGGCTCTTCAAAAGCCTGCAGTGTTATCCGAGGAACTGGGCTTTAGTTGCAGTCGGAACGCAAGCCCACATTCTCCTGGAGGCAGGGTGACTTCAGACAGGGGGTCCCAGATGGAATACGAAGCCGAGTGTTTTCTCAGTGCAGCGCAGACTAGGGCAATGAGTCAGACTTGCACGGCATGTTGGCCCTGCTAGAACGGTGTTCGTGGACCTGTGGGAATGCTGGAGAAGTCAAGCTGTCCCAAGAAAGAGTGCAGTCTGTTGCCCTACACTCGGCATACACAGAGTGGCTCCGAAGGGCTACGGGCCTGGATGTGGCTTAGCAGGCCCATGGGGGCCTGAGGGTACTCAGTGTCCTTGCAGGGAATAGGGTGCCCACGCCAGGCTCCTAGATGTCCTGCAAAGCGTACTGACGTTAAAATAATGCAGGGCAGTGGCTACGGCCTCATGGAAACTGCTGCACGCCTCCGCTTCTGCATGGCAATTCAGGGCCTTACCGCGAGGCAAGTGCTCTCGCTGAGGGTCCCGTTAGCGCCACAGCATGGGAGGATGCTGACTTTCTCCTCCAGCAGAGTGACTTCAGGTACGAGGTCCTCGAAGAATTCTAAGCAGAGTGTTTTCTCACGGCAGCTCAGACGGGGGCCGTGACGAACACTTCCATGGCAGGTTGCACTGCCTAGAAATGTGGTCCTGAGGCTGCTCCAGGGCTCTGGAAATGTAGCTCTCCTTAAGGAACGTGCAGGGTGTTGTCCATCACTCGGCATGCACAGAGGGCCTCTGAGGGACCTACCTTTGGGCCTCCATGTTGCTCACAGGCCCACAGGGGTCTGGAGGCACTCAGGGATCCTGGAGGGAAAATGATGCACACCCGAGGGGCCTAAGAGTCCTGGAAAGGGTACTTCCTTTAAAATAGAGCAGAACAGAGGCTTCCCTGGTGGTGCACTGGTTGACAATCTGCCTGCCAATGCAGGGGACACGGGTTCGAGCTCTGGTCTGGGAGGAATCCACATGCCACGGGGCAACTGGGCCCGTGAGCCACAACTACTGAGCCTGCGCCTCTGGAGCCTGTGCTCCGCAACAAGAGAGGCTGAGATACTGAGAGGCCTACGCACCGCGATGAAGAGTGGCCCCCACTTACCGTAACTGGAGAGAGCCCTAGCACAGAAACGAAGACCCAATATAGCAATCAATCAATCAATCCATCAATCAATCTTAAAACAACAATAAAAAATATAAAAACTAAAATAAAATACAGCAGAACAGCGACTAATACCTCATGGAAACAGCTGCATGCCGCCCTTTCTGCGCGGTTACTCAGGGACTTACCTCGAGGTCAGTACTCACGTTGAGTTTCCCTTTAGCTCCAGAGCGTGGCACGATGAGCTCCACCCCGGCCATCGAAGCATCCGGCTAGCTAGACAAAACTCATTGTCTTCCCAGAGCCATGTATACAGTGGCCAGTGGCCTGTCAACAGCAGTCAATTTCAAGTAGCTTCAAGGCAGCATGAATGGAGCTTTCAGAATGGGAAAGCAAGGCTAGTTCCATCAGGCCCCCATTTCTGCTGGCACACGCAGCATACATCCCTGGGCTTTCTAACAAGTCCAAAGAGACACAGGTTACCCAGTGGTTACTTCGTTGAATCAACTCCTCGAAGCAGGGTGTTCTGCATCTAGCGAACTGCCTCAACCAAGGAAAGCCCCAGCTAGGCCTCCGGGCCCGTGGCTCTTCAAAAGCCTGCAGTGTTATCCGAGGAACTGGGCTTTAGTTGCAGTCGGAACGCAAGCCGACATTCTCCTGCAGGCAGGGTGACTTCAGACAGGGGGTCCCAGATGGAATACGAAGCCGAGTGTTTTCTCAGTGCAGCGCAGACTAGGGCAATGAGTCAGACTTGCACGGCATGTTGGCCCTGCTAGAACGGTGTTCGTGGACCTGTGGGAATGCTGGGGAAATCAAGCTGTCCCAAGAAAGAGTGCAGTCTGTTGCCCTACACTCGGCATACACAGAGTGGCTCCGAAGGGCTACGGGCCTGGATGTGGCTTAGCAGGCCCATGGGGGCCTGAGGGTACTCAGTGTCCTTGCAGGGAATAGGGTGCCCACGCCAGGCTCCTAGATGTCCTGCAGAGCGTACTGACGTTAAAATGATGCAGAGCAGTGGCTACGGCCTCCTGGAAACTGCTGCACGCCTCCGCTTCTGCATGGCAATTCAGGGCCTTACCGCGAGGCAAGTGCTCTCGCTGAGGGTCCCGTTAGCGCCACAGCATGGGAGGATGCTGACTTTCTCCTCCAGCAGAGTGACTTCAGGTACGAGGTCCTCGAAGAATTCTAAGCAGAGTGTTTTCTCACGGCAGCTCAGACGGGGGCCGTGACGAACACTTCCATGGCAGGTCGCACTGCCTAGAAATGTGGTCCTGAGGCTGCTCCAGGGCTCTGGAAATGTAGCTCTCCTTAAGGAACGTGCAGGGTGTTGCCCATCACTCGGCATGCACAGAGGGCCTCTGAGGGACCTACCTTTGGGCCTCCATGTTGCTCACAGGCCCACAGGGGTCTGGAGGCACTCAGGGATCCTGGAGGGAAAATGATGCACACCCGAGGGGCCTAAGAGTCCTGGAAAGGGTACTTCCTTTAAAATAGAGCAGAACAGAGGCTTCCCTGGTGGTGCACTGGTTGACGATCTGCCTGCCAATGCAGGGGACACGGGTTCGAGCTCTGGTCTGGGAGGAATCCACATGCCACGGGGCAACTGGGCCCGTGAGCCACAACTACTGAGCCTGCGCCTCTGGAGCCTGTGCTCCGCAACAAGAGAGGCTGAGATACTGAGAGGCCTACGCACCGCGATGAAGAGTGGCCCCCACTTACCGTAACTGGAGAGAGCCCTAGCACAGAAACGAAGACCCAATATATCAATCAATCAATCAATCCATCAATCAATCTTAAAACAACAATAAAAAATATAAAAACTAAAATAAAATACAGCAGAACAGCGACTAATACCTCATGGAAACAGCTGCATGCCGCCCTTTCTGCGCGGTTACTCAGGGACTTACCTCGAGGTCAGTACTCACGTTGAGTTTCCCTTTAGCTCCAGAGCGTGGCACGATGAGCTCCACCCCGGCCATCGAAGCATCCGGCTAGCTAGACAAAACTCATTGTCTTCCCAGAGCCATGTATACAGTGGCCAGTGGCCTGTCAACAGCAGTCAATTTCAAGTAGCTTCAAGGCAGCATGAATGGAGCTTTCAGAATGGGAAAGCAAGGCTAGTTCCATCAGGCCCCCATTTCCACTTGCACACGCAGCATACATCCCTGGGCTTTCTAACAAGTCCAAAGAGACACAGGTTACCCAGTGGTTACTTCGTTGAATCAACTCCTCGAAGCAGGGTGTTCTGCATCTAGCGAACTGCCTCAACCAAGGAAAGCCCCAGCTAGGCCTCCGGGCCCGTGGCTCTTCAAAAGCCTGCAGTGTTATCCGAGGAACTGGGCTTTAGTTGCAGTCGGAACGCAAGCCCACATTCTCCTGGAGGCAGGGTGACTTCAGACAGGGGGTCCCAGATGGAATACGAAGCCGAGTGTTCTCTCAGTGCAGCGCAGACTAGGGCAATGAGTCAGACTTGCACGGCATGTTGGCCCTGCTAGAACGGTGTTCGTGGACCTGTGGGAATGCTGGAGAAGTCAAGCTGTCCCAAGAAAGAGTGCAGTCTGTTGCCCTACACTCGGCATACACAGAGTGGCTCCGAAGGGCTACGGGCCTGGATGTGGCTTAGCAGGCCCATGGGGGCCTGAGGGTACTCAGTGTCCTTGCAGGGAATAGGGTGCCCACGCCAGGCTCCTAGATGTCCTGCAAAGCGTACTGACGTTAAAATAATGCAGGGCAGTGGCTACGGCCTCATGGAAACTGCTGCACGCCTCCGCTTCTGCATGGCAATTCAGGGCCTTACCGCGAGGCAAGTGCTCTCGCTGAGGGTCCCGTTAGCGCCACAGCATGGGAGGATGCTGACTTTCTCCTCCAGCAGAGTGACTTCAGGTACGAGGTCCTCGAAGAATTCTAAGCAGAGTGTTTTCTCACGGCAGCTCAGACGGGGGCCGTGATGAACACTTCCATGGCAGGTCGCACTGCCTAGAAATGTGGTCCTGAGGCTGCTCCAGGGCTCTGGAAATGTAGCTCTCCTTAAGGAACGTGCAGGGTGTTGCCCATCACTCGGCATGCACAGAGGGCCTCTGAGGGACCTACCTTTGGGCCTCCATGTTGCTCACAGGCCCACAGGGGTCTGGAGGCACTCAGGGATCCTGGAGGGAAAATGATGCACACCCGAGGGGCCTAAGAGTCCTGGAAAGGGTACTTCCTTTAAAATAGAGCAGAACAGAGGCTTCCCTGGTGGTGCACTGGTTGACGATCTGCCTGCCAATGCAGGGGACACGGGTTCGAGCTCTGGTCTGGGAGGAATCCACATGCCACGGGGCAACTGGGCCCGTGAGCCACAACTACTGAGCCTGCGCCTCTGGAGCCTGTGCTCCGCAACAAGAGAGGCTGAGATACTGAGAGGCCTACGCACCGCGATGAAGAGTGGCCCCCACTTACCGTAACTGGAGAGAGCCCTAGCACAGAAACGAAGACCCAATATAGCAATCAATCAATCAATCCATCAATCAATCTTAAAACAACAATAAAAAATATAAAAACTAAAATAAAATACAGCAGAACAGCGACTAATACCTCATGGAAACAGCTGCATGCCGCCCTTTCTGCGCGGTTACTCAGGGACTTACCTCGAGGTCAGTACTCACGTTGAGTTTCCCTTTAGCTCCAGAGCGTGGCACGATGAGCTCCACCCCGGCCATCGAAGCATCCGGCTAGCTAGACAAAACTCATTGTCTTCCCAGAGCCATGTATACAGTGGCCAGTGGCCTGTCAACAGCAGTCAATTTCAAGTAGCTTCAAGGCAGCATGAATGGAGCTTTCAGAATGGGAAAGCAAGGCTAGTTCCATCAGGCCCCCATTTCTGCTGGCACACGCAGCATACATCCCTGGGCTTTCTAACAAGTCCAAAGAGACACAGGTTACCCAGTGGTTACTTCGTTGAATCAACTCCTCGAAGCAGGGTGTTCTGCATCTAGCGAACTGCCTCAACCAAGGAAAGCCCCAGCTAGGCCTCCGGGCCCGTGGCTCTTCAAAAGCCTGCAGTGTTATCCGAGGAACTGGGCTTTAGTTGCAGTCGGAACGCAAGCCGACATTCTCCTGCAGGCAGGGTGACTTCAGACAGGGGGTCCCAGATGGAATACGAAGCCGAGTGTTTTCTCAGTGCAGCGCAGACTAGGGCAATGAGTCAGACTTGCACGGCATGTTGGCCCTGCTAGAACGGTGTTCGTGGACCTGTGGGAATGCTGGGGAAATCAAGCTGTCCCAAGAAAGAGTGCAGTCTGTTGCCCTACACTCGGCATACACAGAGTGGCTCCGAAGGGCTACGGGCCTGGATGTGGCTTAGCAGGCCCATGGGGGCCTGAGGGTACTCAGTGTCCTTGCAGGGAATAGGGTGCCCACGCCAGGCTCCTAGATGTCCTGCAGAGCGTACTGACGTTAAAATGATGCAGAGCAGTGGCTACGGCCTCCTGGAAACTGCTGCACGCCTCCGCTTCTGCATGGCAATTCAGGGCCTTACCGCGAGGCAAGTGCTCTCGCTGAGGGTCCCGTTAGCGCCACAGCATGGGAGGATGCTGACTTTCTCCTCCAGCAGAGTGACTTCAGGTACGAGGTCCTCGAAGAATTCTAAGCAGAGTGTTTTCTCACGGCAGCTCAGACGGGGGCCGTGACGAACACTTCCATGGCAGGTCGCACTGCCTAGAAATGTGGTCCTGAGGCTGCTCCAGGGCTCTGGAAATGTAGCTCTCCTTAAGGAACGTGCAGGGTGTTGCCCATCACTCGGCATGCACAGAGGGCCTCTGAGGGACCTACCTTTGGGCCTCCATGTTGCTCACAGGCCCACAGGGGTCTGGAGGCACTCAGGGATCCTGGAGGGAAAATGATGCACACCCGAGGGGCCTAAGAGTCCTGGAAAGGGTACTTCCTTTAAAATAGAGCAGAACAGAGGCTTCCCTGGTGGTGCACTGGTTGACGATCTGCCTGCCAATGCAGGGGACACGGGTTCGAGCTCTGGTCTGGGAGGAATCCACATGCCACGGGGCAACTGGGCCCGTGAGCCACAACTACTGAGCCTGCGCCTCTGGAGCCTGTGCTCCGCAACAAGAGAGGCTGAGATACTGAGAGGCCTACGCACCGCGATGAAGAGTGGCCCCCACTTACCGTAACTGGAGAGAGCCCTAGCACAGAAACGAAGACCCAATATATCAATCAATCAATCAATCCATCAATCAATCTTAAAACAACAATAAAAAATATAAAAACTAAAATAAAATACAGCAGAACAGCGACTAATACCTCATGGAAACAGCTGCATGCCGCCCTTTCTGCGCGGTTACTCAGGGACTTACCTCGAGGTCAGTACTCACGTTGAGTTTCCCTTTAGCTCCAGAGCGTGGCACGATGAGCTCCACCCCGGCCATCGAAGCATCCGGCTAGCTAGACAAAACTCATTGTCTTCCCAGAGCCATGTATACAGTGGCCAGTGGCCTGTCAACAGCAGTCAATTTCAAGTAGCTTCAAGGCAGCATGAATGGAGCTTTCAGAATGGGAAAGCAAGGCTAGTTCCATCAGGCCCCCATTTCCACTTGCACACGCAGCATACATCCCTGGGCTTTCTAACAAGTCCAAAGAGACACAGGTTACCCAGTGGTTACTTCGTTGAATCAACTCCTCGAAGCAGGGTGTTCTGCATCTAGCGAACTGCCTCAACCAAGGAAAGCCCCAGCTAGGCCTCCGGGCCCGTGGCTCTTCAAAAGCCTGCAGTGTTATCCGAGGAACTGGGCTTTAGTTGCAGTCGGAACGCAAGCCCACATTCTCCTGGAGGCAGGGTGACTTCAGACAGGGGGTCCCAGATGGAATACGAAGCCGAGTGTTCTCTCAGTGCAGCGCAGACTAGGGCAATGAGTCAGACTTGCACGGCATGTTGGCCCTGCTAGAACGGTGTTCGTGGACCTGTGGGAATGCTGGAGAAGTCAAGCTGTCCCAAGAAAGAGTGCAGTCTGTTGCCCTACACTCGGCATACACAGAGTGGCTCCGAAGGGCTACGGGCCTGGATGTGGCTTAGCAGGCCCATGGGGGCCTGAGGGTACTCAGTGTCCTTGCAGGGAATAGGGTGCCCACGCCAGGCTCCTAGATGTCCTGCAAAGCGTACTGACGTTAAAATAATGCAGGGCAGTGGCTACGGCCTCATGGAAACTGCTGCACGCCTCCGCTTCTGCATGGCAATTCAGGGCCTTACCGCGAGGCAAGTGCTCTCGCTGAGGGTCCCGTTAGCGCCACAGCATGGGAGGATGCTGACTTTCTCCTCCAGCAGAGTGACTTCAGGTACGAGGTCCTCGAAGAATTCTAAGCAGAGTGTTTTCTCACGGCAGCTCAGACGGGGGCCGTGATGAACACTTCCATGGCAGGTCGCACTGCCTAGAAATGTGGTCCTGAGGCTGCTCCAGGGCTCTGGAAATGTAGCTCTCCTTAAGGAACGTGCAGGGTGTTGCCCATCACTCGGCATGCACAGAGGGCCTCTGAGGGACCTACCTTTGGGCCTCCATGTTGCTCACAGGCCCACAGGGGTCTGGAGGCACTCAGGGATCCTGGAGGGAAAATGATGCACACCCGAGGGGCCTAAGAGTCCTGGAAAGGGTACTTCCTTTAAAATAGAGCAGAACAGAGGCTTCCCTGGTGGTGCACTGGTTGACGATCTGCCTGCCAATGCAGGGGACACGGGTTCGAGCTCTGGTCTGGGAGGAATCCACATGCCACGGGGCAACTGGGCCCGTGAGCCACAACTACTGAGCCTGCGCCTCTGGAGCCTGTGCTCCGCAACAAGAGAGGCTGAGATACTGAGAGGCCTACGCACCGCGATGAAGAGTGGCCCCCACTTACCGTAACTGGAGAGAGCCCTAGCACAGAAACGAAGACCCAATATAGCAATCAATCAATCAATCCATCAATCAATCTTAAAACAACAATAAAAAATATAAAAACTAAAATAAAATACAGCAGAACAGCGACTAATACCTCATGGAAACAGCTGCATGCCGCCCTTTCTGCGCGGTTACTCAGGGACTTACCTCGAGGTCAGTACTCACGTTGAGTTTCCCTTTAGCTCCAGAGCGTGGCACGATGAGCTCCACCCCGGCCATCGAAGCATCCGGCTAGCTAGACAAAACTCATTGTCTTCCCAGAGCCATGTATACAGTGGCCAGTGGCCTGTCAACAGCAGTCAATTTCAAGTAGCTTCAAGGCAGCATGAATGGAGCTTTCAGAATGGGAAAGCAAGGCTAGTTCCATCAGGCCCCCATTTCCACTTGCACACGCAGCATACATCCCTGGGCTTTCTAACAAGTCCAAAGAGACACAGGTTACCCAGTGGTTACTTCGTTGAATCAACTCCTCGAAGCAGGGTGTTCTGCATCTAGCGAACTGCCTCAACCAAGGAAAGCCCCAGCTAGGCCTCCGGGCCCGTGGCTCTTCAAAAGCCTGCAGTGTTATCCGAGGAACTGGGCTTTAGTTGCAGTCGGAACGCAAGCCCACATTCTCCTGGAGGCAGGGTGACTTCAGACAGGGGGTCCCAGATGGAATACGAAGCCGAGTGTTCTCTCAGTGCAGCGCAGACTAGGGCAATGAGTCAGACTTGCACGGCATGTTGGCCCTGCTAGAACGGTGTTCGTGGACCTGTGGGAATGCTGGAGAAGTCAAGCTGTCCCAAGAAAGAGTGCAGTCTGTTGCCCTACACTCGGCATACACAGAGTGGCTCCGAAGGGCTACGGGCCTGGATGTGGCTTAGCAGGCCCATGGGGGCCTGAGGGTACTCAGTGTCCTTGCAGGGAATAGGGTGCCCACGCCAGGCTCCTAGATGTCCTGCAAAGCGTACTGACGTTAAAATAATGCAGGGCAGTGGCTACGGCCTCATGGAAACTGCTGCACGCCTCCGCTTCTGCATGGCAATTCAGGGCCTTACCGCGAGGCAAGTGCTCTCGCTGAGGGTCCCGTTAGCGCCACAGCATGGGAGGATGCTGACTTTCTCCTCCAGCAGAGTGACTTCAGGTACGAGGTCCTCGAAGAATTCTAAGCAGAGTGTTTTCTCACGGCAGCTCAGACGGGGGCCGTGATGAACACTTCCATGGCAGGTCGCACTGCCTAGAAATGTGGTCCTGAGGCTGCTCCAGGGCTCTGGAAATGTAGCTCTCCTTAAGGAACGTGCAGGGTGTTGCCCATCACTCGGCATGCACAGAGGGCCTCTGAGGGACCTACCTTTGGGCCTCCATGTTGCTCACAGGCCCACAGGGGTCTGGAGGCACTCAGGGATCCTGGAGGGAAAATGATGCACACCCGAGGGGCCTAAGAGTCCTGGAAAGGGTACTTCCTGTAAAATAGAGCAGAACAGAGGCTTCCCTGGTGGTGCACTGGTTGACGATCTGCCTGCCAATGCAGGGGACACGGGTTCGAGCTCTGGTCTGGGAGGAATCCACATGCCACGGGGCAACTGGGCCCGTGAGCCACAACTACTGAGCCTGCGCCTCTGGAGCCTGTGCTCCGCAACAAGAGAGGCTGAGATACTGAGAGGCCTACGCACCGCGATGAAGAGTGGCCCCCACTTACCGTAACTGGAGAGAGCCCTAGCACAGAAACGAAGACCCAATATATCAATCAATCAATCAATCCATCAATCAATCTTAAAACAACAATAAAAAATATAAAAACTAAAATAAAATACAGCAGAACAGCGACTAATACCTCATGGAAACAGCTGCATGCCGCCCTTTCTGCGCGGTTACTCAGGGACTTACCTCGAGGTCAGTACTCACGTTGAGTTTCCCTTTAGCTCCAGAGCGTGGCACGATGAGCTCCACCCCGGCCATCGAAGCATCTGGCTAGCTAGACAAAACTCATTGTCTTCCCAGAGCCATGTATACAGTGGCCAGTGGCCTGTCAACAGCAGTCAATTTCAAGTAGCTTCAAGGCAGCATGAATGGAGCTTTCAGAATGGGAAAGCAAGGCTAGTTCCATCAGGCCCCCATTTCCACTTGCACACGCAGCATACATCCCTGGGCTTTCTAACAAGTCCAAAGAGACACAGGTTACCCAGTGGTTACTTCGTTGAATCAACTCCTCGAAGCAGGGTGTTCTGCATCTAGCGAACTGCCTCAACCAAGGAAAGCCCCAGCTAGGCCTCCGGGCCCGTGGCTCTTCAAAAGCCTGCAGTGTTATCCGAGGAACTGGGCTTTAGTTGCAGTCGGAACGCAAGCCCACATTCTCCTGGAGGCAGGGTGACTTCAGACAGGGGGTCCCAGATGGAATACGAAGCCGAGTGTTTTCTCAGTGCAGCGCAGACTAGGGCAATGAGTCAGACTTGCACGGCATGTTGGCCCTGCTAGAACGGTGTTCGTGGACCTGTGGGAATGCTGGAGAAGTCAAGCTGTCCCAAGAAAGAGTGCAGTCTGTTGCCCTACACTCGGCATACACAGAGTGGCTCCGAAGGGCTACGGGCCTGGATGTGGCTTAGCAGGCCCATGGGGGCCTGAGGGTACTCAGTGTCCTTGCAGGGAATAGGGTGCCCACGCCAGGCTCCTAGATGTCCTGCAAAGCGTACTGACGTTAAAATAATGCAGGGCAGTGGCTACGGCCTCATGGAAACTGCTGCACGCCTCCGCTTCTGCATGGCAATTCAGGGCCTTACCGCGAGGCAAGTGCTCTCGCTGAGGGTCCCGTTAGCGCCACAGCATGGGAGGATGCTGACTTTCTCCTCCAGCAGAGTGACTTCAGGTACGAGGTCCTCGAAGAATTCTAAGCAGAGTGTTTTCTCACGGCAGCTCAGACGGGGGCCGTGACGAACACTTCCATGGCAGGTCGCACTGCCTAGAAATGTGGTCCTGAGGCTGCTCCAGGGCTCTGGAAATGTAGCTCTCCTTAAGGAACGTGCAGGGTGTTGCCCATCACTCGGCATGCACAGAGGGCCTCTGAGGGACCTACCTTTGGGCCTCCATGTTGCTCACAGGCCCACAGGGGTCTGGAGGCACTCAGGGATCCTGGAGGGAAAATGATGCACACCCGAGGGGCCTAAGAGTCCTGGAAAGGGTACTTCCTTTAAAATAGAGCAGAACAGAGGCTTCCCTGGTGGTGCACTGGTTGACAATCTGCCTGCCAATGCAGGGGACACGGGTTCGAGCTCTGGTCTGGGAGGAATCCACATGCCACGGGGCAACTGGGCCCGTGAGCCACAACTACTGAGCCTGCGCCTCTGGAGCCTGTGCTCCGCAACAAGAGAGGCTGAGATACTGAGAGGCCTACGCACCGCGATGAAGAGTGGCCCCCACTTACCGTAACTGGAGAGAGCCCTAGCACAGAAACGAAGACCCAATATAGCAATCAATCAATCAATCCATCAATCAATCTTAAAACAACAATAAAAAATATAAAAACTAAAATAAAATACAGCAGAACAGCGACTAATACCTCATGGAAACAGCTGCATGCCGCCCTTTCTGCGCGGTTACTCAGGGACTTACCTCGAGGTCAGTACTCACGTTGAGTTTCCCTTTAGCTCCAGAGCGTGGCACGATGAGCTCCACCCCGGCCATCGAAGCATCCGGCTAGCTAGACAAAACTCATTGTCTTCCCAGAGCCATGTATACAGTGGCCAGTGGCCTGTCAACAGCAGTCAATTTCAAGTAGCTTCAAGGCAGCATGAATGGAGCTTTCAGAATGGGAAAGCAAGGCTAGTTCCATCAGGCCCCCATTTCCACTTGCACACGCAGCATACATCCCTGGGCTTTCTAACAAGTCCAAAGAGACACAGGTTACCCAGTGGTTACTTCGTTGAATCAACTCCTCGAAGCAGGGTGTTCTGCATCTAGCGAACTGCCTCAACCAAGGAAAGCCCCAGCTAGGCCTCCGGGCCCGTGGCTCTTCAAAAGCCTGCAGTGTTATCCGAGGAACTGGGCTTTAGTTGCAGTCGGAACGCAAGCCCACATTCTCCTGGAGGCAGGGTGACTTCAGACAGGGGGTCCCAGATGGAATACGAAGCCGAGTGTTTTCTCAGTGCAGCGCAGACTAGGGCAATGAGTCAGACTTGCACGGCATGTTGGCCCTGCTAGAACGGTGTTCGTGGACCTGTGGGAATGCTGGAGAAGTCAAGCTGTCCCAAGAAAGAGTGCAGTCTGTTGCCCTACACTCGGCATACACAGAGTGGCTCCGAAGGGCTACGGGCCTGGATGTGGCTTAGCAGGCCCATGGGGGCCTGAGGGTACTCAGTGTCCTTGCAGGGAATAGGGTGCCCACGCCAGGCTCCTAGATGTCCTGCAAAGCGTACTGACATTAAAATAATGCAGGGCAGTGGCTACGGCCTCATGGAAACTGCTGCACGCCTCCGCTTCTGCATGGCAATTCAGGGCCTTACCGCGAGGCAAGTGCTCTCGCTGAGGGTCCCGTTAGCGCCACAGCATGGGAGGATGCTGACTTTCTCCTCCAGCAGAGTGACTTCAGGTACGAGGTCCTCGAAGAATTCTAAGCAGAGTGTTTTCTCACGGCAGCTCAGACGGGGGCCGTGACGAACACTTCCATGGCAGGTCGCACTGCCTAGAAATGTGGTCCTGAGGCTGCTCCAGGGCTCTGGAAATGTAGCTCTCCTTATGTTACGTGCAAGGTGTTGCCCATCACTCGGCATGCACAGAGGACCTCTGAGGGACCTACCTTTGGGCCTCCATGTTGCTCACAGGCCCACAGGGGTCTGGAGGCACTCAGGGATCCTGGAGGGAAAATGATGCACACCCGAGGGGCCTAAGAGTCCTGGAAAGGGTACTTCCTTTAAAATAGAGCAGAACAGAGGCTTCCCTGGTGGTGCACTGGTTGACGATCTGCCTGCCAATGCAGGGGACACGGGTTCGAGCTCTGGTCTGGGAGGAATCCACATGCCACGGGGCAACTGGGCCCGTGAGCCACAACTACTGAGCCTGCGCCTCTGGAGCCTGTGCTCCGCAACAAGAGAGGCTGAGATACTGAGAGGCCTACGCACCGCGATGAAGAGTGGCCCCCACTTACCGTAACTGGAGAGAGCCCTAGCACAGAAACGAAGACCCAATATAGCAATCAATCAATCAATCCATCAATCAATCTTAAAACAACAATAAAAAATATAAAAACTAAAATAAAATACAGCAGAACAGCGACTAATACCTCATGGAAACAGCTGCATGCCGCCCTTTCTGCGCGGTTACTCAGGGACTTACCTCGAGGTCAGTACTCACGTTGAGTTTCCCTTTAGCTCCAGAGCGTGGCACGATGAGCTCCACCCCGGCCATCGAAGCATCCGGCTAGCTAGACAAAACTCATTGTCTTCCCAGAGCCATGTATACAGTGGCCAGTGGCCTGTCAACAGCAGTCAATTTCAAGTAGCTTCAAGGCAGCATGAATGGAGCTTTCAGAATGGGAAAGCAAGGCTAGTTCCATCAGGCCCCCATTTCCACTTGCACACGCAGCATACATCCCTGGGCTTTCTAACAAGTCCAAAGAGACACAGGTTACCCAGTGGTTACTTCGTTGAATCAACTCCTCGAAGCAGGGTGTTCTGCATCTAGCGAACTGCCTCAACCAAGGAAAGCCCCAGCTAGGCCTCCGGGCCCGTGGCTCTTCAAAAGCCTGCAGTGTTATCCGAGGAACTGGGCTTTAGTTGCAGTCGGAACGCAAGCCGACATTCTCCTGCAGGCAGGGTGACTTCAGACAGGGGGTCCCAGATGGAATACGAAGCCGAGTGTTTTCTCAGTGCAGCGCAGACTAGGGCAATGAGTCAGACTTGCACGGCATGTTGGACCTGCTAGAACGGTGTTCGTGGACCTGTGGGAATGCTGGGGAAGTCAAGCTGTCCCAAGAAAGAGTGCAGTCTGTTGCCCTACACTCGGCATACACAGAGTGGCTCCGAAGGGCTACGGGCCTGGATGTGGCTTAGCAGGCCCATGGGGGCCTGAGGGTACTCAGTGTCCTTGCAGGGAATAGGGTGCCCACGCCAGGCTCCTAGATGTCCTGCAAAGCGTACTGACGTTAAAATAATGCAGGGCAGTGGCTACGGCCTCATGGAAACTGCTGCACGCCTCCGCTTCTGCATGGCAATTCAGGGCCTTACCGCGAGGCAAGTGCTCTCGCTGAGGGTCCCGTTAGCGCCACAGCATGGGAGGATGCTGACTTTCTCCTCCAGCAGAGTGACTTCAGGTACGAGGTCCTCGAAGAATTCTAAGCAGAGTGTTTTCTCACGGCAGCTCAGACGGGGGCCGTGACGAACACTTCCATGGCAGGTCGCACTGCCTAGAAATGTGGTCCTGAGGCTGCTCCAGGGCTCTGGAAATGTAGCTCTCCTTAAGGAACGTGCAGGGTGTTGCCCATCACTCGGCATGCACAGAGGGCCTCTGAGGGACCTACCTTTGGGCCTCCATGTTGCTCACAGGCCCACAGGGGTCTGGAGGCACTCAGGGATCCTGGAGGGAAAATGATGCACACCCGAGGGGCCTAAGAGTCCTGGAAAGGGTACTTCCTTTAAAATAGAGCAGAACAGAGGCTTCCCTGGTGGTGCACTGGTTGACAATCTGCCTGCCAATGCAGGGGACACGGGTTCGAGCTCTGGTCTGGGAGGAATCCACATGCCACGGGGCAACTGGGCCCGTGAGCCACAACTACTGAGCCTGCGCCTCTGGAGCCTGTGCTCCGCAACAAGAGAGGCTGAGATACTGAGAGGCCTACGCACCGCGATGAAGAGTGGCCCCCACTTACCGTAACTGGAGAGAGCCCTAGCACAGAAACGAAGACCCAATATAGCAATCAATCAATCAATCCATCAATCAATCTTAAAACAACAATAAAAAATATAAAAACTAAAATAAAATACAGCAGAACAGCGACTAATACCTCATGGAAACAGCTGCATGCCGCCCTTTCTGCGCGGTTACTCAGGGACTTACCTCGAGGTCAGTACTCACGTTGAGTTTCCCTTTAGCTCCAGAGCGTGGCACGATGAGCTCCACCCCGGCCATCGAAGCATCCGGCTAGCTAGACAAAACTCATTGTCTTCCCAGAGCCATGTATACAGTGGCCAGTGGCCTGTCAACAGCAGTCAATTTCAAGTAGCTTCAAGGCAGCATGAATGGAGCTTTCAGAATGGGAAAGCAAGGCTAGTTCCATCAGGCCCCCATTTCCACTTGCACACGCAGCATACATCCCTGGGCTTTCTAACAAGTCCAAAGAGACACAGGTTACCCAGTGGTTACTTCGTTGAATCAACTCCTCGAAGCAGGGTGTTCTGCATCTAGCGAACTGCCTCAACCAAGGAAAGCCCCAGCTAGGCCTCCGGGCCCGTGGCTCTTCAAAAGCCTGCAGTGTTATCCGAGGAACTGGGCTTTAGTTGCAGTCGGAACGCAAGCCCACATTCTCCTGGAGGCAGGGTGACTTCAGACAGGGGGTCCCAGATGGAATACGAAGCCGAGTGTTTTCTCAGTGCAGCGCAGACTAGGGCAATGAGTCAGACTTGCACGGCATGTTGGCCCTGCTAGAACGGTGTTCGTGGACCTGTGGGAATGCTGGAGAAGTCAAGCTGTCCCAAGAAAGAGTGCAGTCTGTTGCCCTACACTCGGCATACACAGAGTGGCTCCGAAGGGCTACGGGCCTGGATGTGGCTTAGCAGGCCCATGGGGGCCTGAGGGTACTCAGTGTCCTTGCAGGGAATAGGGTGCCCACGCCAGGCTCCTAGATGTCCTGCAAAGCGTACTGACATTAAAATAATGCAGGGCAGTGGCTACGGCCTCATGGAAACTGCTGCACGCCTCCGCTTCTGCATGGCAATTCAGGGCCTTACCGCGAGGCAAGTGCTCTCGCTGAGGGTCCCGTTAGCGCCACAGCATGGGAGGATGCTGACTTTCTCCTCCAGCAGAGTGACTTCAGGTACGAGGTCCTCGAAGAATTCTAAGCAGAGTGTTTTCTCACGGCAGCTCAGACGGGGGCCGTGACGAACACTTCCATGGCAGGTCGCACTGCCTAGAAATGTGGTCCTGAGGCTGCTCCAGGGCTCTGGAAATGTAGCTCTCCTTATGTTACGTGCAAGGTGTTGCCCATCACTCGGCATGCACAGAGGACCTCTGAGGGACCTACCTTTGGGCCTCCATGTTGCTCACAGGCCCACAGGGGTCTGGAGGCACTCAGGGATCCTGGAGGGAAAATGATGCACACCCGAGGGGCCTAAGAGTCCTGGAAAGGGTACTTCCTTTAAAATAGAGCAGAACAGAGGCTTCCCTGGTGGTGCACTGGTTGACGATCTGCCTGCCAATGCAGGGGACACGGGTTCGAGCTCTGGTCTGGGAGGAATCCACATGCCACGGGGCAACTGGGCCCGTGAGCCACAACTACTGAGCCTGCGCCTCTGGAGCCTGTGCTCCGCAACAAGAGAGGCTGAGATACTGAGAGGCCTACGCACCGCGATGAAGAGTGGCCCCCACTTACCGTAACTGGAGAGAGCCCTAGCACAGAAACGAAGACCCAATATAGCAATCAATCAATCAATCCATCAATCAATCTTAAAACAACAATAAAAAATATAAAAACTAAAATAAAATACAGCAGAACAGCGACTAATACCTCATGGAAACAGCTGCATGCCGCCCTTTCTGCGCGGTTACTCAGGGACTTACCTCGAGGTCAGTACTCACGTTGAGTTTCCCTTTAGCTCCAGAGCGTGGCACGATGAGCTCCACCCCGGCCATCGAAGCATCCGGCTAGCTAGACAAAACTCATTGTCTTCCCAGAGCCATGTATACAGTGGCCAGTGGCCTGTCAACAGCAGTCAATTTCAAGTAGCTTCAAGGCAGCATGAATGGAGCTTTCAGAATGGGAAAGCAAGGCTAGTTCCATCAGGCCCCCATTTCCACTTGCACACGCAGCATACATCCCTGGGCTTTCTAACAAGTCCAAAGAGACACAGGTTACCCAGTGGTTACTTCGTTGAATCAACTCCTCGAAGCAGGGTGTTCTGCATCTAGCGAACTGCCTCAACCAAGGAAAGCCCCAGCTAGGCCTCCGGGCCCGTGGCTCTTCAAAAGCCTGCAGTGTTATCCGAGGAACTGGGCTTTAGTTGCAGTCGGAACGCAAGCCGACATTCTCCTGCAGGCAGGGTGACTTCAGACAGGGGGTCCCAGATGGAATACGAAGCCGAGTGTTTTCTCAGTGCAGCGCAGACTAGGGCAATGAGTCAGACTTGCACGGCATGTTGGACCTGCTAGAACGGTGTTCGTGGACCTGTGGGAATGCTGGGGAAATCAAGCTGTCCCAAGAAAGAGTGCAGTCTGTTGCCCTACACTCGGCATACACAGAGTGGCTCCGAAGGGCTACGGGCCTGGATGTGGCTTAGCAGGCCCATGGGGGCCTGAGGGTACTCAGTGTCCTTGCAGGGAATAGGGTGCCCACGCCAGGCTCCTAGAGGTCCTGCAGAGCGTACTGACGTTAAAATAATGCAGAGCAGTGGCTACGGCCTCATGGAAACTGCTGCACGCCTCCGCTTCTGCATGGCAATTCAGGGCCTTACCGCGAGGCAAGTGCTCTCGCTGAGCGTCCCGTTAGCGCCACAGCATGGGAGGATGTTGACTTTCTCCTCCAGCAGAGTGACTTCAGGTACGAGGTCCTCGAAGAATTCTAAGCAGAGTGTCTTCTCACGGCAGCTCAGACGGGGGCCGTGACGAACACTTCCATGGCAGGGCGCACTGCCTAGAAATGTGGTCCTGAGGCTGCTCCAGGGCTCTGGAAATGTAGCTCTCCTTAAGGATCGTGCAGGGTGTTGCCCATCACTCGGCATGCACAGAGGGCCTCTGAGGGACCTACCTTTGGGCCTCCATGTTGCTCACAGGCCCACAGGGGTCTGGAGGCACTCAGGGATCCTGGAGGGAAAATGATGCACACCCGAGGGGCCTAAGAGTCCTGGAAAGGGTACTTCCTTTAAAATAGAGCAGAACAGAGGCTTCCCTGGTGGTGCACTGGTTGACAATCTGCCTGCCAATGCAGGGGACACGGGTTCGAGCTCTGGTCTGGGAGGAATCCACATGCCACGGGGCAACTGGGCCCGTGAGCCACAACTACTGAGCCTGCGCCTCTGGAGCCTGTGCTCCGCAACAAGAGAGGCTGAGATACTGAGAGGCCTACGCACCGCGATGAAGAGTGGCCCCCACTTACCGTAACTGGAGAGAGCCCTAGCACAGAAACGAAGACCCAATATAGCAATCAATCAATCAATCCATCAATCAATCTTAAAACAACAATAAAAAATATAAAAACTAAAATAAAATACAGCAGAACAGCGACTAATACCTCATGGAAACAGCTGCATGCCGCCCTTTCTGCGCGGTTACTCAGGGACTTACCTCGAGGTCAGTACTCACGTTGAGTTTCCCTTTAGCTCCAGAGCGTGGCACGATGAGCTCCACCCCGGCCATCGAAGCATCCGGCTAGCTAGACAAAACTCATTGTCTTCCCAGAGCCATGTATACAGTGGCCAGTGGCCTGTCAACAGCAGTCAATTTCAAGTAGCTTCAAGGCAGCATGAATGGAGCTTTCAGAATGGGAAAGCAAGGCTAGTTCCATCAGGCCCCCATTTCCACTTGCACACGCAGCATACATCCCTGGGCTTTCTAACAAGTCCAAAGAGACACAGGTTACCCAGTGGTTACTTCGTTGAATCAACTCCTCGAAGCAGGGTGTTCTGCATCTAGCGAACTGCCTCAACCAAGGAAAGCCCCAGCTAGGCCTCCGGGCCCGTGGCTCTTCAAAAGCCTGCAGTGTTATCCGAGGAACTGGGCTTTAGTTGCAGTCGGAACGCAAGCCCACATTCTCCTGGAGGCAGGGTGACTTCAGACAGGGGGTCCCAGATGGAATACGAAGCCGAGTGTTTTCTCAGTGCAGCGCAGACTAGGGCAATGAGTCAGACTTGCACGGCATGTTGGCCCTGCTAGAACGGTGTTCGTGGACCTGTGGGAATGCTGGGGAAGTCAAGCTGTCCCAAGAAAGAGTGCAGTCTGTTGCCCTACACTCGGCATACACAGAGTGGCTCCGAAGGGCTACGGGCCTGGATGTGGCTTAGCAGGCCCATGGGGGCCTGAGGGTACTCAGTGTCCTTGCAGGGAATAGGGTGCCCACTCCAGGCTCCTAGAGGTCCTGCAGAGCGTACTGACGTTAAAATAATGCAGGGCAGTGGCTACGGCCTCATGGAAACTGCTGCACGCCTCCGCTTCTGCATGGCAATTCAGGGCCTTACCGCGAGGCAAATGCTCTCGCTGAGGGTCCCGTTAGCGCCACAGCATGGGAGGATGCTGACTTTCTCCTCCAGCAGAGTGACTTCAGGTACGAGGTCCTCGAAGAATTCTAAGCAGAGTGTTTTCTCACGGCAGCTCAGACGGGGGCCGTGACGAACACTTCCATGGCAGGTCGCACTGCCTAGAAATGTGGTCCTGAGGCTGCTCCAGGGCTCTGGAAATGTAGCTCTCCTTAAGGAACGTGCAGGGTGTTGCCCATCACTCGGCATGCACAGAGGGCCTCTGAGGGACCTACCTTTGGGCCTCCATGTTGCTCACAGGCCCACAGGGGTCTGGAGGCACTCAGGGATCCTGGAGGGAAAATGATGCACACCCGAGGGGCCTAAGAGTCCTGGAAAGGGTACTTCCTTTAAAATAGAGCAGAACAGAGGCTTCCCTGGTGGTGCACTGGTTGACAATCTGCCTGCCAATGCAGGGGACACGGGTTCGAGCTCTGGTCTGGGAGGAATCCACATGCCACGGGGCAACTGGGCCCGTGAGCCACAACTACTGAGCCTGCGCCTCTGGAGCCTGTGCTCCGCAACAAGAGAGGCTGAGATACTGAGAGGCCTACGCACCGCGATGAAGAGTGGCCCCCACTTACCGTAACTGGAGAGAGCCCTAGCACAGAAACGAAGACCCAATATAGCAATCAATCAATAAATCCATCAATCAATCTTAAAACAACAATAAAAAATATAAAAACTAAAATAAAATACAGCAGAACAGCGACTAATACCTCATGGAAACAGCTGCATGCCGCCCTTACTGCGCGGTTACTCAGGGACTTACCTCGAGGTCAGTACTCACGTTGAGTTTCCCTTTAGCTCCAGAGCGTGGCACGATGAGCTCCACCCCGGCCATCGAAGCATCCGGCTAGCTAGACAAAACTCATTGTCTTCCCAGAGCCATGTATACAGTGGCCAGTGGCCTGTCAACAGCAGTCAATTTCAAGTAGCTTCAAGGCAGCATGAATGGAGCTTTCAGAATGGGAAAGCAAGGCTAGTTCCATCAGGCCCCCATTTCCACTTGCACACGCAGCATACATCCCTGTGCTTTCTAACAAGTCCAAAGAGACACAGGTTACCCAGTGGTTACTTCGTTGAATCAACTCCTCGAAGCAGGGTGTTCTGCATCTAGCGAACTGCCTCAACCAAGGAAAGCCCCAGCTAGGCCTCCGGGCCCGTGGCTCTTCAAAAGCCTGCAGTGTTATCCGAGGAACTGGGCTTTAGTTGCAGTCGGAACGCAAGCCCACATTCTCCTGGAGGCAGGGTGACTTCAGACAGGGGGTCCCAGATGGAATACGAAGCCGAGTGTTTTCTCAGTGCAGCGCAGACTAGGGCAATGAGTCAGACTTACACGGCATGTTGGCCCTGCTAGAACGGTGTTCGTGGACCTGTGGGAATGCTGGGGAAATCAAGCTGTCCCAAGAAAGAGTGCAGTCTGTTGCCCTACACTCGGCATACACAGAGTGGCTCCGAAGGGCTACGGGCCTGGATGTGGCTTAGCAGGCCCATGGGGGCCTGAGGGTACTCAGTGTCCTTGCAGGGAATAGGGTGCCCACGCCAGGCTCCTAGATGTCCTGCAGAGCGTACTGACGTTAAAATGATGCAGAGCAGTGGCTACGGCCTCCTGGAAACTGCTGCACGCCTCCACTTCTGCATGGCAATTCAGGGCCTTACCGCGAGGCAAGTGCTCTCGCTGAGGGTCCCGTTAGCGCCACAGCATGGGAGGATGCTTACTTTCTCCTCCAGCAGAGTGACTTCAGGTACGAGGTCCTCGAAGAATTCTAAGCAGAGTGTTTTCTCACGGCAGCTCAGACGGGGGCCGTGACGAACACTTCCATGGCAGGTCGCACTGCCTAGAAATGTGGTCCTGAGGCTGCTCCAGGGCTCTGGAAATGTAGCTCTCCTTAAGGAACGTGCAGGGTGTTGCCCATCACTCGGCATGCACAGAGGGCCTCTGAGGGACCTACCTTTGGGCCTCCATGTTGCTCACAGGCCCACAGGGGTCTGGAGGCACTCAGGGATCCTGGAGGGAAAATGATGCACACCCGAGGGGCCTAAGAGTCCTGGAAAGGGTACTTCCTTTAAAATAGAGCAGAACAGAGGCTTCCCTGGTGGTGCACTGGTTGACAATCTGCCTGCCAATGCAGGGGACACGGGTTCGAGCTCTGGTCTGGGAGGAATCCACATGCCACGGGGCAACTGGGCCCGTGAGCCACAACTACTGAGCCTGCGCCTCTGGAGCCTGTGCTCCGCAACAAGAGAGGCTGAGATACTGAGAGGCCTACGCACCGCGATGAAGAGTGGCCCCCACTTACCGTAACTGGAGAGAGCCCTAGCACAGAAACGAAGACCCAATATAGCAATCAACCAATCAATCCATCAATCAATCTTAAAACAACAATAAAAAATATAAAAACTAAAATAAAATACAGCAGAACAGCGACTAATACCTCATGGAAACAGCTGCATGCCGCCCTTTCTGCGCGGTTACTCAGGGACTTACCTCGAGGTCAGTACTCACGTTGAGTTTCCCTTTAGCTCCAGAGCGTGGCACGATGAGCTCCACCCCGGCCATCGAAGCATCCGGCTAGCTAGACAAAACTCATTGTCTTCCCAGAGCCATGTATACAGTGGCCAGTGGCCTGTCAACAGCAGTCAATTTCAAGTAGCTTCAAGGCAGCATGAATGGAGCTTTCAGAATGGGAAAGCAAGGCTAGTTCCATCAGGCCCCCATTTCCACTTGCACACGCAGCATACATCCCTGTGCTTTCTAACAAGTCCAAAGAGACACAGGTTACCCAGTGGTTACTTCGTTGAATCAACTCGTCGAAGCAGGGTGTTCTGCATCTAGCGAACTGCCTCAACCAAGGAAAGCCCCAGCTAGGCCTCCGGGCCCGTGGCTCTTCAAAAGCCTGCAGTGTTATCCGAGGAACTGGGCTTTAGTTGCAGTCGGAACGCAAGCCCACATTCTCCTGGAGGCAGGGTGACTTCAGACAGGGGGTCCCAGATGGAATACGAAG
The DNA here is from genome assembly GCF_949987535.1 of Balaenoptera acutorostrata. NCBI lineage: Eukaryota > Metazoa > Chordata > Mammalia > Artiodactyla > Balaenopteridae > Balaenoptera > Balaenoptera acutorostrata. Next base: position 61,782 of record NW_026646631.1, read on the forward strand.
CCGAGTGTTTTCTCAGTGCAGCGCAGACTAGGGCAATGAGTCAGACTTGCACGGCATGTTGGCCCTGCTAGAACGGTGTTCGTGGACCTGTGGGAATGCTGGAGAAGTCAAGCTGTCCCAAGAAAGAGTGCAGTCTGTTGCCCTACACTCGGCATACACAGAGTGGCTCCGAAGGGCTACGGGCCTGGATGTGGCTTAGCAGGCCCATGGGGGCCTGAGGGTACTCAGTGTCCTTGCAGGGAATAGGGTGCCCACGCCAGGCTCCTAGATGTCCTGCAGAGCGTACTGACGTTAAAATAATGCAGGGCAGTGGCTACGGCCTCATGGAAACTGCTGCACGCCTCCGCTTCTGCATGGCAATTCAGGGCCTTACCGCGAGGCAAGTGCTCTCGCTGAGGGTCCCGTTAGCGCCACAGCATGGGAGGATGCTGACTTTCTCCTCCAGCAGAGTGACTTCAGGTACGAGGTCCTCGAAGAATTCTAAGCAGAGTGTTTTCTCACGGCAGCTCAGACGGGGGCCGTGACGAACACTTCCATGGCAGGTCGCACTGCCTAGAAATGTGGTCCTGAGGCTGCTCCAGGGCTCTGGAAATGTAGCTCTCCTTAAGGAACGTGCAGGGTGTTGCCCATCACTCGGCATGCACAGAGGGCCTCTGAGGGACCTACCTTTGGGCCTCCATGTTGCTCACAGGCCCACAGGGGTCTGGAGGCACTCAGGGATCCTGGAGGGAAAATGATGCACACCCGAGGGGCCTAAGAGTCCTGGAAAGGGTACTTCCTTTAAAATAGAGCAGAACAGAGGCTTCCCTGGTGGTGCACTGGTTGACGATCTGCCTGCCAATGCAGGGGACACGGGTTCGAGCTCTGGTCTGGGAGGAATCCACATGCCACGGGGCAACTGGGCCCGTGAGCCACAACTACTGAGCCTGCGCCTCTGGAGCCTGTGCTCCGCAACAAGAGAGGCTGAGATACTGAGAGGCCTACGCACCGCGATGAAGAGTGGCCCCCACTTACCGTAACTGGAGAGAGCCCTAGCACAGAAACGAAGACCCAATATAGCAATCAATAAATCAATCCATCAATCAATCTTAAAACAACAATAAAAAATATAAAAACTAAAATAAAATACAGCAGAACAGCGACTAATACCTCATGGAAACAGCTGCATGCCGCCCTTTCTGCACGGTTACTCAGGGACTTACCTCGAGGTCAGTACTCACGTTGAGTTTCCCTTTAGCTCCAGAGCGTGGCACGATGAGCTCCACCCCGGCCATCGAAGCATCCGGCTAGCTAGACAAAACTCATTGTCTTCCCAGAGCCATGTATACAGTAGCCAGTGGCCTGTCAACAGCAGTCAATTTCAAGTAGCTTCAAGGCAGCATGAATGGAGCTTTCAGAATGGGAAAGCAAGGCTAGTTCCATCAGGCCCCCATTTCCGCTGGCACACGCAGCATACATCCCTGGGCTTTCTAACAAGTCCAAAGAGACACAGGTTACCCAGTGGTTACTTCGTTGAATCAACTCCTCGAAGCAGGGTGTTCTGCATCTAGCGAACTGCCTCAACCAAGGAAAGCCCCAGCTAGGCTTCCGGGCCCGTGGCTCTTCAAAAGCCTGCAGTGTTATCCGAGGAACTGGGCTTTAGTTGCAGTCGGAACGCAAGCCCACATTCTCCTGGAGGCAGGGTGACTTCAGACAGGGGGTCCCAGATGGAATACGAAGCCGAGTGTTTTCTCAGTGCAGCGCAGACTAGGGCAATGAGTCAGACTTGCACGGCATGTTGGCCCTGCTAGAACGGTGTTCGTGGACCTGTGGGAATGCTGGGGAAATCAAGCTGTCCCAAGAAAGAGTGCAGTCTGTTGCCCTACACTCGGCATACACAGAGTGGCTCTGAAGGGCTACGGGCCTGGATGTGGCTTAGCAGGCCCATGGGGGCCTGAGGGTACTCAGTGTCCTTGCAGGGAATAGGGTGCCCACGCCAGGCTCCTAGATGTCCTGCAGAGCGTACTGACGTTAAAATGATGCAGAGCAGTGGCTACGGCCTCCTGGAAACTGCTGCACGCCTCCGCTTCTGCATGGCAATTCAGGGCCTTACCGCGAGGCAAGTGCTCTCGCTGAGGGTCCCGTTAGCGCCACAGCATGGGAGGATGCTGACTTTCTCCTCCAGCAGAGTGACTTCAGGTACGAGGTCCTCGAAGAATTCTAAGCAGAGTGTTTTCTCACGGCAGCTCAGACGGGGGCCGTGACGAACACTTCCATGGCAGGTCGCACTGCCTAGAAATGTGGTCCTGAGGCTGCTCCAGGGCTCTGGAAATGTAGCTCTCCTTAAGGAACGTGCAGGGTGTTGCCCATCACTCGGCATGCACAGAGGGCCTCTGAGGGACCTACCTTTGGGCCTCCATGTTGCTCACAGGCCCACAGGGGTCTGGAGGCACTCAGGGATCCTGGAGGGAAAATGATGCACACCCGAGGGGCCTAAGAGTCCTGGAAAGGGTACTTCCTTTAAAATAGAGCAGAACAGAGGCTTCCCTGGTGGTGCACTGGTTGACGATCTGCGTGCCAATGCAGGGGACACGGGTTCGAGCTCTGGTCTGGGAGGAATCCACATGCCACGGGGCAACTGGGCCCGTGAGCCACAACTACTGAGCCTGCGCCTCTGGAGCCTGTGCTCCGCAACAAGAGAGGCTGAGATACTGAGAGGCCTACGCACCGCGATGAAGAGTGGCCCCCACTTACCGTAACTGGAGAGAGCCCTAGCACAGAAACGAAGACCCAATATAGCAATCAATCAATCAATCCATCAATCAATCTTAAAACAACAATAAAAAATATAAAAACTAAAATAAAATACAGCAGAACAGCGACTAATACCTCATGGAAACAGCTGCATGCCGCCCTTTCTGCGCGGTTACTAAGGGACTTACCTCGAGGTCAGTACTCACGTTGAGTTTCCCTTTAGCTCCAGAGCGTGGCACGATGAGCTCCACCCCGGCCATCGAAGCATCCGGCTAGATAGACAAAACTCATTGTCTTCCCAGAGCCATGTATACAGTGGCCAGTGGCCTGTCAACAGCAGTCAATTTCAAGTAGCTTCAAGGCAGCATGAATGGAGCTTTCAGAATGGGAAAGCAAGGCTAGTTCCATCAGGCCCCCATTTCCACTTGCACACGCAGCATACATCCCTGGGCTTTCTAACAAGTCCAAAGAGACACAGGTTACCCAGTGGTTACTTCGTTGAATCAACTCCTCGAAGCAGGGTGTTCTGCATCTAGCGAACTGCCTCAACCAAGGAAAGCCCCAGCTAGGCCTCCGGGCCCGTGGCTCTTCAAAAGCCTGCAGTGTTATCCGAGGAACTGGGCTTTAGTTGCAGTCGGAACGCAAGCCCACATTCTCCTGGAGGCAGGGTGACTTCAGACAGGGGGTCCCAGATGGAATACGAAGCCGAGTGTTTTCTCAGTGCAGCGCAGACTAGGGCAATGAGTCAGACTTGCACGGCATGTTGGCCCTGCTAGAACGGTGTTCGTGGACCTGTGGGAATGCTGGAGAAGTCAAGCTGTCCCAAGAAAGAGTGCAGTCTGCTGCCCTACACTCGGCATACACAGAGTGGCTCCGAAGGGCTACGGGCCTGGATGTGGCTTAGCAGGCCCATGGGGGCCTGAGGGTACTCAGTGTCCTTGCAGGGAATAGGGTGCCCACGCCAGGCTCCTAGATGTCCTGCAGAGCGTACTGACGTTAAAATAATGCAGGGCAGTGGCTACGGCCTCATGGAAACTGCTGCACGCCTCCGCTTCTGCATGGCAATTCAGGGCCTTACCGCGAGGCAAGTGCTCTCGCTGAGGGTCCCGTTAGCGCCACAGCATGGGAGGATGCTGACTTTCTCCTCCAGCAGAGTGACTTCAGGTACGAGGTCCTCGAAGAATTCTAAGCAGAGTGTTTTCTCACGGCAGCTCAGACGGGGGCCGTGACGAACACTTCCATGGCAGGTCGCACTGCCTAGAAATGTGGTCCTGAGGCTGCTCCAGGGCTCTGGAAATGTAGCTCTCCTTATGTTACGTGCAAGGTGTTGCCCATCACTCGGCATGCACAGAGGACCTCTGAGGGACCTACCTTTGGGCCTCCATGTTGCTCACAGGCCCACAGGGGTCTGGAGGCACTCAGGGATCCTGGAGGGAAAATGATGCACACCCGAGGGGCCTAAGAGTCCTGGAAAGGGTACTTCCTTTAAAATAGAGCAGAACAGAGGCTTCCCTGGTGGTGCACTGGTTGACGATCTGCCTGCCAATGCAGGGGACACGGGTTCGAGCTCTGGTCTGGGAGGAATCCACATGCCACGGGGCAACTGGGCCCGTGAGCCACAACTACTGAGCCTGCGCCTCTGGAGCCTGTGCTCCGCAACAAGAGAGGCTGAGATACTGAGAGGCCTACGCACCGCGATGAAGAGTGGCCCCCACTTACCGTAACTGGAGAGAGCCCTAGCACAGAAACGAAGACCCAATATAGCAATCAATCAATCAATCCATCAATCAATCTTAAAACAACAATAAAAAATATAAAAACTAAAATAAAATACAGCAGAACAGCGACTAATACCTCATGGAAACAGCTGCATGCCGCCCTTTCTGCGCGGTTACTCAGGGACTTACCTCGAGGTCAGTACTCACGTTGAGTTTCCCTTTAGCTCCAGAGCGTGGCACGATGAGCTCCACCCCGGCCATCGAAGCATCCGGCTAGCTAGACAAAACTCATTGTCTTCCCAGAGCCATGTATACAGTGGCCAGTGGCCTGTCAACAGCAGTCAATTTCAAGTAGCTTCAAGGCAGCATGAATGGAGCTTTCAGAATGGGAAAGCAAGGCTAGTTCCATCAGGCCCCCATTTCCACTTGCACACGCAGCATACATCCCTGGGCTTTCTAACAAGTCCAAAGAGACACAGGTTACCCAGTGGTTACTTCGTTGAATCAACTCCTCGAAGCAGGGTGTTCTGCATCTAGCGAACTGCCTCAACCAAGGAAAGCCCCAGCTAGGCCTCCGGGCCCGTGGCTCTTCAAAAGCCTGCAGTGTTATCCGAGGAACTGGGCTTTAGTTGCAGTCGGAACGCAAGCCCACATTCTCCTGGAGGCAGGGTGACTTCAGACAGGGGGTCCCAGATGGAATACGAAGCCGAGTGTTTTCTCAGTGCAGCGCAGACTAGGGCAATGAGTCAGACTTGCACGGCATGTTGGCCCTGCTAGAACGGTGTTCGTGGACCTGTGGGAATGCTGGGGAAATCAAGCTGTCCCAAGAAAGAGTGCAGTCTGTTGCCCTACACTCGGCATACACAGAGTGGCTCCGAAGGGCTACAGGCCTGGATGTGGCTTAGCAGGCCCATGGGGCCTGAGGGTACTCAGTGTCCTTGCAGGGAATAGGGTGCCCACGCCAGGCTCCTAGATGTCCTGCAGAGCGTACTGACGTTAAAATGATGCAGAGCAGTGGCTACGGCCTCCTGGAAACTGCTGCACGCCTCCGCTTCTGCATGGCAATTCAGGGCCTTACCGCGAGGCAAGTGCTCTCGCTGAGGGTCCCGTTAGCGCCACAGCATGGGAGGATGCTGACTTTCTCTTCCAGCAGAGTGACTTCAGGTACGAGGTCCTCGAAGAATTCTAAGCAGAGTGTTTTCTCACGGCAGCTCAGACGGGGGCCGTGACGAACACTTCCATGGCAGGTCGCACTGCCTAGAAATGTGGTCCTGAGGCTGCTCCAGGGCTCTGGAAATGTAGCTCTCCTTAAGGAACGTGCAGGGTGTTGCCCATCACTCGGCATGCACAGAGGGCCTCTGAGGGACCTACCTTTGGGCCTCCATGTTGCTCACAGGCCCACAGGGGTCTGGAGGCACTCAGGGATCCTGGAGGGAAAATGATGCACACCCGAGGGGCCTAAGAGTCCTGGAAAGGGTACTTCCTTTAAAATAGAGCAGAACAGAGGCTTCCCTGGTGGTGCACTGGTTGACAATCTGCCTGCCAATGCAGGGGACACGGGTTCGAGCTCTGGTCTGGGAGGAATCCACATGCCACGGGGCAACTGGGCCCGTGAGCCACAACTACTGAGCCTGCGCCTCTGGAGCCTGTGCTCCACAACAAGAGAGGCTGAGATACTGAGAGGCCTACGCACCGCGATGAAGAGTGGCCCCCACTTACCGTAACTGGAGAGAGCCCTAGCACAGAAACGAAGACCCAATATAGCAATCAGTCAATCAATCCATCAATCAATCTTAAAACAACAATAAAAAATATAAAAACTAAAATAAAATACAGCAGAACAGCGACTAATACCTCATGGAAACAGCTGCATGCCGCCCTTTCTGCGCGGTTACTAAGGGACTTACCTCGAGGTCCGTACTCACGTTGAGTTTCCCTTTAGCTCCAGAGCGTGGCACGATGAGCTCCACCCCGGCCATCGAAGCATCCGGCTAGATAGACAAAACTCATTGTCTTCCCAGAGCCATGTATACAGTGGCCAGTGGCCTGTCAACAGCAGTCAATTTCAAGTAGCTTCAAGGCAGCATGAATGGAGCTTTCAGAATGGGAAAGCAAGGCTAGTTCCATCAGGCCCCCATTTCCACTTGCACACGCAGCATACATCCCTGTGCTTTCTAACAAGTCCAAAGAGACACAGGTTACCCAGTGGTTACTTCGTTGAATCAACTCCTCGAAGCAGGGTGTTCTGCATCTAGCGAACTGCCTCAACCAAGGAAAGCCCCAGCTAGGCCTCCGGGCCCGTGGCTCTTCAAAAGCCTGCAGTGTTATCCGAGGAACTGGGCTTTAGTTGCAGTCGGAACGCAAGCCCACATTCTCCTGGAGGCAGGGTGACTTCAGACAGGGGGTCCCAGATGGAATACGAAGCCGAGTGTTTTCTCAGTGCAGCGCAGACTAGGGCAATGAGTCAGACTTGCACGGCATGTTGGCCCTGCTAGAACGGTGTTCGTGGACCTGTGGGAATGCTGGAGAAGTCAAGCTGTCCCAAGAAAGAGTGCAGTCTGTTGCCCTACACTCGGCATACACAGAGTGGCTCCGAAGGGCTACGGGCCTGGATGTGGCTTAGCAGGCCCATGGGGGCCTGAGGGTACTCAGTGTCCTTGCAGGGAATAGGGTGCCCACGCCAGGCTCCTAGATGTCCTGCAAAGCGTACTGACGTTAAAATAATGCAGGGCAGTGGCTACGGCCTCATGGAAACTGCTGCACGCCTCCGCTTCTGCATGGCAATTCAGGGCCTTACCGCGAGGCAAGTGCTCTCGCTGAGGGTCCCGTTAGCGCCACAGCATGGGAGGATGCTGACTTTCTCCTCCAGCAGAGTGACTTCAGGTACGAGGTCCTCGAAGAATTCTAAGCAGAGTGTTTTCTCACGGCAGCTCAGACGGGGGCCGTGACGAACACTTCCATGGCAGGTCGCACTGCCTAGAAATGTGGTCCTGAGGCTGCTCCAGGGCTCTGGAAATGTAGCTCTCCTTATGTTACGTGCAAGGTGTTGCCCATCACTCGGCATGCAGAGAGGACCTCTGAGGGACCTACCTTTGGGCCTCCATGTTGCTCACAGGCCCACAGGGGTCTGGAGGCACTCAGGGATCCTGGAGGGAAAATGATGCACACCCGAGGGGCCTAAGAGTCCTGGAAAGGGTACTTCCTTTAAAATAGAGCAGAACAGAGGCTTCCCTGGTGGTGCACTGGTTGACGATCTGCCTGCCAATGCAGGGGACACGGGTTCGAGCTCTGGTCTGGGAGGAATCCACATGCCACGGGGCAACTGGGCCCGTGAGCCACAACTACTGAGCCTGCGCCTCTGGAGCCTGTGCTCCGCAACAAGAGAGGCTGAGATACTGAGAGGCCTACGCACCGCGATGAAGAGTGGCCCCCACTTACCATAACTGGAGAGAGCCCTAGCACAGAAACGAAGACCCAATATAGCAATCAATCAATCAATCCATCAATCAATCTTAAAACAAGAATAAAAAATATAAAAACTAAAATAAAATACAGCAGAACAGCGACTAATACCTCATGGAAACAGCTGCATGCCGCCCTTTCTGCGCGGTTACTCAGGGACTTACCTCGAGGTCAGTACTCACGTTGAGTTTCCCTTTAGCTCCAGAGCGTGGCACGATGAGCTCCACCCCGGCCATCGAAGCATCCGGCTAGCTAGACAAAACTCATTGTCTTCCCAGAGCCATGTATACAGTGGCCAGTGGCCTGTCAACAGCAGTCAATTTCAAGTAGCTTCAAGGCAGCATGAATGGAGCTTTCAGAATGGGAAAGCAAGGCTAGTTCCATCAGGCCCCCATTTCCACTTGCACACGCAGCATACATCCCTGGGCTTTCTAACAAGTCCAAAGAGACACAGGTTACCCAGTGGTTACTTCGTTGAATCAACTCCTCGAAGCAGGGTGTTCTGCATCTAGCGAACTGCCTCAACCAAGGAAAGCCCCAGCTAGGCCTCCGGGCCCGTGGCTCTTCAAAAGCCTGCAGTGTTATCCGAGGAACTGGGCTTTAGTTGCAGTCGGAACGCAAGCCCACATTCTCCTGGAGGCAGGGTGACTTCAGACAGGGGGTCCCAGATGGAATACGAAGCCGAGTGTTTTCTCAGTGCAGCGCAGACTAGGGCAATGAGTCAGACTTGCACGGCATGTTGGCCCTGCTAGAACGGTGTTCGTGGACCTGTGGGAATGCTGGGGAAGTCAAGCTGTCCCAAGAAAGAGTGCAGTCTGTTGCCCTACACTCGGCATACACAGAGTGGCTCCGAAGGGCTACGGGCCTGGATGTGGCTTAGCAGGCCCATGGGGGCTTGAGGGTACTCAGTGTCCTTGCAGGGAATAGCGTACCCACGCCAGGCTCCTAGAGGTCCTGCAGAGCGTACTGACGTTAAAATAATGCAGGGCAGTGGCTACGGCCTCATGGAAACTGCTGCACGCCTCCGCTTCTGCATGGCAATTCAGGGCCTTACCGCGAGGCAAGTGCTCTCGCTGAGGGTCCCGTTAGCGCCACAGCATGGGAGGATGCTGACTTTCTCCTCCAGCAGAGTGACTTCAGGTACGAGGTCCTCGAAGAATTCTAAGCAGAGTGTTTTCTCACGGCAGCTCAGACGGGGGCCGTGACGAACACTTCCATGGCAGGTCGCACTGCCTAGAAATGTGGTCCTGAGGCTGCTCCAGGGCTCTGGAAATGTAGCTCTCCTTAAGGAACGTGCAGGGTGTTGCCCATCACTCGGCATGCACAGAGGGCCTCTGAGGGACCTACCTTTGGGCCTCCATGTTGCTCACAGGCCCACAGGGGTCTGGAGGCACTCAGGGATCCTGGAGGGAAAATGATGCACACCCGAGGGGCCTAAGAGTCCTGGAAAGGGTACTTCCTTTAAAATAGAGCAGAACAGAGGCTTCCCTGGTGGTGCACTGGTTGACAATCTGCCTGCCAATGCAGGGGACACGGGTTCGAGCTCTGGTCTGGGAGGAATCCACATGCCACGGGGCAACTGGGCCCGTGAGCCACAACTACTGAGCCTGCGCCTCTGGAGCCTGTGCTCCGCAACAAGAGAGGCTGAGATACTGAGAGGCCTACGCACCGCGATGAAGAGTGGCCCCCACTTACCGTAACTGGAGAGAGCCCTAGCACAGAAACGAAGACCCAATATAGCAATCAATCAATCAATCCATCAATCAATCTTAAAACAACAATAAAAAATATAAAAACTAAAATAAAATACAGCAGAACAGCGACTAATACCTCATGGAAACAGCTGCATGCCGCCCTTTCTGCGCGGTTACTCAGGGACTTACCTCGAGGTCAGTACTCACGTTGAGTTTCCCTTTAGCTCCAGAGCGTGGCACGATGAGCTCCACCCCGGCCATCGAAGCATCCGGCTAGCTAGACAAAACTCATTGTCTTCCCAGAGCCATGTATACAGTGGCCAGTGGCCTGTCAACAGCAGTCAATTTCAAGTAGCTTCAAGGCAGCATGAATGGAGCTTTCAGAATGGGAAAGCAAGGCTAGTTCCATCAGGCCCCCATTTCTGCTGGCACACGCAGCATACATCCCTGGGCTTTCTAACAAGTCCAAAGAGACACAGGTTACCCAGTGGTTACTTCGTTGAATCAACTCCTCGAAGCAGGGTGTTCTGCATCTAGCGAACTGCCTCAACCAAGGAAAGCCCCAGCTAGGCCTCCGGGCCCGTGGCTCTTCAAAAGCCTGCAGTGTTATCCGAGGAACTGGGCTTTAGTTGCAGTCGGAACGCAAGCCGACATTCTCCTGCAGGCAGGGTGACTTCAGACAGGGGGTCCCAGATGGAATACGAAGCCGAGTGTTTTCTCAGTGCAGCGCAGACTAGGGCAATGAGTCAGACTTGCACGGCATGTTGGCCCTGCTAGAACGGTGTTCGTGGACCTGTGGGAATGCTGGGGAAATCAAGCTGTCCCAAGAAAGAGTGCAGTCTGTTGCCCTACACTCGGCATACACAGAGTGGCTCCGAAGGGCTACGGGCCTGGATGTGGCTTAGCAGGCCCATGGGGGCCTGAGGGTACTCAGTGTCCTTGCAGGGAATAGGGTGCCCACGCCAGGCTCCTAGATGTCCTGCAGAGCGTACTGACGTTAAAATGATGCAGAGCAGTGGCTACGGCCTCCTGGAAACTGCTGCACGCCTCCGCTTCTGCATGGCAATTCAGGGCCTTACCGCGAGGCAAGTGCTCTCGCTGAGGGTCCCGTTAGCGCCACAGCATGGGAGGATGCTGACTTTCTCCTCCAGCAGAGTGACTTCAGGTACGAGGTCCTCGAAGAATTCTAAGCAGAGTGTTTTCTCACGGCAGCTCAGACGGGGGCCGTGACGAACACTTCCATGGCAGGTCGCACTGCCTAGAAATGTGGTCCTGAGGCTGCTCCAGGGCTCTGGAAATGTAGCTCTCCTTAAGGAACGTGCAGGGTGTTGCCCATCACTCGGCATGCACAGAGGGCCTCTGAGGGACCTACCTTTGGGCCTCCATGTTGCTCACAGGCCCACAGGGGTCTGGAGGCACTCAGGGATCCTGGAGGGAAAATGATGCACACCCGAGGGGCCTAAGAGTCCTGGAAAGGGTACTTCCTTTAAAATAGAGCAGAACAGAGGCTTCCCTGGTGGTGCACTGGTTGACGATCTGCCTGCCAATGCAGGGGACACGGGTTCGAGCTCTGGTCTGGGAGGAATCCACATGCCACGGGGCAACTGGGCCCGTGAGCCACAACTACTGAGCCTGCGCCTCTGGAGCCTGTGCTCCGCAACAAGAGAGGCTGAGATACTGAGAGGCCTACGCACCGCGATGAAGAGTGGCCCCCACTTACCGTAACTTGAGAGAGCCCTAGCACAGAAACGAAGACCCAATATAGCAATCATTCAATCAATCCATCAATCAATCTTAAAACAACAATAAAAAATATAAAAACTAAAATAAAATACAGCAGAACAGCGACTAATACCTCATGGAAACAGCTGCATGCCGCCCTTTCTGCGCGGTTACTCAGGGACTTACCTCGAGGTCAGTACTCACGTTGAGTTTCCCTTTAGCTCCAGAGCGTGGCACGATGAGCTCCACCCCGGCCATCGAAGCATCCGGCTAGCTAGACAAAACTCATTGTCTTCCCAGAGCCATGTATACAGTGGCCAGTGGCCTGTCAACAGCAGTCAATTTCAAGTAGCTTCAAGGCAGCATGAATGGAGCTTTCAGAATGGGAAAGCAAGGCTAGTTCCATCAGGCCCCCATTTCCACTTGCACACGCAGCATACATCCCTGGGCTTTCTAACAAGTCCAAAGAGACACAGGTTACCCAGTGGTTACTTCGTTGAATCAACTCCTCGAAGCAGGGTGTTCTGCATCTAGCGAACTGCCTCAACCAAGGAAAGCCCCAGCTAGGCCTCCGGGCCCGTGGCTCTTCAAAAGCCTGCAGTGTTATCCGAGGAACTGGGCTTTAGTTGCAGTCGGAACGCAAGCCCACATTCTCCTGGAGGCAGGGTGACTTCAGACAGGGGGTCCCAGATGGAATACGAAGCCGAGTGTTTTCTCAGTGCAGCGCAGACTAGGGCAATGAGTCAGACTTGCACGGCATGTTGGCCCTGCTAGAACGGTGTTCGTGGACCTGTGGGAATGCTGGGGAAGTCAAGCTGTCCCAAGAAAGAGTGCAGTCTGTTGCCCTACACTCGGCATACACAGAGTGGCTCCGAAGGGCTACGGGCCTGGATGTGGCTTAGCAGGCCCATGGGGGCCTGAGGGTACTCAGTGTCCTTGCAGGGAATAGGGTGCCCACTCCAGGCTCCTAGAGGTCCTGCAGAGCGTACTGACGTTAAAATAATGCAGGGCAGTGGCTACGGCCTCATGGAAACTGCTGCACGCCTCCGCTTCTGCATGGCAATTCAGGGCCTTACCGCGAGGCAAATGCTCTCGCTGAGGGTCCCGTTAGCGCCACAGCATGGGAGGATGCTGACTTTCTCCTCCAGCAGAGTGACTTCAGGTACGAGGTCCTCGAAGAATTCTAAGCAGAGTGTTTTCTCACGGCAGCTCAGACGGGGGCCGTGACGAACACTTCCATGGCAGGTCGCACTGCCTAGAAATGTGGTCCTGAGGCTGCTCCAGGGCTCTGGAAATGTAGCTCTCCTTAAGGAACGTGCAGGGTGTTGCCCATCACTCGGCATGCACAGAGGGCCTCTGAGGGACCTACCTTTGGGCCTCCATGTTGCTCACAGGCCCACAGGGGTCTGGAGGCACTCAGGGATCCTGGAGGGAAAATGATGCACACCCGAGGGGCCTAAGAGTCCTGGAAAGGGTACTTCCTTTAAAATAGAGCAGAACAGAGGCTTCCCTGGTGGTGCACTGGTTGACAATCTGCCTGCCAATGCAGGGGACACGGGTTCGAGCTCTGGTCTGGGAGGAATCCACATGCCACGGGGCCACTGGGCCCGTGAGCCACAACTACTGAGCCTGCGCCTCTGGAGCCTGTGCTCCGCAACAAGAGAGGCTGAGATACTGAGAGGCCTACGCACCGCGATGAAGAGTGGCCCCCACTTACCGTAACTGGAGAGAGCCCTAGCACAGAAACGAAGACCCAATATAGCAATCAATCAATCAATCCATCAATCAATCTTAAAACAACAATAAAAAATATAAAAACTAAAATAAAATACAGCAGAACAGCAACTAATACCTCATGGAAACAGCTGCATGCCGCCCTTTCTGCGCGGTTACTCAGGGACTTACCTCGAGGTCAGTACTCACGTTGAGTTTCCCTTTAGCTCCAGAGCGTGGCACGATGAGCTCCACCCCGGCCATCGAAGCATCCGGCTAGCTAGACAAAACTCATTGTCTTCCCAGAGCCATGTATACAGTGGCCAGTGGCCTGTCAACAGCAGTCAATTTCAAGTAGCTTCAAGGCAGCATGAATGGAGCTTTCAGAATGGGAAAGCAAGGCTAGTTCCATCAGGCCCCCATTTCCACTTGCACACGCAGCATACATCCCTGGGCTTTCTAACAAGTCCAAAGAGACACAGGTTACCCAGTGGTTACTTCGTTGAATCAACTCCTCGAAGCAGGGTGTTCTGCATCTAGTGAACTGCCTCAACCAAGGAAAGCCCCAGCTAGGCCTCCGGGCCCGTGGCTCTTCAAAAGCCTGCAGTGTTATCCGAGGAACTGGGCTTTAGTTGCAGTCGGAACGCAAGCCCACATTCTCCTGGAGGCAGGGTGACTTCAGACAGGGGGTCCCAGATGGAATACGAAGCCGAGTGTTTTCTCAGTGCAGCGCAGACTAGGGCAATGAGTCAGACTTGCACGGCATGTTGGCCCTGCTAGAACGGTGTTCGTGGACCTGTGGGAATGCTGGGGAAGTCAAGCTGTCCCAAGAAAGAGTGCAGTCTGTTGCCCTACACTCGGCATACACAGAGTGGCTCCGAAGGGCTACGGGCCTGGATGTGGCTTAGCAGGCCCATGGGGGCCTGAGGGTACTCAGTGTCCTTGCAGGGAATAGGGTGCCCACGCCAGGCTCCTAGATGTCCTGCAGAGCGTACTGACGTTAAAATGATGCAGAGCAGTGGCTACGGCCTCCTGGAAACTGCTGCACGCCTCCGCTTCTGCATGGCAATTCAGGGCCTTACCGCGAGGCAAGTGCTCTCGCTGAGGGTCCCGTTAGCGCCACAGCATGGGAGGATGCTGACTTTCTCCTCCAGCAGAGTGACTTCAGGTACGAGGTCCTCGAAGAATTCTAAGCAGAGTGTTTTCTCACGGCAGCTCAGACGGGGGCCGTGACGAACACTTCCATGGCAGGTCGCACTGCCTAGAAATGTGGTCCTGAGGCTGCTCCAGGGCTCTGGAAATGTAGCTCTCCTTAAGGAACGTGCAGGGTGTTGCCCATCACTCGGCATGCACAGAGGGCCTCTGAGGGACCTACCTTTGGGCCTCCATGTTGCTCACAGGCCCACAGGGGTCTGGAGGCACTCAGGGATCCTGGAGGGAAAATGATGCACACCCGAGGGGCCTAAGAGTCCTGGAAAGGGTACTTCCTTTAAAATAGAGCAGAACAGAGGCTTCCCTGGTGGTGCACTGGTTGACGATCTGCCTGCCAATGCAGGGGACACGGGTTCGAGCTCTGGTCTGGGAGGAATCCACATGCCACGGGGCAACTGGGCCCGTGAGCCACAACTACTGAGCCTGCGCCTCTGGAGCCTGTGCTCCGCAACAAGAGAGGCTGAGATACTGAGAGGCCTATGCACCGCGATGAAGAGTGGCCCCCACTTACCGTAACTGGAGAGAGCCCTAGCACAGAAACGAAGACCCAATATAGCAATCAATCAATCAATCCATCAATCAATCTTAAAACAACAATAAAAAATATAAAAACTAAAATAAAATACAGCAGAACAGCGACTAATACCTCATGGAAACAGCTGCATGCCGCCCTTTCTGCGCGGTTACTCAGGGACTTACCTCGAGGTCAGTACTCACGTTGAGTTTCCCTTTAGCTCCAGAGCGTGGCACGATGAGCTCCACCCCGGCCATCGAAGCATCCGGCTAGCTAGACAAAACTCATTGTCTTCCCAGAGCCATGTATACAGTGGCCAGTGGCCTGTCAACAGCAGTCAATTTCAAGTAGCTTCAAGGCAGCATGAATGGAGCTTTCAGAATGAGAAAGCAAGGCTAGTTCCATCAGGCCCCCATTTCCACTTGCACACGCAGCATACATCCCTGTGCTTTCTAACAAGTCCAAAGAGACACAGGTTACCCAGTGGTTACTTCGTTGAATCAACTCCTCGAAGCAGGGTGTTCTGCATCTAGCGAACTGCCTCAACCAAGGAAAGCCCCAGCTAGGCCTCCGGGCCCGTGGCTCTTCAAAAGCCTGCAGTGTTATCCGAGGAACTGGGCTTTAGTTGCAGTCGGAACGCAAGCCCACATTCTCCTGGAGGCAGGGTGACTTCAGACAGGGGGTCCCAGATGGAATACGAAGCCGAGTGTTTTCTCAGTGCAGCGCAGACTAGGGCAATGAGTCAGACTTGCACGGCATGTTGGCCCTGCTAGAACGGTGTTCGTGGACCTGTGGGAATGCTGGGGAAGTCAAGCTGTCCCAAGAAAGAGTGCAGTCTGTTGCCCTACACTCGGCATACACAGAGTGGCTCCGAAGGGCTACGGGCCTGGATGTGGCTTAGCAGGCCCATGGGGGCCTGAGGGTACTCAGTGTCCTTGCAGGGAATAGGGTGCCCACGCCAGGCTCCTAGATGTCCTGCAGAGCGTACTGACGTTAAAATGATGCAGAGCAGTGGCTACGGCCTCCTGGAAACTGCTGCACGCCTCCGCTTCTGCATGGCAATTCAGGGCCTTACCGCGAGGCAAGTGCTCTCGCTGAGGGTCCCGTTAGCGCCACAGCATGGGAGGATGCTGACTTTCTCCTCCAGCAGAGTGACTTCAGGTACGAGGTCCTCGAAGAATTCTAAGCAGAGTGTTTTCTCACGGCAGCTCAGACGGGGGCCGTGACGAACACTTCCATGGCAGGTCGCACTGCCTAGAAATGTGGTCCTGAGGCTGCTCCAGGGCTCTGGAAATGTAGCTCTCCTTAAGGAACGTGCAGGGTGTTGCCCATCACTCGGCATGCACAGAGGGCCTCTGAGGGACCTACCTTTGGGCCTCCATGTTGCTCACAGGCCCACAGGGGTCTGGAGGCACTCAGGGATCCTGGAGGGAAAATGATGCACACCCGAGGGGCCTAAGAGTCCTGGAAAGGGTACTTCCTTTAAAATAGAGCAGAACAGAGGCTTCCCTGGTGGTGCACTGGTTGACAATCTGCCTGCCAATGCAGGGGACACGGGTTCGAGCTCTGGTCTGGGAGGAATCCACATGCCACGGGGCCACTGGGCCCGTGAGCCACAACTACTGAGCCTGCGCCTCTGGAGCCTGTGCTCCGCAACAAGAGAGGCTGAGATACTGAGAGGCCTACGCACCGCGATGAAGAGTGGCCCCCACTTACCGTAACTGGAGAGAGCCCTAGCACAGAAACGAAGACCCAATATAGCAATCAATCAATCAATCCATCAATCAATCTTAAAACAACAATAAAAAATATAAAAACTAAAATAAAATACAGCAGAACAGCGACTAATACCTCATGGAAACAGCTGCATGCCGCCCTTTCTGCGCGGTTACTCAGGGACTTACCTCGAGGTCAGTACTCACGTTGAGTTTCCCTTTAGCTCCAGAGCGTGGCACGATGAGCTCCACCCCGGCCATCGAAGCATCCGGCTAGCTAGACAAAACTCATTGTCTTCCCAGAGCCATGTATACAGTGGCCAGTGGCCTGTCAACAGCAGTCAATTTCAAGTAGCTTCAAGGCAGCATGAATGGAGCTTTCAGAATGGGAAAGCAAGGCTAGTTCCATCAGGCCCCCATTTCCACTTGCACACGCAGCATACATCCCTGGGCTTTCTAACAAGTCCAAAGAGACACAGGTTACCCAGTGGTTACTTCGTTGAATCAACTCCTCGAAGCAGGGTGTTCTGCATCTAGTGAACTGCCTCAACCAAGGAAAGCCCCAGCTAGGCCTCCGGGCCCGTGGCTCTTCAAAAGCCTGCAGTGTTATCCGAGGAACTGGGCTTTAGTTGCAGTCGGAACGCAAGCCCACATTCTCCTGGAGGCAGGGTGACTTCAGACAGGGGGTCCCAGATGGAATACGAAGCCGAGTGTTTTCTCAGTGCAGCGCAGACTAGGGCAATGAGTCAGACTTGCACGGCATGTTGGCCCTGCTAGAACGGTGTTCGTGGACCTGTGGGAATGCTGGGGAAGTCAAGCTGTCCCAAGAAAGAGTGCAGTCTGTTGCCCTACACTCGGCATACACAGAGTGGCTCCGAAGGGCTACGGGCCTGGATGTGGCTTAGCAGGCCCATGGGGGCCTGAGGGTACTCAGTGTCCTTGCAGGGAATAGGGTGCCCACGCCAGGCTCCTAGATGTCCTGCAGAGCGTACTGACGTTAAAATGATGCAGAGCAGTGGCTACGGCCTCCTGGAAACTGCTGCACGCCTCCGCTTCTGCATGGCAATTCAGGGCCTTACCGCGAGGCAAGTGCTCTCGCTGAGGGTCCCGTTAGCGCCACAGCATGGGAGGATGCTGACTTTCTCCTCCAGCAGAGTGACTTCAGGTACGAGGTCCTCGAAGAATTCTAAGCAGAGTGTTTTCTCACGGCAGCTCAGACGGGGGCCGTGACGAACACTTCCATGGCAGGTCGCACTGCCTAGAAATGTGGTCCTGAGGCTGCTCCAGGGCTCTGGAAATGTAGCTCTCCTTAAGGAACGTGCAGGGTGTTGCCCATCACTCGGCATGCACAGAGGGCCTCTGAGGGACCTACCTTTGGGCCTCCATGTTGCTCACAGGCCCACAGGGGTCTGGAGGCACTCAGGGATCCTGGAGGGAAAATGATGCACACCCGAGGGGCCTAAGAGTCCTGGAAAGGGTACTTCCTTTAAAATAGAGCAGAACAGAGGCTTCCCTGGTGGTGCACTGGTTGACAATCTGCCTGCCAATGCAGGGGACACGGGTTCGAGCTCTGGTCTGGGAGGAATCCACATGCCACGGGGCAACTGGGCCCGTGAGCCACAACTACTGAGCCTGCGCCTCTGGAGCCTGTGCTCCGCAACAAGAGAGGCTGAGATACTGAGAGGCCTATGCACCGCGATGAAGACTGGCCCCCACTTACCGTAACTGGAGAGAGCCCTAGCACAGAAACGAAGACCCAATATAGCAATCAATCAATCAATCCATCAATCAATCTTAAAACAACAATAAAAAATATAAAAACTAAAATAAAATACAGCAGAACAGCGACTAATACCTCATGGAAACAGCTGCATGCCGCCCTTTCTGCGCGGTTACTCAGGGACTTACCTCGAGGTCAGTACTCACGTTGAGTTTCCCTTTAGCTCCAGAGCGTGGCACGATGAGCTCCACCCCGGCCATCGAAGCATCCGGCTAGCTAGACAAAACTCATTGTCTTCCCAGAGCCATGTATACAGTGGCCAGTGGCCTGTCAACAGCAGTCAATTTCAAGTAGCTTCAAGGCAGCATGAATGGAGCTTTCAGAATGAGAAAGCAAGGCTAGTTCCATCAGGCCCCCATTTCCACTTGCACACGCAGCATACATCCCTGTGCTTTCTAACAAGTCCAAAGAGACACAGGTTACCCAGTGGTTACTTCGTTGAATCAACTCCTCGAAGCAGGGTGTTCTGCATCTAGCGAACTGCCTCAACCAAGGAAAGCCCCAGCTAGGCCTCCGGGCCCGTGGCTCTTCAAAAGCCTGCAGTGTTATCCGAGGAACTGGGCTTTAGTTGCAGTCGGAACGCAAGCCCACATTCTCCTGGAGGCAGGGTGACTTCAGACAGGGGGTCCCAGATGGAATACGAAGCCGAGTGTTTTCTCAGTGCAGCGCAGACTAGGGCAATGAGTCAGACTTGCACGGCATGTTGGCCCTGCTAGAACGGTGTTCGTGGACCTGTGGGAATGCTGGGGAAATCAAGCTGTCCCAAGAAAGAGTGCAGTCTGTTGCCCTACACTCGGCATACACAGAGTGGCTCCGAAGGGCTACGGGCCTGGATGTGGCTTAGCAGGCCCATGGGGGCCTGAGGGTACTCAGTGTCCTTGCAGGGAATAGGGTGCCCACGCCAGGCTCCTAGATGTCCTGCAGAGCGTACTGACGTTAAAATGATGCAGAGCAGTGGCTACGGCCTCCTGGAAACTGCTGCACGCCTCCGCTTCTGCATGGCAATTCAGGGCCTTACCGCGAGGCAAGTGCTTTCGCTGAGGGTCCCGTTAGCGCCACAGCATGGGAGGATGCTGACTTTCTCCTCCAGCAGAGTGACTTCAGGTACGAGGTCCTCGAAGAATTCTAAGCAGAGTGTTTTCTCACGGCAGCTCAGACGGGGGCCGTGACGAACACTTCCATGGCAGGTCGCACTGCCTAGAAATGTGGTCCTGAGGCTGCTCCAGGGCTCTGGAAATGTAGCTCTCCTTAAGGAACGTGCAGGGTGTTGCCCATCACTCGGCATGCACAGAGGGCCTCTGAGGGACCTACCTTTGGGCCTCCATGTTGCTCACAGGCCCACAGGGGTCTGGAGGCACTCAGGGATCCTGGAGGGAAAATGATGCACACCCGAGGGGCCTAAGAGTCCTGGAAAGGGTACTTCCTTTAAAATAGAGCAGAACAGAGGCTTCCCTGGTGGTGCACTGGTTGACAATCTGCCTGCCAATGCAGGGGACACGGGTTCGAGCTCTGGTCTGGGAGGAATCCACATGCCACGGGGCAACTGGGCCCGTGAGCCACAACTACTGAGCCTGCGCCTCTGGAGCCTGTGCTCCGCAACAAGAGAGGCTGAGATACTGAGAGGCCTACGCACCGCGATGAAGAGTGGCCCCCACTTACCGTAACTGGAGAGAGCCCTAGCACAGAAACGAAGACCCAATATAGCAATCAATCAATCAATCCATCAATCAATCTTAAAACAACAATAAAAAATATAAAAACTAAAATAAAATACAGCAGAACAGCGACTAATACCTCATGGAAACAGCTGCATGCCGCCCTTTCTGCGCGGTTACTCAGGGACTTACCTCGAGGTCAGTACTCACGTTGAGTTTCCCTTTAGCTCCAGAGCGTGGCACGATGAGCTCCACCCCGGCCATCGAAGCATCCGGCTAGCTAGACAAAACTCATTGTCTTCCCAGAGCCATGTATACAGTGGCCAGTGGCCTGTCAACAGCAGTCAATTTCAAGTAGCTTCAAGGCAGCATGAATGGAGCTTTCAGAATGGGAAAGCAAGGCTAGTTCCATCAGGCCCCCATTTCCACTTGCACACGCAGCATACATCCCTGGGCTTTCTAACAAGTCCAAAGAGACACAGGTTACCCAGTGGTTACTTCGTTGAATCAACTCCTCGAAGCAGGGTGTTCTGCATCTAGTGAACTGCCTCAACCAAGGAAAGCCCCAGCTAGGCCTCCGGGCCCGTGGCTCTTCAAAAGCCTGCAGTGTTATCCGAGGAACTGGGCTTTAGTTGCAGTCGGAACGCAAGCCCACATTCTCCTGGAGGCAGGGTGACTTCAGACAGGGGGTCCCAGATGGAATACGAAGCCGAGTGTTTTCTCAGTGCAGCGCAGACTAGGGCAATGAGTCAGACTTGCACGGCATGTTGGCCCTGCTAGAACGGTGTTCGTGGACCTGTGGGAATGCTGGGGAAGTCAAGCTGTCCCAAGAAAGAGTGCAGTCTGTTGCCCTACACTCGGCATACACAGAGTGGCTCCGAAGGGCTACGGGCCTGGATGTGGCTTAGCAGGCCCATGGGGGCCTGAGGGTACTCAGTGTCCTTGCAGGGAATAGGGTGCCCACGCCAGGCTCCTAGATGTCCTGCAGAGCGTACTGACGTTAAAATGATGCAGAGCAGTGGCTACGGCCTCCTGGAAACTGCTGCACGCCTCCGCTTCTGCATGGCAATTCAGGGCCTTACCGCGAGGCAAGTGCTCTCGCTGAGGGTCCCGTTAGCGCCACAGCATGGGAGGATGCTGACTTTCTCCTCCAGCAGAGTGACTTCAGGTACGAGGTCCTCGAAGAATTCTAAGCAGAGTGTTTTCTCACGGCAGCTCAGACGGGGGCCGTGACGAACACTTCCATGGCAGGTCGCACTGCCTAGAAATGTGGTCCTGAGGCTGCTCCAGGGCTCTGGAAATGTAGCTCTCCTTAAGGAACGTGCAGGGTGTTGCCCATCACTCGGCATGCACAGAGGGCCTCTGAGGGACCTACCTTTGGGCCTCCATGTTGCTCACAGGCCCACAGGGGTCTGGAGGCACTCAGGGATCCTGGAGGGAAAATGATGCACACCCGAGGGGCCTAAGAGTCCTGGAAAGGGTACTTCCTTTAAAATAGAGCAGAACAGAGGCTTCCCTGGTGGTGCACTGGTTGACAATCTGCCTGCCAATGCAGGGGACACGGGTTCGAGCTCTGGTCTGGGAGGAATCCACATGCCACGGGGCCACTGGGCCCGTGAGCCACAACTACTGAGCCTGCGCCTCTGGAGCCTGTGCTCCGCAACAAGAGAGGCTGAGATACTGAGAGGCCTACGCACCGCGATGAAGAGTGGCCCCCACTTACCGTAACTGGAGAGAGCCCTAGCACAGAAACGAAGACCCAATATAGCAATCAATCAATCAATCCATCAATCAATCTTAAAACAACAATAAAAAATATAAAAACTAAAATAAAATACAGCAGAACAGCGACTAATACCTCATGGAAACAGCTGCATGCCGCCCTTTCTGCGCGGTTACTCAGGGACTTACCTCGAGGTCAGTACTCACGTTGAGTTTCCCTTTAGCTCCAGAGCGTGGCACGATGAGCTCCACCCCGGCCATCGAAGCATCCGGCTAGCTAGACAAAACTCATTGTCTTCCCAGAGCCATGTATACAGTGGCCAGTGGCCTGTCAACAGCAGTCAATTTCAAGTAGCTTCAAGGCAGCATGAATGGAGCTTTCAGAATGGGAAAGCAAGGCTAGTTCCATCAGGCCCCCATTTCCACTTGCACACGCAGCATACATCCCTGGGCTTTCTAACAAGTCCAAAGAGACACAGGTTACCCAGTGGTTACTTCGTTGAATCAACTCCTCGAAGCAGGGTGTTCTGCATCTAGTGAACTGCCTCAACCAAGGAAAGCCCCAGCTAGGCCTCTGGGCCCGTGGCTCTTCAAAAGCCTGCAGTGTTATCCGAGGAACTGGGCTTTAGTTGCAGTCGGAACGCAAGCCCACATTCTCCTGGAGGCAGGGTGACTTCAGACAGGGGGTCCCAGATGGAATACGAAGCCGAGTGTTTTCTCAGTGCAGCGCAGACTAGGGCAATGAGTCAGACTTGCACGGCATGTTGGCCCTGCTAGAACGGTGTTCGTGGACCTGTGGGAATGCTGGGGAAGTCAAGCTGTCCCAAGAAAGAGTGCAGTCTGTTGCCCTACACTCGGCATACACAGAGTGGCTCCGAAGGGCTACGGGCCTGGATGTGGCTTAGCAGGCCCATGGGGGCCTGAGGGTACTCAGTGTCCTTGCAGGGAATAGGGTGCCCACGCCAGGCTCCTAGAGGTCCTGCAGAGCGTACTGACGTTAAAATAATGCAGGGCAGTGGCTACGGCCTCATGGAAACTGCTGCACGCCTCCGCTTCTGCATGGCAATTCAGGGCCTTACCGCGAGGCAAGTGCTCTCGCTGAGGGTCCCGTTAGCGCCACAGCATGGGAGGATGCTGACTTTCTCCTCCAGCAGAGTGACTTCAGGTACGAGGTCCTCGAAGAATTCTAAGCAGAGTGTTTTCTCACGGCAGCTCAGACGGGGGCCGTGACGAACACTTCCATGGCAGGTCGCACTGCCTAGAAATGTGGTCCTGAGGCTGCTCCAGGGCTCTGGAAATGTAGCTCTCCTTAAGGAACGTGCAGGGTGTTGCCCATCACTCGGCATGCACAGAGGGCCTCTGAGGGACCTACCTTTGGGCCTCCATGTTGCTCACAGGCCCACAGGGGTCTGGAGGCACTCAGGGATCCTGGAGGGAAAATGATGCACACCCGAGGGGCCTAAGAGTCCTGGAAAGGGTACTTCCTTTAAAATAGAGCAGAACAGAGGCTTCCCTGGTGGTGCACTGGTTGACAATCTGCCTGCCAATGCAGGGGACATGGGTTCGAGCTCTGGTCTGGGAGGAATCCACATGCCACGGGGCAACTGGGCCCGTGAGCCACAACTACTGAGCCTGCGCCTCTGGAGCCTGTGCTCCGCAACAAGAGAGGCTGAGATACTGAGAGGCCTACGCACCGCGATGAAGAGTGGCCCCCACTTACCGTAACTGGAGAGAGCCCTAGCACAGAAACGAAGACCCAATATAGCAATCAATCAATCAATCCATCAATCAATCTTAAAACAACAATAAAAAATATAGAAACTAAAATAAAATACAGCAGAACAGCGACTAATACCTCATGGAAACAGCTGCATGCCGCCCTTTCTGCGCGGTTACTCAGGGACTTACCTCGAGGTCAGTACTCACGTTGAGTTTCCCTTTAGCTCCAGAGCGTGGCACGATGAGCTCCACCCCGGCCATCGAAGCATCCGGCTAGCTAGACAAAACTCATTGTCTTCCCAGAGCCATGTATACAGTGGCCAGTGGCCTGTCAACAGCAGTCAATTTCAAGTAGCTTCAAGGCAGCATGAATGGAGCTTTCAGAATGGGAAAGCAAGGCTAGTTCCATCAGGCCCCCATTTCCACTTGCACACGCAGCATACATCCCTGGGCTTTCTAACAAGTCCAAAGAGACACAGGTTACCCAGTGGTTACTTCGTTGAATCAACTCCTCGAAGCAGGGTGTTCTGCATCTAGCGAACTGCCTCAACCAAGGAAAGCCCCAGCTAGGCCTCCGGGCCCGTGGCTCTTCAAAAGCCTGCAGTGTTATCCGAGGAACTGGGCTTTAGTTGCAGTCGGAACGCAAGCCCACATTCTCCTGGAGGCAGGGTGACTTCAGACAGGGGGTCCCAGATGGAATACGAAGCCGAGTGTTTTCTCAGTGCAGCGCAGACTAGGGCAATGAGTCAGACTTGCACGGCATGTTGGCCCTGCTAGAACGGTGTTCGTGGACCTGTGGGAATGCTGGGGAAGTCAAGCTGTCCCAAGAAAGAGTGCAGTCTGTTGCCCTACACTCGGCATACACAGAGTGGCTCCGAAGGGCTACGGGCCTGGATGTGGCTTAGCAGGCCCATGGGGGCCTGAGGGTACTCAGTGTCCTTGCAGGGAATAGGGTGCCCACGCCAGGCTCCTAGAGGTCCTGCAGAGCGTACTGACGTTAAAATAATGCAGGGCAGTGGCTACGGCCTCATGGAAACTGCTGCACGCCTCCGCTTCTGCATGGCAATTCAGGGCCTTACCGCGAGGCAAGTGCTCTCGCTGAGGGTCCCGTTAGCGCCACAGCATGGGAGGATGCTGACTTTCTCCTCCAGCAGAGTGACTTCAGGTACGAGGTCCTCGAAGAATTCTAAGCAGAGTGTTTTCTCACGGCAGCTCAGACGGGGGCCGTGACGAACACTTCCATGGCAGGTCGCACTGCCTAGAAATGTGGTCCTGAGGCTGCTCCAGGGCTCTGGAAATGTAGCTCTCCTTAAGGAACGTGCAGGGTGTTGCCCATCACTCGGCATGCACAGAGGGCCTCTGAGGGACCTACCTTTGGGCCTCCATGTTGCTCACAGGCCCACAGGGGTCTGGAGGCACTCAGGGATCCTGGAGGGAAAATGATGCACACCCGAGGGGCCTAAGAGTCCTGGAAAGGGTACTTCCTTTAAAATAGAGCAGAACAGAGGCTTCCCTGGTGGTGCACTGGTTGACAATCTGCCTGCCAATGCAGGGGACACGGGTTCGAGCTCTGGTCTGGGAGGAATCCACATGCCACGGGGCAACTGGGCCCGTGAGCCACAACTACTGAGCCTGCGCCTCTGGAGCCTGTGCTCCGCAACAAGAGAGGCTGAGATACTGAGAGGCCTACGCACCGCGATGAAGAGTGGCCCCCACTTACCGTAACTGGAGAGAGCCCTAGCACAGAAACGAAGACCCAATATAGCAATCAATCAATCAATCCATCAATCAATCTTAAAACAACAATAAAAAATATAAAAACTAAAATAAAATACAGCAGAACAGCGACTAATACCTCATGGAAACAGCTGCATGCCGCCCTTTCTGCGCGGTTACTCAGGGACTTACCTCGAGGTCAGTACTCACGTTGAGTTTCCCTTTAGCTCCAGAGCGTGGCACGATGAGCTCCACCCCGGCCATCGAAGCATCTGGCTAGCTAGACAAAACTCATTGTCTTCCCAGAGCCATGTATACAGTAGCCAGTGGCCTGTCAACAGCAGTCAATTTCAAGTAGCTTCAAGGCAGCATGAATGGAGCTTTCAGAATGGGAAAGCAAGGCTAGTTCCATCAGGCCCCCATTTCCGCTGGCACACGCAGCATACATCCCTGGGCTTTCTAACAAGTCCAAAGAGACACAGGTTACCCAGTGGTTACTTCGTTGAATCAACTCCTCGAAGCAGGGTGTTCTGCATCTAGCGAACTGCCTCAACCAAGGAAAGCCCCAGCTAGGCCTCCGGGCCCGTGGCTCTTCAAAAGCCTGCAGTGTTATCCGAGGAACTGGGCTTTAGTTGCAGTCGGAACGCAAGCCCACATTCTCCTGGAGGCAGGGTGACTTCAGACAGGGCGTCCCAGATGGAATACGAAGCCGAGTGTTTTCTCAGTGCAGCGCAGACTAGGGCAATGAGTCAGACTTGCACGGCATGTTGGCCCTGCTAGAACGGTGTTCGTGGACCTGTGGGAATGCTGGGGAAGTCAAGCTGTCCCAAGAAAGAGTGCAGTCTGTTGCCCTACACTCGGCATACACAGAGTGGCTCCGAAGGGCTACGGGCCTGGATGTGGCTTAGCAGGCCCATGGGGGCCTGAGGGTACTCAGTGTCCTTGCAGGGAATAGGGTGCCCACGCCAGGCTCCTAGAGGTCCTGCAGAGCGTACTGACGTTAAAATAATGCAGGGCAGTGGCTACGGCCTCATGGAAACTGCTGCACGCCTCCGCTTCTGCATGGCAATTCAGGGCCTTACCGCGAGGCAAGTGCTCTCGCTGAGGGTCCCGTTAGCGCCACAGCATGGGAGGATGCTGACTTTCTCCTCCAGCAGAGTGACTTCAGGTACGAGGTCCTCGAAGAATTCTAAGCAGAGTGTTTTCTCACGGCAGCTCAGACGGGGGCCGTGACGAACACTTCCATGGCAGGTCGCACTGCCTAGAAATGTGGTCCTGAGGCTGCTCCAGGGCTCTGGAAATGTAGCTCTCCTTAAGGAACGTGCAGGGTGTTGCCCATCACTCGGCATGCACAGAGGGCCTCTGAGGGACCTACCTTTGGGCCTCCATGTTGCTCACAGGCCCACAGGGGTCTGGAGGCACTCAGGGATCCTGGAGGGAAAATGATGCACACCCGAGGGGCCTAAGAGTCCTGGAAAGGGTACTTCCTTTAAAATAGAGCAGAACAGAGGCTTCCCTGGTGGTGCACTGGTTGACAATCTGCCTGCCAATGCAGGGGATATGGGTTCGAGCTCTGGTCTGGGAGGAATCCACATGCCACGGGGCAACTGGGCCCGTGAGCCACAACTACTGAGCCTGCGCCTCTGGAGCCTGTGCTCCGCAACAAGAGAGGCTGAGATACTGAGAGGCCTACGCACCGCGATGAAGAGTGGCCCCCACTTACCGTAACTGGAGAGAGCCCTAGCACAGAAACGAAGACCCAATATAGCAATCAATCAATCAATCCATCAATCAATCTTAAAACAACAATAAAAAATATAGAAACTAAAATAAAATACAGCAGAACAGCGACTAATACCTCATGGAAACAGCTGCATGCCGCCCTTTCTGCGCGGTTACTCAGGGACTTACCTCGAGGTCAGTACTCACGTTGAGTTTCCCTTTAGCTCCAGAGCGTGGCACGATGAGCTCCACCCCGGCCATCGAAGCATCCGGCTAGCTAGACAAAACTCATTGTCTTCCCAGAGCCATGTATACAGTGGCCAGTGGCCTGTCAACAGCAGTCAATTTCAAGTAGCTTCAAGGCAGCATGAATGGAGCTTTCAGAATGGGAAAGCAAGGCTAGTTCCATCAGGCCCCCATTTCCACTTGCACACGCAGCATACATCCCTGGGCTTTCTAACAAGTCCAAAGAGACACAGGTTACCCAGTGGTTACTTCGTTGAATCAACTCCTCGAAGCAGGGTGTTCTGCATCTAGCGAACTGCCTCAACCAAGGAAAGCCCCAGCTAGGCCTCCGGGCCCGTGGCTCTTCAAAAGCCTGCAGTGTTATCCGAGGAACTGGGCTTTAGTTGCAGTCGGAACGCAAGCCCACATTCTCCTGGAGGCAGGGTGACTTCAGACAGGGGGTCCCAGATGGAATACGAAGCCGAGTGTTTTCTCAGTGCAGCGCAGACTAGGGCAATGAGTCAGACTTGCACGGCATGTTGGCCCTGCTAGAACGGTGTTCGTGGACCTGTGGGAATGCTGGGGAAGTCAAGCTGTCCCAAGAAAGAGTGCAGTCTGTTGCCCTACACTCGGCATACACAGAGTGGCTCCGAAGGGCTACGGGCCTGGATGTGGCTTAGCAGGCCCATGGGGGCCTGAGGGTACTCAGTGTCCTTGCAGGGAATAGGGTGCCCACGCCAGGCTCCTAGAGGTCCTGCAGAGCGTACTGACGTTAAAATAATGCAGGGCAGTGGCTACGGCCTCATGGAAACTGCTGCACGCCTCCGCTTCTGCATGGCAATTCAGGGCCTTACCGCGAGGCAAGTGCTCTCGCTGAGGGTCCCGTTAGCGCCACAGCATGGGAGGATGCTGACTTTCTCCTCCAGCAGAGTGACTTCAGGTACGAGGTCCTCGAAGAATTCTAAGCAGAGTGTTTTCTCACGGCAGCTCAGACGGGGGCCGTGACGAACACTTCCATGGCAGGTCGCACTGCCTAGAAATGTGGTCCTGAGGCTGCTCCAGGGCTCTGGAAATGTAGCTCTCCTTAAGGAACGTGCAGGGTGTTGCCCATCACTCGGCATGCACAGAGGGCCTCTGAGGGACCTACCTTTGGGCCTCCATGTTGCTCACAGGCCCACAGGGGTCTGGAGGCACTCAGGGATCCTGGAGGGAAAATGATGCACACCCGAGGGGCCTAAGAGTCCTGGAAAGGGTACTTCCTTTAAAATAGAGCAGAACAGAGGCTTCCCTGGTGGTGCACTGGTTGACAATCTGCCTGCCAATGCAGGGGACATGGGTTCGAGCTCTGGTCTGGGAGGAATCCACATGCCACGGGGCAAATGGGCCCGTGAGCCACAACTACTGAGCCTGCGCCTCTGGAGCCTGTGCTCCGCAACAAGAGAGGCTGAGATACTGAGAGGCCTACGCACCGCGATGAAGAGTGGCCCCCACTTACCGTAACTGGAGAGAGCCCTAGCACAGAAACGAAGACCCAATATAACAATCAATCAATCAATCCATCAATCAATCTTAAAACAACAATAAAAAATATAAAAACTAAAATAAAATACAGCAGAACAGCGACTAATACCTCATGGAAACAGCTGCATGCCGCCCTTTCTGCGCGGTTACTCAGGGACTTACCTCGAGGTCAGTACTCACGTTGAGTTTCCCTTTAGCTCCAGAGCGTGGCACGATGAGCTCCACCCCGGCCATCGAAGCATCTGGCTAGCTAGACAAAACTCATTGTCTTCCCAGAGCCATGTATACAGTG
Source organism: Balaenoptera acutorostrata (assembly GCF_949987535.1). Taxonomy (NCBI): domain Eukaryota; kingdom Metazoa; phylum Chordata; class Mammalia; order Artiodactyla; family Balaenopteridae; genus Balaenoptera; species Balaenoptera acutorostrata. The sequence goes on from NW_026646631.1 coordinate 90,617, forward strand.
GCCAGTGGCCTGTCAACAGCAGTCAATTTCAAGTAGCTTCAAGGCAGCATGAATGGAGCTTTCAGAATGGGAAAGCAAGGCTAGTTCCATCAGGCCCCCATTTCCACTTGCACACGCAGCATACATCCCTGGGCTTTCTAACAAGTCCAAAGAGACACAGGTTACCCAGTGGTTACTTCGTTGAATCAACTCCTCGAAGCAGGGTGTTCTGCATCTAGCGAACTGCCTCAACCAAGGAAAGCCCCAGCTAGGCCTCCGGGCCCGTGGCTCTTCAAAAGCCTGCAGTGTTATCCGAGGAACTGGGCTTTAGTTGCAGTCGGAACGCAAGCCCACATTCTCCTGGAGGCAGGGTGACTTCAGACAGGGGGTCCCAGATGGAATACGAAGCCGAGTGTTTTCTCAGTGCAGCGCAGACTAGGGCAATGAGTCAGACTTGCACGGCATGTTGGCCCTGCTAGAACGGTGTTCGTGGACCTGTGGGAATGCTGGGGAAGTCAAGCTGTCCCAAGAAAGAGTGCAGTCTGTTGCCCTACACTCGGCATACACAGAGTGGCTCCGAAGGGCTACGGGCCTGGATGTGGCTTAGCAGGCCCATGGGGGCCTGAGGGTACTCAGTGTCCTTGCAGGGAATAGGGTGCCCACGCCAGGCTCCTAGAGGTCCTGCAGAGCGTACTGACGTTAAAATAATGCAGGGCAGTGGCTACGGCCTCATGGAAACTGCTGCACGCCTCCGCTTCTGCATGGCAATTCAGGGCCTTACCGCGAGGCAAGTGCTCTCGCTGAGGGTCCCGTTAGCGCCACAGCATGGGAGGATGCTGACTTTCTCCTCCAGCAGAGTGACTTCAGGTACGAGGTCCTCGAAGAATTCTAAGCAGAGTGTTTTCTCACGGCAGCTCAGACGGGGGCCGTGACGAACACTTCCATGGCAGGTCGCACTGCCTAGAAATGTGGTCCTGAGGCTGCTCCAGGGCTCTGGAAATGTAGCTCTCCTTAAGGAACGTGCAGGGTGTTGCCCATCACTCGGCATGCACAGAGGGCCTCTGAGGGACCTACCTTTGGGCCTCCATGTTGCTCACAGGCCCACAGGGGTCTGGAGGCACTCAGGGATCCTGGAGGGAAAATGATGCACACCCGAGGGGCCTAAGAGTCCTGGAAAGGGTACTTCCTTTAAAATAGAGCAGAACAGAGGCTTCCCTGGTGGTGCACTGGTTGACAATCTGCCTGCCAATGCAGGGGACATGGGTTCGAGCTCTGGTCTGGGAGGAATCCACATGCCACGGGGCAACTGGGCCCGTGAGCCACAACTACTGAGCCTGCGCCTCTGGAGCCTGTGCTCCGCAACAAGAGAGGCTGAGATACTGAGAGGCCTACGCACCGCGATGAAGAGTGGCCCCCACTTACCGTAACTGGAGAGAGCCCTAGCACAGAAACGAAGACCCAATATAACAATCAATCAATCAATCCATCAATCAATCTTAAAACAACAATAAAAAATATAAAAACTAAAATAAAATACAGCAGAACAGCGACTAATACCTCATGGAAACAGCTGCATGCCGCCCTTTCTGCGCGGTTACTCAGGGACTTACCTCGAGGTCAGTACTCACGTTGAGTTTCCCTTTAGCTCCAGAGCGTGGCACGATGAGCTCCACCCCGGCCATCGAAGCATCTGGCTAGCTAGACAAAACTCATTGTCTTCCCAGAGCCATGTATACAGAGGCTAGTGGCCTGTCAACAGCAGTCAATTTCAAGTAGCTTCAAGGCAGCATGAATGGAGCTTTCAGAATGGGAAAGCAAGGCTAGTTCCATCAGGCCCCCATTTCCGCTGGCACACGCAGCATACATCCCTGGGCTTTCTAACAAGTCCAAAGAGACACAGGTTACCCAGTGCTTACTTCGTTGAATCAACTCCTCGAAGCAGGGTTATCTGCATCTAGCGAACTGCCTCAACCAAGGAAAGCCCCAGCTAGGCCTCCGGGCCCGTGGCTCTTCAAAAGCCTGCAGTGTTATCCGAGGAACTGGGCTTTAGTTGCAGTCGGAACGCAAGCCCACATTCTCCTGGAGGCAGGGTGACTTCAGACAGGGCGTCCCAGATGGAATACGAAGCCGAGTGTTTTCTCAGTGCAGCGCAGACTAGGGCAATGAGTCAGACTTGCACGGCATGTTGGCCCTGCTAGAACGGTGTTCGTGGACCTGTGGGAATGCTGGGGAAATCAAGCTGTCCCAAGAAAGAGTGCAGTCTGTTGCCCTACACTCGGCATACACAGAGTGGCTCCGAAGGGCTACGGGCCTGGATGTGGCTTAGCAGGCCCATGGGGGCCTGAGGGTACTCAGTGTCCTTGCAGGGAATAGGGTGCCCACGCCAGGCTCCTAGATGTCCTGCAGAGCGTACTGACGTTAAAATGATGCAGAGCAGTGGCTACGGCCTCCTGGAAACTGCTGCACGCCTCCGCTTCTGCATGGCAATTCAGGGCCTTACCACGAGGCAAGTGCTCTCGCTGAGGGTCCCGTTAGCGCCACAGCATGGGAGGATGCTGACTTTCTCCTCCAGCAGAGTGACTTCAGGTACGAGGTCCTCGAAGAATTCTAAGCAGAGTGTTTTCTCACGGCAGCTCAGACGGGGGCCGTGACGAACACTTCCATGGCAGGTCGCACTGCCTAGAAATGTGGTCCTGAGGCTGCTCCAGGGCTCTGGAAATGTAGCTCTCCTTAAGGAACGTGCAGGGTGTTGCCCATCACTCGGCATGCACAGAGGGCCTCTGAGGGACCTACCTTTGGGCCTCCATGTTGCTCACAGGCCCACAGGGGTCTGGAGGCACTCAGGGATCCTGGAGGGAAAATGATGCACACCCGAGGGGCCTAAGAGTCCTGGAAAGGGTACTTCCTTTAAAATAGAGCAGAACAGAGGCTTCCCTGGTGGTGCACTGGTTGACAATCTGCCTGCCAATGCAGGGGACACGGGTTCGAGCTCTGGTCTGGGAGGAATCCACATGCCACGGGGCAACTGGGCCCGTGAGCCACAACTACTGAGCCTGCGCCTCTGGAGCCTGTGCTCCGCAACAAGAGAGGCTGAGATACTGAGAGGCCTACGCACCGCGATGAAGAGTGGCCCCCACTTACCGTAACTGGAGAGAGCCCTAGCACAGAAACGAAGACCCAATATAGCAATCAATCAATCAATCCATCAATCAATCTTAAAACAACAATAAAAAATATAAAAACTAAAATAAAATACAGCAGAACAGCGACTAATACCTCATGGAAACAGCTGCATGCCGCCCTTTCTGCGCGGTTACTCAGGGACTTACCTCGAGGTCAGTACTCACGTTGAGTTTCCCTTTAGCTCCAGAGCGTGGCACGATGAGCTCCACCCCGGCCATCGAAGCATCCGGCTAGCTAGACAAAACTCATTGTCTTCCCAGAGCCATGTATACAGTGGCCAGTGGCCTGTCAACAGCAGTCAATTTCAAGTAGCTTCAAGGCAGCATGAATGGAGCTTTCAGAATGGGAAAGCAAGGCTAGTTCCATCAGGCCCCCATTTCCACTTGCACACGCAGCATACATCCCTGGGCTTTCTAACAAGTCCAAAGAGACACAGGTTACCCAGTGGTTACTTCGTTGAATCAACTCCTCGAAGCAGGGTGTTCTGCATCTAGCAAACTGCCTCAACCAAGGAAAGCCCCAGCTAGGCCTCCGGGCCCGTGGCTCTTCAAAAGCCTGCAGTGTTATCCGAGGAACTGGGCTTTAGTTGCAGTCGGAACGCAAGCCCACATTCTCCTGGAGGCAGGGTGACTTCAGACAGGGGTTCCCAGATGGAATACGAAGTCGAGTGTTTTCTCAGTGCAGCGCAGACTAGGGCAAGGAGTCAGACTTGCACGGCATGTTGGCCCTGCTAGAACGGTGTTCGTGGACCTGTGGGAATGCTGGGGAAGTCAAGCTGTCCCAAGAAAGAGTGCAGTCTGTTGCCCTACACTCGGCATACACAGAGTGGCTCCGAAGGGCTACGGGCCTGGATGTGGCTTAGCAGGCCCATGGGGGCCTGAGGGTACTCAGTGTCCTTGCAGGGAATAGGGTGCCCACTCCAGGCTCCTAGAGGTCCTGCAGAGCGTACTGACGTTAAAATAATGCAGGGCAGTGGCTACGGCCTCATGGAAACTGCTGCACGCCTCCGCTTCTGCATGGCAATTCAGGGCCTTACCGCGAGGCAAGTGCTCTCGCTGAGGGTCCCGTTAGCGCCACAGCATGGGAGGATGCTGACTTTCTCCTCCAGCAGAGTGACTTCAGGTACGAGGTCCTCGAAGAATTCTAAGCAGAGTGTTTTCTCACGGCAGCTCAGACGGGGGCCGTGACGAACACTTCCATGGCAGGTCGCACTGCCTAGAAATGTGGTCCTGAGGCTGCTCCAGGGCTCTGGAAATGTAGCTCTCCTTAAGGAACGTGCAGGGTGTTGCCCATCACTCGGCATGCACAGAGGGCCTCTGAGGGACCTACCTTTGGGCCTCCATGTTGCTCACAGGCCCACAGGGGTCTGGAGGCACTCAGGGATCCTGGAGGGAAAATGATGCACACCCGAGGGGCCTAAGAGTCCTGGAAAGGGTACTTCCTTTAAAATAGAGCAGAACAGAGGCTTCCCTGGTGGTGCACTGGTTGACAATCTGCCTGCCAATGCAGGGGACACGGGTTCGAGCTCTGGTCTGGGAGGAATCCACATGCCACGGGGCAACTGGGCCCGTGAGCCACAACTACTGAGCCTGCGCCTCTGGAGCCTGTGCTCCGCAACAAGAGAGGCTGAGATACTGAGAGGCCTACGCACCGCGATGAAGAGTGGCCCCCACTTACCGTAACTGGAGAGAGCCCTAGCACAGAAACGAAGACCCAATATAGCAATCAATCAATCAATCCATCAATCAATCTTAAAACAACAATAAAAAATATAAAAACTAAAATAAAATACAGCAGAACAGCGACTAATACCTCATGGAAACAGCTGCATGCCGCCCTTTCTGCGCGGTTACTCAGGGACTTACCTCGAGGTCAGTACTCACGTTGAGTTTCCCTTTAGCTCCAGAGCGTGGCACGATGAGCTCCACCCCGGCCATCGAAGCATCCGGCTAGCTAGACAAAACTCATTGTCTTCCCAGAGCCATGTATACAGTGGCCAGTGGCCTGTCAACAGCAGTCAATTTCAAGTAGCTTCAAGGCAGCATGAATGGAGCTTTCAGAATGGGAAAGCAAGGCTAGTTCCATCAGGCCCCCATTTCCACTTGCACACGCAGCATACATCCCTGGGCTTTCTAACAAGTCCAAAGAGACACAGGTTACCCAGTGGTTACTTCGTTGAATCAACTCCTCGAAGCAGGGTGTTCTGCATCTAGTGAACTGCCTCAACCAAGGAAAGCCCCAGCTAGGCCTCCGGGCCCGTGGCTCTTCAAAAGCCTGCAGTGTTATCCGAGGAACTGGGCTTTAGTTGCAGTCGGAACGCAAGCCCACATTCTCCTGGAGGCAGGGTGACTTCAGACAGGGGGTCCCAGATGGAATACGAAGCCGAGTGTTTTCTCAGTGCAGCGCAGACTAGGGCAATGAGTCAGACTTGCACGGCATGTTGGCCCTGCTAGAACGGTGTTCGTGGACCTGTGGGAATGCTGGGGAAGTCAAGCTGTCCCAAGAAAGAGTGCAGTCTGTTGCCCTACACTCGGCATACACAGAGTGGCTCCGAAGGGCTACGGGCCTGGATGTGGCTTAGCAGGCCCATGGGGGCCTGAGGGTACTCAGTGTCCTTGCAGGGAATAGGGTGCCCACGCCAGGCTCCTAGATGTCCTGCAGAGCGTACTGACGTTAAAATGATGCAGAGCAGTGGCTACGGCCTCCTGGAAACTGCTGCACGCCTCCGCTTCTGCATGGCAATTCAGGGCCTTACCACGAGGCAAGTGCTCTCGCTGAGGGTCCCGTTAGCGCCACAGCATGGGAGGATGCTGACTTTCTCCTCCAGCAGAGTGACTTCAGGTACGAGGTCCTCGAAGAATTCTAAGCAGAGTGTTTTCTCACGGCAGCTCAGACGGGGGCCGTGACGAACACTTCCATGGCAGGTCGCACTGCCTAGAAATGTGGTCCTGAGGCTGCTCCAGGGCTCTGGAAATGTAGCTCTCCTTAAGGAACGTGCAGGGTGTTGCCCATCACTCGGCATGCACAGAGGGCCTCTGAGGGACCTACCTTTGGGCCTCCATGTTGCTCACAGGCCCACAGGGGTCTGGAGGCACTCAGGGATCCTGGAGGGAAAATGATGCACACCCGAGGGGCCTAAGAGTCCTGGAAAGGGTACTTCCTTTAAAATAGAGCAGAACAGAGGCTTCCCTGGTGGTGCACTGGTTGACAATCTGCCTGCCAATGCAGGGGACACGGGTTCGAGCTCTGGTCTGGGAGGAATCCACATGCCACGGGGCAACTGGGCCCGTGAGCCACAACTACTGAGCCTGCGCCTCTGGAGCCTGTGCTCCGCAACAAGAGAGGCTGAGATACTGAGAGGCCTACGCACCGCGATGAAGAGTGGCCCCCACTTACCGTAACTGGAGAGAGCCCTAGCACAGAAACGAAGACCCAATATAGCAATCAATCAATCAATCCATCAATCAATCTTAAAACAACAATAAAAAATATAAAAACTAAAATAAAATACAGCAGAACAGCGACTAATACCTCATGGAAACAGCTGCATGCCGCCCTTTCTGCGCGGTTACTCAGGGACTTACCTCGAGGTCAGTACTCACGTTGAGTTTCCCTTTAGCTCCAGAGCGTGGCACGATGAGCTCCACCCCGGCCATCGAAGCATCCGGCTAGCTAGACAAAACTCATTGTCTTCCCAGAGCCATGTATACAGTGGCCAGTGGCCTGTCAACAGCAGTCAATTTCAAGTAGCTTCAAGGCAGCATGAATGGAGCTTTCAGAATGGGAAAGCAAGGCTAGTTCCATCAGGCCCCCATTTCCACTTGCACACGCAGCATACATCCCTGGGCTTTCTAACAAGTCCAAAGAGACACAGGTTACCCAGTGGTTACTTCGTTGAATCAACTCCTCGAAGCAGGGTGTTCTGCATCTAGCAAACTGCCTCAACCAAGGAAAGCCCCAGCTAGGCCTCCGGGCCCGTGGCTCTTCAAAAGCCTGCAGTGTTATCCGAGGAACTGGGCTTTAGTTGCAGTCGGAACGCAAGCCCACATTCTCCTGGAGGCAGGGTGACTTCAGACAGGGGTTCCCAGATGGAATACGAAGTCGAGTGTTTTCTCAGTGCAGCGCAGACTAGGGCAAGGAGTCAGACTTGCACGGCATGTTGGCCCTGCTAGAACGGTGTTCGTGGACCTGTGGGAATGCTGGGGAAGTCAAGCTGTCCCAAGAAAGAGTGCAGTCTGTTGCCCTACACTCGGCATACACAGAGTGGCTCCGAAGGGCTACGGGCCTGGATGTGGCTTAGCAGGCCCATGGGGGCCTGAGGGTACTCAGTGTCCTTGCAGGGAATAGGGTGCCCACTCCAGGCTCCTAGAGGTCCTGCAGAGCGTACTGACGTTAAAATAATGCAGGGCAGTGGCTACGGCCTCATGGAAACTGCTGCACGCCTCCGCTTCTGCATGGCAATTCAGGGCCTTACCGCGAGGCAAGTGCTCTCGCTGAGGGTCCCGTTAGCGCCACAGCATGGGAGGATGCTGACTTTCTCCTCCAGCAGAGTGACTTCAGGTACGAGGTCCTCGAAGAATTCTAAGCAGAGTGTTTTCTCACGGCAGCTCAGACGGGGGCCGTGACGAACACTTCCATGGCAGGTCGCACTGCCTAGAAATGTGGTCCTGAGGCTGCTCCAGGGCTCTGGAAATGTAGCTCTCCTTAAGGAACGTGCAGGGTGTTGCCCATCACTCGGCATGCACAGAGGGCCTCTGAGGGACCTACCTTTGGGCCTCCATGTTGCTCACAGGCCCACAGGGGTCTGGAGGCACTCAGGGATCCTGGAGGGAAAATGATGCACACCCGAGGGGCCTAAGAGTCCTGGAAAGGGTACTTCCTTTAAAATAGAGCAGAACAGAGGCTTCCCTGGTGGTGCACTGGTTGACAATCTGCCTGCCAATGCAGGGGACACGGGTTCGAGCTCTGGTCTGGGAGGAATCCACATGCCACGGGGCAACTGGGCCCGTGAGCCACAACTACTGAGCCTGCGCCTCTGGAGCCTGTGCTCCGCAACAAGAGAGGCTGAGATACTGAGAGGCCTACGCACCGCGATGAAGAGTGGCCCCCACTTACCGTAACTGGAGAGAGCCCTAGCACAGAAACGAAGACCCAATATAGCAATCAATCAATCAATCCATCAATCAATCTTAAAACAACAATAAAAAATATAAAAACTAAAATAAAATACAGCAGAACAGCGACTAATACCTCATGGAAACAGCTGCATGCCGCCCTTTCTGCGCGGTTACTCAGGGACTTACCTCGAGGTCAGTACTCACGTTGAGTTTCCCTTTAGCTCCAGAGCGTGGCACGATGAGCTCCACCCCGGCCATCGAAGCATCCGGCTAGCTAGACAAAACTCATTGTCTTCCCAGAGCCATGTATACAGTGGCCAGTGGCCTGTCAACAGCAGTCAATTTCAAGTAGCTTCAAGGCAGCATGAATGGAGCTTTCAGAATGGGAAAGCAAGGCTAGTTCCATCAGGCCCCCATTTCCACTTGCACACGCAGCATACATCCCTGGGCTTTCTAACAAGTCCAAAGAGACACAGGTTACCCAGTGGTTACTTCGTTGAATCAACTCCTCGAAGCAGGGTGTTCTGCATCTAGTGAACTGCCTCAACCAAGGAAAGCCCCAGCTAGGCCTCCGGGCCCGTGGCTCTTCAAAAGCCTGCAGTGTTATCCGAGGAACTGGGCTTTAGTTGCAGTCGGAACGCAAGCCCACATTCTCCTGGAGGCAGGGTGACTTCAGACAGGGGGTCCCAGATGGAATACGAAGCCGAGTGTTTTCTCAGTGCAGCGCAGACTAGGGCAATGAGTCAGACTTGCACGGCATGTTGGCCCTGCTAGAACGGTGTTCGTGGACCTGTGGGAATGCTGGGGAAGTCAAGCTGTCCCAAGAAAGAGTGCAGTCTGTTGCCCTACACTCGGCATACACAGAGTGGCTCCGAAGGGCTACGGGCCTGGATGTGGCTTAGCAGGCCCATGGGGGCCTGAGGGTACTCAGTGTCCTTGCAGGGAATAGGGTGCCCACGCCAGGCTCCTAGATGTCCTGCAGAGCGTACTGACGTTAAAATGATGCAGAGCAGTGGCTACGGCCTCCTGGAAACTGCTGCACGCCTCCGCTTCTGCATGGCAATTCAGGGCCTTACCGCGAGGCAAGTGCTCTCGCTGAGGGTCCCGTTAGCGCCACAGCATGGGAGGATGCTGACTTTCTCCTCCAGCAGAGTGACTTCATGTACGAGGTCCTCGAAGAATTCTAAGCAGAGTGTTTTCTCACGGCAGCTCAGACGGGGGCCGTGACGAACACTTCCATGGCAGGTCGCACTGCCTAGAAATGTGGTCCTGAGGCTGCTCCAGGGCTCTGGAAATGTAGCTCTCCTTAAGGAACGTGCAGGGTGTTGCCCATCACTCGGCATGCACAGAGGGCCTCTGAGGGACCTACCTTTGGGCCTCCATGTTGCTCACAGGCCCACAGGGGTCTGGAGGCACTCAGGGATCCTGGAGGGAAAATGATGCACACCCGAGGGGCCTAAGAGTCCTGGAAAGGGTACTTCCTTTAAAATAGAGCAGAACAGAGGCTTCCCTGGTGGTGCACTGGTTGACAATCTGCCTGCCAATGCAGGGGACACGGGTTCGAGCTCTGGTCTGGGAGGAATCCACATGCCACGGGGCAACTGGGCCCGTGAGCCACAACTACTGAGCCTGCGCCTCTGGAGCCTGTGCTCCGCAACAAGAGAGGCTGAGATACTGAGAGGCCTACGCACCGCGATGAAGAGTGGCCCCCACTTACCGTAACTGGAGAGAGCCCTAGCACAGAAACGAAGACCCAATATAGCAATCAATCAATCAATCCATCAATCAATCTTAAAACAACAATAAAAAATATAAAAACTAAAATAAAATACAGCAGAACAGCGACTAATACCTCATGGAAACAGCTGCATGCCGCCCTTTCTGCGCGGTTACTCAGGGACTTACCTCGAGGTCAGTACTCACGTTGAGTTTCCCTTTAGCTCCAGAGCGTGGCACGATGAGCTCCACCCCGGCCATCGAAGCATCCGGCTAGCTAGACAAAACTCATTGTCTTCCCAGAGCCATGTATACAGTGGCCAGTGGCCTGTCAACAGCAGTCAATTTCAAGTAGCTTCAAGGCAGCATGAATGGAGCTTTCAGAATGGGAAAGCAAGGCTAGTTCCATCAGGCCCCCATTTCCACTTGCACACGCAGCATACATCCCTGTGCTTTCTAACAAGTCCAAAGAGACACAGGTTACCCAGTGGTTACTTCGTTGAATCAACTCCTCGAAGCAGGGTGTTCTGCATCTAGCGAACTGCCTCAACCAAGGAAAGCCCCAGCTAGGCCTCCGGGCCCGTGGCTCTTCAAAAGCCTGCAGTGTTATCCGAGGAACTGGGCTTTAGTTGCAGTCGGAACGCAAGCCCACATTCTCCTGGAGGCAGGGTGACTTCAGACAGGGGGTCCCAGATGGAATACGAAGCCGAGAGTTTTCTCAGTGCAGCGCAGACTAGGGCAATGAGTCAGACTTGCACGGCATGTTGGCCCTGCTAGAACGGTGTTCGTGGACCTGTGGGAATGCTGGGGAAATCAAGCTGTCCCAAGAAAGAGTGCAGTCTGTTGCCCTACACTCGGCATACACAGAGTGGCTCCGAAGGGCTACGGGCCTGGATGTGGCTTAGCAGGCCCATGGGGGCCTGAGGGTACTCAGTGTCCTTGCAGGGAATAGGGTGCCCACGCCAGGCTCCTAGATGTCCTGCAGAGCGTACTGACGTTAAAATGATGCAGAGCAGTGGCTACGGCCTCCTGGAAACTGCTGCACGCCTCCGCTTCTGCATGGCAATTCAGGGCCTTACCACGAGGCAAGTGCTCTCGCTGAGGGTCCCGTTAGCGCCACAGCATGGGAGGATGCTGACTTTCTCCTCCAGCAGAGTGACTTCAGGTACGAGGTCCTCGAAGAATTCTAAGCAGAGTGTTTTCTCACGGCAGCTCAGACGGGGGCCGTGACGAACACTTCCATGGCAGGTCGCACTGCCTAGAAATGTGGTCCTGAGGCTGCTCCAGGGCTCTGGAAATGTAGCTCTCCTCAAGGAACGTGCAGGGTGTTGCCCATCACTCGGCATGCACAGAGGGCCTCTGAGGGACCTACCTTTGGGCCTCCATGTTGCTCACAGGCCCACAGGGGTCTGGAGGCACTCAGGGATCCTGGAGGGAAAATGATGCACACCCGAGGGGCCTAAGAGTCCTGGAAAGGGTACTTCCTTTAAAATAGAGCAGAACAGAGGCTTCCCTGGTGGTGCACTGGTTGACAATCTGCCTGCCAATGCAGGGGACACGGGTTCGAGCTCTGGTCTGGGAGGAATCCACATGCCACGGGGCAACTGGGCCCGTGAGCCACAACTACTGAGCCTGCGCCTCTGGAGCCTGTGCTCCGCAACAAGAGAGGCTGAGATACTGAGAGGCCTACGCACCGCGATGAAGAGTGGCCCCCACTTACCGTAACTGGAGAGAGCCCTAGCACAGAAACGAAGACCCAATATAGCAATCAATCAATCAATCCATCAATCAATCTTAAAACAACAATAAAAAATATAAAAACTAAAATAAAATACAGCAGAACAGCGACTAATACCTCATGGAAACAGCTGCATGCCGCCCTTTCTGCGCGGTTACTCAGGGACTTACCTCGAGGTCAGTACTCACGTTGAGTTTCCCTTTAGCTCCAGAGCGTGGCACGATGAGCTCCACCCCGGCCATCGAAGCATCCGGCTAGCTAGACAAAACTCATTGTCTTCCCAGAGCCATGTATACAGTGGCCAGTGGCCTGTCAACAGCAGTCAATTTCAAGTAGCTTCAAGGCAGCATGAATGGAGCTTTCAGAATGGGAAAGCAAGGCTAGTTCCATCAGGCCCCCATTTCCACTTGCACACGCAGCATACATCCCTGGGCTTTCTAACAAGTCCAAAGAGACACAGGTTACCCAGTGGTTACTTCGTTGAATCAACTCCTCGAAGCAGGGTGTTCTGCATCTAGCGAACTGCCTCAACCAAGGAAAGCCCCAGCTAGGCCTCCGGGCCCGTGGCTCTTCAAAAGCCTGCAGTGTTATCCGAGGAACTGGGCTTTAGTTGCAGTCGGAACGCAAGCCCACATTCTCCTGGAGGCAGGGTGACTTCAGACAGGGGGTCCCAGATGGAATACGAAGCCGAGTGTTTTCTCAGTGCAGCGCAGACTAGGGCAATGAGTCAGACTTGCACGGCATGTTGGCCCTGCTAGAACGGTGTTCGTGGACCTGTGGGAATGCTGGGGAAGTCAAGCTGTCCCAAGAAAGAGTGCAGTCTGTTGCCCTACACTCGGCATACACAGAGTGGCTCCGAAGGGCTACGGGCCTGGATGTGGCTTAGCAGGCCCATGGGGGCCTGAGGGTACTCAGTGTCCTTGCAGGGAATAGGGTGCCCACGCCAGGCTCCTAGATGTCCTGCAGAGCGTACTGACGTTAAAATGATGCAGAGCAGTGGCTACGGCCTCCTGGAAACTGCTGCACGCCTCCGCTTCTGCATGGCAATTCAGGGCCTTACCGCGAGGCAAGTGCTCTCGCTGAGGGTCCCGTTAGCGCCACAGCATGGGAGGATGCTGACTTTCTCCTCCAGCAGAGTGACTTCATGTACGAGGTCCTCGAAGAATTCTAAGCAGAGTGTTTTCTCACGGCAGCTCAGACGGGGGCCGTGACGAACACTTCCATGGCAGGTCGCACTGCCTAGAAATGTGGTCCTGAGGCTGCTCCAGGGCTCTGGAAATGTAGCTCTCCTTAAGGAACGTGCAGGGTGTTGCCCATCACTCGGCATGCACAGAGGGCCTCTGAGGGACCTACCTTTGGGCCTCCATGTTGCTCACAGGCCCACAGGGGTCTGGAGGCACTCAGGGATCCTGGAGGGAAAATGATGCACACCCGAGGGGCCTAAGAGTCCTGGAAAGGGTACTTCCTTTAAAATAGAGCAGAACAGAGGCTTCCCTGGTGGTGCACTGGTTGACAATCTGCCTGCCAATGCAGGGGACACGGGTTCGAGCTCTGGTCTGGGAGGAATCCACATGCCACAGGGCAACTGGGCCCGTGAGCCACAACTACTGAGCCTGCGCCTCTGGAGCCTGTGCTCCGCAACAAGAGAGGCTGAGATACTGAGAGGCCTACGCACCGCGATGAAGAGTGGCCCCCACTTACCGTAACTGGAGAGAGCCCTAGCACAGAAACGAAGACCCAATATAGCAATCAATCAATCAATCCATCAATCAATCTTAAAACAACAATAAAAAATATAAAAACTAAAATAAAATACAGCAGAACAGCGACTAATACCTCATGGAAACAGCTGCATGCCGCCCTTTCTGCGCGGTTACTCAGGGACTTACCTCGAGGTCAGTACTCACGTTGAGTTTCCCTTTAGCTCCAGAGCGTGGCACGATGAGCTCCACCCCGGCCATCGAAGCATCCGGCTAGCTAGACAAAACTCATTGTCTTCCCAGAGCCATGTATACAGTGGCCAGTGGCCTGTCAACAGCAGTCAATTTCAAGTAGCTTCAAGGCAGCATGAATGGAGCTTTCAGAATGAGAAAGCAAGGCTAGTTCCATCAGGCCCCCATTTCCACTTGCACACGCAGCATACATCCCTGTGCTTTCTAACAAGTCCAAAGAGACACAGGTTACCCAGTGGTTACTTCGTTGAATCAACTCCTCGAAGCAGGGTGTTCTGCATCTAGCGAACTGCCTCAACCAAGGAAAGCCCCAGCTAGGCCTCCGGGCCCGTGGCTCTTCAAAAGCCTGCAGTGTTATCCGAGGAACTGGGCTTTAGTTGCAGTCGGAACGCAAGCCCACATTCTCCTGGAGGCAGGGTGACTTCAGACAGGGGGTCCCAGATGGAATACGAAGCCGAGAGTTTTCTCAGTGCAGCGCAGACTAGGGCAATGAGTCAGACTTGCACGGCATGTTGGCCCTGCTAGAACGGTGTTCGTGGACCTGTGGGAATGCTGGGGAAATCAAGCTGTCCCAAGAAAGAGTGCAGTCTGTTGCCCTACACTCGGCATACACAGAGTGGCTCCGAAGGGCTACGGGCCTGGATGTGGCTTAGCAGGCCCATGGGGGCCTGAGGGTACTCAGTGTCCTTGCAGGGAATAGGGTGCCCACGCCAGGCTCCTAGATGTCCTGCAGAGCGTACTGACGTTAAAATGATGCAGAGCAGTGGCTACGGCCTCCTGGAAACTGCTGCACGCCTCCGCTTCTGCATGGCAATTCAGGGCCTTACCACGAGGCAAGTGCTCTCGCTGAGGGTCCCGTTAGCGCCACAGCATGGGAGGATGCTGACTTTCTCCTCCAGCAGAGTGACTTCAGGTACGAGGTCCTCGAAGAATTCTAAGCAGAGTGTTTTCTCACGGCAGCTCAGACGGGGGCCGTGACGAACACTTCCATGGCAGGTCGCACTGCCTAGAAATGTGGTCCTGAGGCTGCTCCAGGGCTCTGGAAATGTAGCTCTCCTCAAGGAACGTGCAGGGTGTTGCCCATCACTCGGCATGCACAGAGGGCCTCTGAGGGACCTACCTTTGGGCCTCCATGTTGCTCACAGGCCCACAGGGGTCTGGAGGCACTCAGGGATCCTGGAGGGAAAATGATGCACACCCGAGGGGCCTAAGAGTCCTGGAAAGGGTACTTCCTTTAAAATAGAGCAGAACAGAGGCTTCCCTGGTGGTGCACTGGTTGACAATCTGCCTGCCAATGCAGGGGACACGGGTTCGAGCTCTGGTCTGGGAGGAATCCACATGCCACGGGGCAACTGGGCCCGTGAGCCACAACTACTGAGCCTGCGCCTCTGGAGCCTGTGCTCCGCAACAAGAGAGGCTGAGATACTGAGAGGCCTACGCACCGCGATGAAGAGTGGCCCCCACTTACCGTAACTGGAGAGAGCCCTAGCACAGAAACGAAGACCCAATATAGCAATCAATCAATCAATCCATCAATCAATCTTAAAACAACAATAAAAAATATAAAAACTAAAATAAAATACAGCAGAACAGCGACTAATACCTCATGGAAACAGCTGCATGCCGCCCTTTCTGCGCGGTTACTCAGGGACTTACCTCGAGGTCAGTACTCACGTTGAGTTTCCCTTTAGCTCCAGAGCGTGGCACGATGAGCTCCACCCCGGCCATCGAAGCATCCGGCTAGCTAGACAAAACTCATTGTCTTCCCAGAGCCATGTATACAGTGGCCAGTGGCCTGTCAACAGCAGTCAATTTCAAGTAGCTTCAAGGCAGCATGAATGGAGCTTTCAGAATGGGAAAGCAAGGCTAGTTCCATCAGGCCCCCATTTCCACTTGCACACGCAGCATACATCCCTGGGCTTTCTAACAAGTCCAAAGAGACACAGGTTACCCAGTGGTTACTTCGTTGAATCAACTCCTCGAAGCAGGGTGTTCTGCATCTAGCGAACTGCCTCAACCAAGGAAAGCCCCAGCTAGGCCTCCGGGCCCGTGGCTCTTCAAAAGCCTGCAGTGTTATCCGAGGAACTGGGCTTTAGTTGCAGTCGGAACGCAAGCCCACATTCTCCTGGAGGCAGGGTGACTTCAGACAGGGGGTCCCAGATGGAATACGAAGCCGAGTGTTTTCTCAGTGCAGCGCAGACTAGGGCAATGAGTCAGACTTGCACGGCATGTTGGCCCTGCTAGAACGGTGTTCGTGGACCTGTGGGAATGCTGGGGAAGTCAAGCTGTCCCAAGAAAGAGTGCAGTCTGTTGCCCTACACTCGGCATACACAGAGTGGCTCCGAAGGGCTACGGGCCTGGATGTGGCTTAGCAGGCCCATGGGGGCCTGAGGGTACTCAGTGTCCTTGCAGGGAATAGGGTGCCCACGCCAGGCTCCTAGATGTCCTGCAGAGCGTACTGACGTTAAAATGATGCAGAGCAGTGGCTACGGCCTCCTGGAAACTGCTGCACGCCTCCGCTTCTGCATGGCAATTCAGGGCCTTACCGCGAGGCAAGTGCTCTCGCTGAGGGTCCCGTTAGCGCCACAGCATGGGAGGATGCTGACTTTCTCCTCCAGCAGAGTGACTTCATGTACGAGGTCCTCGAAGAATTCTAAGCAGAGTGTTTTCTCACGGCAGCTCAGACGGGGGCCGTGACGAACACTTCCATGGCAGGTCGCACTGCCTAGAAATGTGGTCCTGAGGCTGCTCCAGGGCTCTGGAAATGTAGCTCTCCTTAAGGAACGTGCAGGGTGTTGCCCATCACTCGGCATGCACAGAGGGCCTCTGAGGGACCTACCTTTGGGCCTCCATGTTGCTCACAGGCCCACAGGGGTCTGGAGGCACTCAGGGATCCTGGAGGGAAAATGATGCACACCCGAGGGGCCTAAGAGTCCTGGAAAGGGTACTTCCTTTAAAATAGAGCAGAACAGAGGCTTCCCTGGTGGTGCACTGGTTGACAATCTGCCTGCCAATGCAGGGGACACGGGTTCGAGCTCTGGTCTGGGAGGAATCCACATGCCACAGGGCAACTGGGCCCGTGAGCCACAACTACTGAGCCTGCGCCTCTGGAGCCTGTGCTCCGCAACAAGAGAGGCTGAGATACTGAGAGGCCTACGCACCGCGATGAAGAGTGGCCCCCACTTACCGTAACTGGAGAGAGCCCTAGCACAGAAACGAAGACCCAATATAGCAATCAATCAATCAATCCATCAATCAATCTTAAAACAACAATAAAAAATATAAAAACTAAAATAAAATACAGCAGAACAGCGACTAATACCTCATGGAAACAGCTGCATGCCGCCCTTTCTGCGCGGTTACTCAGGGACTTACCTCGAGGTCAGTACTCACGTTGAGTTTCCCTTTAGCTCCAGAGCGTGGCACGATGAGCTCCACCCCGGCCATCGAAGCATCCGGCTAGCTAGACAAAACTCATTGTCTTCCCAGAGCCATGTATACAGTGGCCAGTGGCCTGTCAACAGCAGTCAATTTCAAGTAGCTTCAAGGCAGCATGAATGGAGCTTTCAGAATGAGAAAGCAAGGCTAGTTCCATCAGGCCCCCATTTCCACTTGCACACGCAGCATACATCCCTGTGCTTTCTAACAAGTCCAAAGAGACACAGGTTACCCAGTGGTTACTTCGTTGAATCAACTCCTCGAAGCAGGGTGTTCTGCATCTAGCGAACTGCCTCAACCAAGGAAAGCCCCAGCTAGGCCTCCGGGCCCGTGGCTCTTCAAAAGCCTGCAGTGTTATCCGAGGAACTGGGCTTTAGTTGCAGTCGGAACGCAAGCCCACATTCTCCTGGAGGCAGGGTGACTTCAGACAGGGGGTCCCAGATGGAATACGAAGCCGAGTGTTTTCTCAGTGCAGCGCAGACTAGGGCAATGAGTCAGACTTGCACGGCATGTTGGCCCTGCTAGAACGGTGTTCGTGGACCTGTGGGAATGCTGGGGAAATCAAGCTGTCCCAAGAAAGAGTGCAGTCTGTTGCCCTACACTCGGCATACACAGAGTGGCTCCGAAGGGCTACGGGCCTGGATGTGGCTTAGCAGGCCCATGGGGGCCTGAGGGTACTCAGTGTCCTTGCAGGGAATAGGGTGCCCACGCCAGGCTCCTAGATGTCCTGCAGAGCGTACTGACGTTAAAATGATGCAGAGCAGTGGCTACGGCCTCCTGGAAACTGCTGCACGCCTCCGCTTCTGCATGGCAATTCAGGGCCTTACCACGAGGCAAGTGCTCTCGCTGAGGGTCCCGTTAGCGCCACAGCATGGGAGGATGCTGACTTTCTCCTCCAGCAGAGTGACTTCAGGTACGAGGTCCTCGAAGAATTCTAAGCAGAGTGTTTTCTCACGGCAGCTCAGACGGGGGCCGTGACGAACACTTCCATGGCAGGTCGCACTGCCTAGAAATGTGGTCCTGAGGCTGCTCCAGGGCTCTGGAAATGTAGCTCTCCTCAAGGAACGTGCAGGGTGTTGCCCATCACTCGGCATGCACAGAGGGCCTCTGAGGGACCTACCTTTGGGCCTCCATGTTGCTCACAGGCCCACAGGGGTCTGGAGGCACTCAGGGATCCTGGAGGGAAAATGATGCACACCCGAGGGGCCTAAGAGTCCTGGAAAGGGTACTTCCTTTAAAATAGAGCAGAACAGAGGCTTCCCTGGTGGTGCACTGGTTGACAATCTGCCTGCCAATGCAGGGGACACGGGTTCGAGCTCTGGTCTGGGAGGAATCCACATGCCACGGGGCAACTGGGCCCGTGAGCCACAACTACTGAGCCTGCGCCTCTGGAGCCTGTGCTCCGCAACAAGAGAGGCTGAGATACTGAGAGGCCTACGCACCGCGATGAAGAGTGGCCCCCACTTACCGTAACTGGAGAGAGCCCTAGCACAGAAACGAAGACCCAATATAGCAATCAATCAATCAATCCATCAATCAATCTTAAAACAACAATAAAAAATATAAAAACTAAAATAAAATACAGCAGAACAGCGACTAATACCTCATGGAAACAGCTGCATGCCGCCCTTTCTGCGCGGTTACTCAGGGACTTACCTCGAGGTCAGTACTCACGTTGAGTTTCCCTTTAGCTCCAGAGCGTGGCACGATGAGCTCCACCCCGGCCATCGAAGCATCCGGCTAGCTAGACAAAACTCATTGTCTTCCCAGAGCCATGTATACAGTGGCCAGTGGCCTGTCAACAGCAGTCAATTTCAAGTAGCTTCAAGGCAGCATGAATGGAGCTTTCAGAATGGGAAAGCAAGGCTAGTTCCATCAGGCCCCCATTTCCACTTGCACACGCAGCATACATCCCTGGGCTTTCTAACAAGTCCAAAGAGACACAGGTTACCCAGTGGTTACTTCGTTGAATCAACTCCTCGAAGCAGGGTGTTCTGCATCTAGCGAACTGCCTCAACCAAGGAAAGCCCCAGCTAGGCCTCCGGGCCCGTGGCTCTTCAAAAGCCTGCAGTGTTATCCGAGGAACTGGGCTTTAGTTGCAGTCGGAACGCAAGCCCACATTCTCCTGGAGGCAGGGTGACTTCAGACAGGGGGTCCCAGATGGAATACGAAGCCGAGTGTTTTCTCAGTGCAGCGCAGACTAGGGCAATGAGTCAGACTTGCACGGCATGTTGGCCCTGCTAGAACGGTGTTCGTGGACCTGTGGGAATGCTGGGGAAGTCAAGCTGTCCCAAGAAAGAGTGCAGTCTGTTGCCCTACACTCGGCATACACAGAGTGGCTCCGAAGGGCTACGGGCCTGGATGTGGCTTAGCAGGCCCATGGGGGCCTGAGGGTACTCAGTGTCCTTGCAGGGAATAGGGTGCCCACGCCAGGCTCCTAGAGGTCCTGCAGAGCGTACTGACGTTAAAATAATGCAGGGCAGTGGCTACGGCCTCATGGAAACTGCTGCACGCCTCCGCTTCTGCATGGCAATTCAGGGCCTTACCGCGAGGCAAGTGCTCTCGCTGAGGGTCCCGTTAGCGCCACAGCATGGGAGGATGCTGACTTTCTCCTCCAGCAGAGTGACTTCAGGTACGAGGTCCTCGAAGAATTCTAAGCAGAGTGTTTTCTCACGGCAGCTCAGACGGGGGCCGTGACGAACACTTCCATGGCAGGTCGCACTGCCTAGAAATGTGGTCCTGAGGCTGCTCCAGGGCTCTGGAAATGTAGCTCTCCTTAAGGAACGTGCAGGGTGTTGCCCATCACTCGGCATGCACAGAGGGCCTCTGAGGGACCTACCTTTGGGCCTCCATGTTGCTCACAGGCCCACAGGGGTCTGGAGGCACTCAGGGATCCTGGAGGGAAAATGATGCACACCCGAGGGGCCTAAGAGTCCTGGAAAGGGTACTTCCTTTAAAATAGAGCAGAACAGAGGCTTCCCTGGTGGTGCACTGGTTGACAATCTGCCTGCCAATGCAGGGGACATGGGTTCGAGCTCTGGTCTGGGAGGAATCCACATGCCACGGGGCAACTGGGCCCGTGAGCCACAACTACTGAGCCTGCACCTCTGGAGCCTGTGCTCCGCAACAAGAGAGGCTGAGATACTGAGAGGCCTACGCACCGCGATGAAGAGTGGCCCCCACTTACCGTAACTGGAGAGAGCCCTAGCACAGAAACGAAGACCCAATATAACAATCAATCAATCAATCCATCAATCAATCTTAAAACAACAATAAAAAATATAAAAACTAAAATAAAATACAGCAGAACAGCGACTAATACCTCATGGAAACAGCTGCATGCCGCCCTTTCTGCGCGGTTACTCAGGGACTTACCTCGAGGTCAGTACTCACGTTGAGTTTCCCTTTAGCTCCAGAGCGTGGCACGATGAGCTCCACCCCGGCCATCGTAGCATCTGGCTAGCTAGACAAAACTCATTGTCTTCCCAGAGCCATGTATACAGAGGCTAGTGGCCTGTTAACAGCAGTCAATTTCAAGTAGCTTCAAGGCAGCATGAATGGAGCTTTCAGAATGGGAAAGCAAGGCTACTTCCATCAGGCCCCCATTTCCGCTGGCACACGCAGCATACATCCCTGGGCTTTCTAACAAGTCCAAAGAGACACAGGTTACCCAGTGGTTACTTCGTTGAATCAACTCGTCGAAGCAGGGTGTTCTGCATCTAGCGAACTGCCTCAACCAAGGAAAGCCCCAGCTAGGCCTCCGGGCCCGTGGCTCTTCAAAAGCCTGCAGTGTTATCCGAGGAACTGGGCTTTAGTTGCAGTCGGAACGCAAGCCCACATTCTCCTGGAGGCAGGGTGACTTCAGATAGGGGGTCCCAGATGGAATACGAAGCCGAGTGTTTTCTCAGTGCAGCGCAGACTAGGGCAATGAGTCAGACTTGCACGGCATGTTGGCCCTGCTAGAACGGTGTTCGTGGACCTGTGGGAATGCTGGGGAAATCAAGCTGTCCCAAGAAAGAGTGCAGTCTGTTGCCCTACACTCGGCATACACAGAGTGGCTCCGAAGGGCTACGGGCCTGGATGTGGCTTAGCAGGCCCATGGGGGCCTGAGGGTACTCAGTGTCCTTGCAGGGAATAGGGTGCCCACGCCAGGCTCCTAGATGTCCTGCAGAGCGTACTGACGTTAAAATGATGCAGAGCAGTGGCTACGGCCTCCTGGAAACTGCTGCACGCCTCCGCTTCTGCATGGCAATTCAGGGCCTTACCACGAGGCAAGTGCTCTCGCTGAGGGTCCCGTTAGCGCCACAGCATGGGAGGATGCTGACTTTCTCCTCCAGCAGAGTGACTTCAGGTACGAGGTCCTCGAAGAATTCTAAGCAGAGTGTTTTCTCACGGCAGCTCAGACGGGGGCCGTGACGAACACTTCCATGGCAGGTCGCACTGCCTAGAAATGTGGTCCTGAGGCTGCTCCAGGGCTCTGGAAATGTAGCTCTCCTTAAGGAACGTGCAGGGTGTTGCCCATCACTCGGCATGCACAGAGGGCCTCTGAGGGACCTACCTTTGGGCCTCCATGTTGCTCACAGGCCCACAGGGGTCTGGAGGCACTCAGGGATCCTGGAGGGAAAATGATGCACACCCGAGGGGCCTAAGAGTCCTGGAAAGGGTACTTCCTTTAAAATAGAGCAGAACAGAGGCTTCCCTGGTGGTGCACTGGTTGACAATCTGCCTGCCAATGCAGGGGACACGGGTTCGAGCTCTGGTCTGGGAGGAATCCACATGCCACGGGGCAACTGGGCCCGTGAGCCACAACTACTGAGCCTGCGCCTCTGGAGCCTGTGCTCCGCAACAAGAGAGGCTGAGATACTGAGAGGCCTACGCACCGCGATGAAGAGTGGCCCCCACTTACCGTAACTGGAGAGAGCCCTAGCACAGAAACGAAGACCCAATATAGCAATCAATCAATCAATCCATCAATCAATCTTAAAACAACAATAAAAAATATAAAAACTAAAATAAAATACAGCAGAACAGCGACTAATACCTCATGGAAACAGCTGCATGCCGCCCTTTCTGCGCGGTTACTCAGGGACTTACCTCGAGGTCAGTACTCACGTTGAGTTTCCCTTTAGCTCCAGAGCGTGGCACGATGAGCTCCACCCCGGCCATCGAAGCATCCGGCTAGCTAGACAAAACTCATTGTCTTCCCAGAGCCATGTATACAGTGGCCAGTGGCCTGTCAACAGCAGTCAATTTCAAGTAGCTTCAAGGCAGCATGAATGGAGCTTTCAGAATGGGAAAGCAAGGCTAGTTCCATCAGGCCCCCATTTCCACTTGCACACGCAGCATACATCCCTGGGCTTTCTAACAAGTCCAAAGAGACACAGGTTACCCAGTGGTTACTTCGTTGAATCAACTCCTCGAAGCAGGGTGTTCTGCATCTAGTGAACTGCCTCAACCAAGGAAAGCCCCAGCTAGGCCTCCGGGCCCGTGGCTCTTCAAAAGCCTGCAGTGTTATCCGAGGAACTGGGCTTTAGTTGCAGTCGGAACGCAAGCCCACATTCTCCTGGAGGCAGGGTGACTTCAGACAGGGGGTCCCAGATGGAATACGAAGCCGAGTGTTTTCTCAGTGCAGCGCAGACTAGGGCAATGAGTCAGACTTGCACGGCATGTTGGCCCTGCTAGAACGGTGTTCGTGGACCTGTGGGAATGCTGGGGAAGTCAAGCTGTCCCAAGAAAGAGTGCAGTCTGTTGCCCTACACTCGGCATACACAGAGTGGCTCCGAAGGGCTACGGGCCTGGATGTGGCTTAGCAGGCCCATGGGGGCCTGAGGGTACTCAGTGTCCTTGCAGGGAATAGGGTGCCCACGCCAGGCTCCTAGAGGTCCTGCAGAGCGTACTGACGTTAAAATAATGCAGGGCAGTGGCTACGGCCTCATGGAAACTGCTGCACGCCTCCGCTTCTGCATGGCAATTCAGGGCCTTACCGCGAGGCAAGTGCTCTCGCTGAGGGTCCCGTTAGCGCCACAGCATGGGAGGATGCTGACTTTCTCCTCCAGCAGAGTGACTTCAGGTACGAGGTCCTCGAAGAATTCTAAGCAGAGTGTTTTCTCACGGCAGCTCAGACGGGGGCCGTGACGAACACTTCCATGGCAGGTCGCACTGCCTAGAAATGTGGTCCTGAGGCTGCTCCAGGGCTCTGGAATTGTAGCTCTCCTTAAGGAACGTGCAGGGTGTTGCCCATCACTCGGCATGCACAGAGGGCCTCTGAGGGACCTACCTTTGGGCCTCCATGTTGCTCACAGGCCCACAGGGGTCTGGAGGCACTCAGGGATCCTGGAGGGAAAATGATGCACACCCGAGGGGCCTAAGAGTCCTGGAAAGGGTACTTCCTTTAAAATAGAGCAGAACAGAGGCTTCCCTGGTGGTGCACTGGTTGACAATCTGCCTGCCAATGCAGGGGACATGGGTTCGAGCTCTGGTCTGGGAGGAATCCACATGCCACGGGGCAACTGGGCCCGTGAGCCACAACTACTGAGCCTGCACCTCTGGAGCCTGTGCTCCGCAACAAGAGAGGCTGAGATACTGAGAGGCCTACGCACCGCGATGAAGAGTGGCCCCCACTTACCGTAACTGGAGAGAGCCCTAGCACAGAAACGAAGACCCAATATAACAATCAATCAATCAATCCATCAATCAATCTTAAAACAACAATAAAAAATATAAAAACTAAAATAAAATACAGCAGAACAGCGACTAATACCTCATGGAAACAGCTGCATGCCGCCCTTTCTGCGCGGTTACTCAGGGACTTACCTCGAGGTCAGTACTCACGTTGAGTTTCCCTTTAGCTCCAGAGCGTGGCACGATGAGCTCCACCCCGGCCATCGAAGCATCTGGCTAGCTAGACAAAACTCATTGTCTTCCCAGAGCCATGTATACAGAGGCTAGTGGCCTGTTAACAGCAGTCAATTTCAAGTAGCTTCAAGGCAGCATGAATGGAGCTTTCAGAATGGGAAAGCAAGGCTACTTCCATCAGGCCCCCATTTCCGCTGGCACACGCAGCATACATCCCTGGGCTTTCTAACAAGTCCAAAGAGACACAGGTTACCCAGTGGTTACTTCGTTGAATCAACTCGTCGAAGCAGGGTGTTCTGCATCTAGCGAACTGCCTCAACCAAGGAAAGCCCCAGCTAGGCCTCCGGGCCCGTGGCTCTTCAAAAGCCTGCAGTGTTATCCGAGGAACTGGGCTTTAGTTGCAGTCGGAACGCAAGCCCACATTCTCCTGGAGGCAGGGTGACTTCAGATAGGGGGTCCCAGATGGAATACGAAGCCGAGTGTTTTCTCAGTGCAGCGCAGACTAGGGCAATGAGTCAGACTTGCACGGCATGTTGGCCCTGCTAGAACGGTGTTCGTGGACCTGTGGGAATGCTGGGGAAATCAAGCTGTCCCAAGAAAGAGTGCAGTCTGTTGCCCTACACTCGGCATACACAGAGTGGCTCCGAAGGGCTACGGGCCTGGATGTGGCTTAGCAGGCCCATGGGGGCCTGAGGGTACTCAGTGTCCTTGCAGGGAATAGGGTGCCCACGCCAGGCTCCTAGATGTCCTGCAGAGCGTACTGACGTTAAAATGATGCAGAGCAGTGGCTACGGCCTCCTGGAAACTGCTGCACGCCTCCGCTTCTGCATGGCAATTCAGGGCCTTACCACGAGGCAAGTGCTCTCGCTGAGGGTCCCGTTAGCGCCACAGCATGGGAGGATGCTGACTTTCTCCTCCAGCAGAGTGACTTCAGGTACGAGGTCCTCGAAGAATTCTAAGCAGAGTGTTTTCTCACGGCAGCTCAGACGGGGGCCGTGACGAACACTTCCATGGCAGGTCGCACTGCCTAGAAATGTGGTCCTGAGGCTGCTCCAGGGCTCTGGAAATGTAGCTCTCCTTAAGGAACGTGCAGGGTGTTGCCCATCACTCGGCATGCACAGAGGGCCTCTGAGGGACCTACCTTTGGGCCTCCATGTTGCTCACAGGCCCACAGGGGTCTGGAGGCACTCAGGGATCCTGGAGGGAAAATGATGCACACCCGAGGGGCCTAAGAGTCCTGGAAAGGGTACTTCCTTTAAAATAGAGCAGAACAGAGGCTTCCCTGGTGGTGCACTGGTTGACAATCTGCCTGCCAATGCAGGGGACACGGGTTCGAGCTCTGGTCTGGGAGGAATCCACATGCCACGGGGCAACTGGGCCCGTGAGCCACAACTACTGAGCCTGCGCCTCTGGAGCCTGTGCTCCGCAACAAGAGAGGCTGAGATACTGAGAGGCCTACGCACCGCGATGAAGAGTGGCCCCCACTTACCGTAACTGGAGAGAGCCCTAGCACAGAAACGAAGACCCAATATAGCAATCAATCAATCAATCCATCAATCAATCTTAAAACAACAATAAAAAATATAAAAACTAAAATAAAATACAGCAGAACAGCGACTAATACCTCATGGAAACAGCTGCATGCCGCCCTTTCTGCGCGGTTACTCAGGGACTTACCTCGAGGTCAGTACTCACGTTGAGTTTCCCTTTAGCTCCAGAGCGTGGCACGATGAGCTCCACCCCGGCCATCGAAGCATCCGGCTAGCTAGACAAAACTCATTGTCTTCCCAGAGCCATGTATACAGTGGCCAGTGGCCTGTCAACAGCAGTCAATTTCAAGTAGCTTCAAGGCAGCATGAATGGAGCTTTCAGAATGGGAAAGCAAGGCTAGTTCCATCAGGCCCCCATTTCCACTTGCACACGCAGCATACATCCCTGGGCTTTCTAACAAGTCCAAAGAGACACAGGTTACCCAGTGGTTACTTCGTTGAATCAACTCCTCGAAGCAGGGTGTTCTGCATCTAGTGAACTGCCTCAACCAAGGAAAGCCCCAGCTAGGCCTCCGGGCCCGTGGCTCTTCAAAAGCCTGCAGTGTTATCCGAGGAACTGGGCTTTAGTTGCAGTCGGAACGCAAGCCCACATTCTCCTGGAGGCAGGGTGACTTCAGACAGGGGGTCCCAGATGGAATACGAAGCCGAGTGTTTTCTCAGTGCAGCGCAGACTAGGGCAATGAGTCAGACTTGCACGGCATGTTGGCCCTGCTAGAACGGTGTTCGTGGACCTGTGGGAATGCTGGGGAAGTCAAGCTGTCCCAAGAAAGAGTGCAGTCTGTTGCCCTACACTCGGCATACACAGAGTGGCTCCGAAGGGCTACGGGCCTGGATGTGGCTTAGCAGGCCCATGGGGGCCTGAGGGTACTCAGTGTCCTTGCAGGGAATAGGGTGCCCACGCCAGGCTCCTAGATGTCCTGCAGAGCGTACTGACGTTAAAATGATGCAGAGCAGTGGCTACGGCCTCCTGGAAACTGCTGCACACCTCCGCTTCTGCATGGCAATTCAGGGCCTTACCGCGAGGCAAGTGCTCTCGCTGAGGGTCCCGTTAGCGCCACAGCATGGGAGGATGCTGACTTTCTCCTCCAGCAGAGTGACTTCATGTACGAGGTCCTCGAAGAATTCTAAGCAGAGTGTTTTCTCACGGCAGCTCAGACGGGGGCCGTGACGAACACTTCCATGGCAGGTCGCACTGCCTAGAAATGTGGTCCTGAGGCTGCTCCAGGGCTCTGGAAATGTAGCTCTCCTTAAGGAACGTGCAGGGTGTTGCCCATCACTCGGCATGCACAGAGGGCCTCTGAGGGACCTACCTTTGGGCCTCCATGTTGCTCACAGGCCCACAGGGGTCTGGAGGCACTCAGGGATCCTGGAGGGAAAATGATGCACACCCGAGGGGCCTAAGAGTCCTGGAAAGGGTACTTCCTTTAAAATAGAGCAGAACAGAGGCTTCCCTGGTGGTGCACTGGTTGACAATCTGCCTGCCAATGCAGGGGACACGGGTTCGAGCTCTGGTCTGGGAGGAATCCACATGCCACGGGGCAACTGGGCCCGTGAGCCACAACTACTGAGCCTGCGCCTCTGGAGCCTGTGCTCCACAACAAGAGAGGCTGAGATTCTGAGAGGCCTACGCACCGCGATGAAGAGTGGCCCCCACTTACCGTAACTGGAGAGAGCCCTAGCACAGAAACGAAGACCCAATATAGCAATCAATCAATCAATCCATCAATCAATCTTAAAACAACAATAAAAAATATAAAAACTAAAATAAAATACAGCAGAACAGCGACTAATACCTCATGGAAAGAGCTGCATGCCGCCCTTTCTGCGCGGTTACTCAGGGACTTACCTCGAGGTCAGTACTCACGTTGAGTTTCCCTTTAGCTCCAGAGCGTGGCACGATGAGCTCCACCCCGGCCATCGAAGCATCCGGCTAGCTAGACAAAACTCATTGTCTTCCCAGAGCCATGTATACAGTGGCCAGTGGCCTGTCAACAGCAGTCAATTTCAAGTAGCTTCAAGGCAGCATGAATGGAGCTTTCAGAATGAGAAAGCAAGGCTAGTTCCATCAGGCCCCCATTTCCACTTGCACACGCAGCATACATCCCTGTGCTTTCTAACAAGTCCAAAGAGACACAGGTTACCCAGTGGTTACTTCGTTGGATCAACTCCTCGAAGCAGGGTGTTCTGCATCTAGCGAACTGCCTCAACCAAGGAAAGCCCCAGCTAGGCCTCCGGGCCCGTGGCTCTTCAAAAGCCTGCAGTGTTATCCGAGGAACTGGGCTTTAGTTGCAGTCGGAACGCAAGCCCACATTCTCCTGGAGGCAGGGTGACTTCAGACAGGGGGTCCCAGATGGAATACGAAGCCGAGTGTTTTCTCAGTGCAGCGCAGACTAGGGCAATGAGTCAGACTTGCACGGCATGTTGGCCCTGCTAGAACGGTGTTCGTGGACCTGTGGGAATGCTGGGGAAATCAAGCTGTCCCAAGAAAGAGTGCAGTCTGTTGCCCTACACTCGGCATACACAGAGTGGCTCCGAAGGGCTACGGGCCTGGATGTGGCTTAGCAGGCCCATGGGGGCCTGAGGGTACTCAGTGTCCTTGCAGGGAATAGGGTGCCCACGCCAGGCTCCTAGATGTCCTGCAGAGCGTACTGACGTTAAAATGATGCAGAGCAGTGGCTACGGCCTCCTGGAAACTGCTGCACGCCTCCGCTTCTGCATGGCAATTCAGGGCCTTACCACGAGGCAAGTGCTCTCGCTGAGGGTCCCGTTAGCGCCACAGCATGGGAGGATGCTGACTTTCTCCTCCAGCAGAGTGACTTCAGGTACGAGGTCCTCGAAGAATTCTAAGCAGAGTGTTTTCTCACGGCAGCTCAGACGGGGGCCGTGACGAACACTTCCATGGCAGGTCGCACTGCCTAGAAATGTGGTCCTGAGGCTGCTCCAGGGCTCTGGAAATGTAGCTCTCCTCAAGGAACGTGCAGGGTGTTGCCCATCACTCGGCATGCACAGAGGGCCTCTGAGGGACCTACCTTTGGGCCTCCATGTTGCTCACAGGCCCACAGGGGTCTGGAGGCACTCAGGGATCCTGGAGGGAAAATGATGCACACCCGAGGGGCCTAAGAGTCCTGGAAAGGGTACTTCCTTTAAAATAGAGCAGAACAGAGGCTTCCCTGGTGGTGCACTGGTTGACAATCTGCCTGCCAATGCAGGGGACACGGGTTCGAGCTCTGGTCTGGGAGGAATCCACATGCCACGGGGCAACTGGGCCCGTGAGCCACAACTACTGAGCCTGCGCCTCTGGAGCCTGTGCTCCGCAACAAGAGAGGCTGAGATACTGAGAGGCCTACGCACCGCGATGAAGAGTGGCCCCCACTTACCGTAACTGGAGAGAGCCCTAGCACAGAAACGAAGACCCAATATAGCAATCAATCAATCAATCCATCAATCAATCTTAAAACAACAATAAAAAATATAAAAACTAAAATAAAATACAGCAGAACAGCGACTAATACCTCATGGAAACAGCTGCATGCCGCCCTTTCTGCGCGGTTACTCAGGGACTTACCTCGAGGTCAGTACTCACGTTGAGTTTCCCTTTAGCTCCAGAGCGTGGCACGATGAGCTCCACCCCGGCCATCGAAGCATCCGGCTAGCTAGACAAAACTCATTGTCTTCCCAGAGCCATGTATACAGTGGCCAGTGGCCTGTCAACAGCAGTCAATTTCAAGTAGCTTCAAGGCAGCATGAATGGAGCTTTCAGAATGGGAAAGCAAGGCTAGTTCCATCAGGCCCCCATTTCCGCTGGCACACGCAGCATACATCCCTGGGCTTTCTAACAAGTCCAAAGAGACACAGGTTACCCAGTGGTTACTTCGTTGAATCAACTCCTCGAAGCAGGGTGTTCTGCATCTAGCGAACTGCCTCAACCAAGGAAAGCCCCAGCTAGGCCTCCGGGCCCGTGGCTCTTCAAAAGCCTGCAGTGTTATCCGAGGAACTGGGCTTTAGTTGCAGTCGGAACGCAAGCCGACATTCTCCTGCAGGCAGGGTGACTTCAGACAGGGGGTCCCAGATGGAATACGAAGCCGAGTGTTTTCTCAGTGCAGCGCAGACTAGGGCAATGAGTCAGACTTGCACGGCATGTTGGCCCTGCTAGAACGGTGTTCGTGGACCTGTGGGAATGCTGGGGAAGTCAAGCTGTCCCAAGAAAGAGTGCAGTCTGTTGCCCTACACTCGGCATACACAGAGTGGCTCCGAAGGGCTACGGGCCTGGATGTGGCTTAGCAGGCCCATGGGGGCCTGAGGGTACTCAGTGTCCTTGCAGGGAATAGGGTGCCCACGCCAGGCTCCTAGAGGTCCTGCAGAGCGTACTGACGTTAAAATAATGCAGGGCAGTGGCTACGGCCTCATGGAAACTGCTGCACGCCTCCGCTTCTGCATGGCAATTCAGGGCCTTACCGCGAGGCAAGTGCTCTCGCTGAGGGTCCCGTTAGCGCCACAGCATGGGAGGATGCTGACTTTCTCCTCCAGCAGAGTGACTTCAGGTACGAGGTCCTCGAAGAATTCTAAGCAGAGTGTTTTCTCACGGCAGCTCAGACGGGGGCCGTGACGAACACTTCCATGGCAGGTCGCACTGCCTAGAAATGTGGTCCTGAGGCTGCTCCAGGGCTCTGGAAATGTAGCTCTCCTTAAGGAACGTGCAGGGTGTTGCCCATCACTCGGCATGCACAGAGGGCCTCTGAGGGACCTACCTTTGGGCCTCCATGTTGCTCACAGGCCCACAGGGGTCTGGAGGCACTCAGGGATCCTGGAGGGAAAATGATGCACACCCGAGGGGCCTAAGAATCCTGGAAAGGGTACTTCCTTTAAAATAGAGCAGAACAGAGGCTTCCCTGGTGGTGCACTGGTTGACAATCTGCCTGCCAATGCAGGGGACATGGGTTCGAGCTCTGGTCTGGGAGGAATCCACATGCCACGGGGCAACTGGGCCCGTGAGCCACAACTACTGAGCCTGCACCTCTGGAGCCTGTGCTCCGCAACAAGAGAGGCTGAGATACTGAGAGGCCTACGCACCGCGATGAAGAGTGGCCCCCACTTACCGTAACTGGAGAGAGCCCTAGCACAGAAACGAAGACCCAATATAACAATCAATCAATCAATCCATCAATCAATCTTAAAACAACAATAAAAAATATAAAAACTAAAATAAAATACAGCAGAACAGCGACTAATACCTCATGGAAACAGCTGCATGCCGCCCTTTCTGAGCGGTTACTCAGGGACTTACCTCGAGGTCAGTACTCACGTTGAGTTTCCCTTTAGCTCCAGAGCGTGGCACGATGAGCTCCACCCCGGCCATCGAAGCATCTGGCTAGCTAGACAAAACTCATTGTCTTCCCAGAGCCATGTATACAGAGGCTAGTGGCCTGTTAACAGCAGTCAATTTCAAGTAGCTTCAAGGCAGCATGAATGGAGCTTTCAGAATGGGAAAGCAAGGCTAGTTCCATCAGGCCCCCATTTCCGCTGGCACACGCAGCATACATCCCTGGGCTTTCTAACAAGTCCAAAGAGACACAGGTTACCCAGTGGTTACTTCGTTGAATCAACTCGTCGAAGCAGGGTGTTCTGCATCTAGCGAACTGCCTCAACCAAGGAAAGCCCCAGCTAGGCCTCCGGGCCCGTGGCTCTTCAAAAGCCTGCAGTGTTATCCGAGGAACTGGGCTTTAGTTGCAGTCGGAACGCAAGCCCACATTCTCCTGGAGGCAGGGTGACTTCAGATAGGGGGTCCCAGATGGAATACGAAGCCGAGTGTTTTCTCAGTGCAGCGCAGACTAGGGCAATGAGTCAGACTTGCACGGCATGTTGGCCCTGCTAGAACGGTGTTCGTGGACCTGTGGGAATGCTGGGGAAATCAAGCTGTCCCAAGAAAGAGTGCAGTCTGTTGCCCTACACTCGGCATACACAGAGTGGCTCCGAAGGGCTACGGGCCTGGATGTGGCTTAGCAGGCCCATGGGGGCCTGAGGGTACTCAGTGTCCTTGCAGGGAATAGGGTGCCCACGCCAGGCTCCTAGATGTCCTGCAGAGCGTACTGACGTTAAAATGATGCAGAGCAGTGGCTACGGCCTCCTGGAAACTGCTGCACGCCTCCGCTTCTGCATGGCAATTCAGGGCCTTACCACGAGGCAAGTGCTCTCGCTGAGGGTCCCGTTAGCGCCACAGCATGGGAGGATGCTGACTTTCTCCTCCAGCAGAGTGACTTCAGGTACGAGGTCCTCGAAGAATTCTAAGCAGAGTGTTTTCTCACGGCAGCTCAGACGGGGGCCGTGACGAACACTTCCATGGCAGGTCGCACTGCCTAGAAATGTGGTCCTGAGGCTGCTCCAGGGCTCTGGAAATGTAGCTCTCCTTAAGGAACGTGCAGGGTGTTGCCCATCACTCGGCATGCACAGAGGGCCTCTGAGGGACCTACCTTTGGGCCTCCATGTTGCTCACAGGCCCACAGGGGTCTGGAGGCACTCAGGGATCCTGGAGGGAAAATGATGCACACCCGAGGGGCCTAAGAGTCCTGGAAAGGGTACTTCCTTTAAAATAGAGCAGAACAGAGGCTTCCCTGGTGGTGCACTGGTTGACAATCTGCCTGCCAATGCAGGGGACACGGGTTCGAGCTCTGGTCTGGGAGGAATCCACATGCCACGGGGCAACTGGGCCCGTGAGCCACAACTACTGAGCCTGCGCCTCTGGAGCCTGTGCTCCGCAACAAGAGAGGCTGAGATACTGAGAGGCCTACGCACCGCGATGAAGAGTGGCCCCCACTTACCGTAACTGGAGAGAGCCCTAGCACAGAAACGAAGACCCAATATAGCAATCAATCAATCAATCCATCAATCAATCTTAAAACAACAATAAAAAATATAAAAACTAAAATAAAATACAGCAGAACAGCGACTAATACCTCATGGAAACAGCTGCATGCCGCCCTTTCTGCGCGGTTACTCAGGGACTTACCTCGAGGTCAGTACTCACGTTGAGTTTCCCTTTAGCTCCAGAGCGTGGCACGATGAGCTCCACCCCGGCCATCGAAGCATCCGGCTAGCTAGACAAAACTCATTGTCTTCCCAGAGCCATGTATACAGTGGCCAGTGGCCTGTCAACAGCAGTCAATTTCAAGTAGCTTCAAGGCAGCATGAATGGAGCTTTCAGAATGGGAAAGCAAGGCTAGTTCCATCAGGCCCCCATTTCCACTTGCAAACGCAGCATACATCCCTGGGCTTTCTAACAAGTCCAAAGAGACACAGGTTACCCAGTGGTTACTTCGTTGAATCAACTCCTCGAAGCAGGGTGTTCTGCATCTAGCAAACTGCCTCAACCAAGGAAAGCCCCAGCTAGGCCTCCGGGCCCGTGGCTCTTCAAAAGCCTGCAGTGTTATCCGAGGAACTGGGCTTTAGTTGCAGTCGGAACGCAAGCCCACATTCTCCTGGAGGCAGGGTGACTTCAGACAGGGGTTCCCAGATGGAATACGAAGTCGAGTGTTTTCTCAGTGCAGCGCAGACTAGGGCAAGGAGTCAGACTTGCACGGCATGTTGGCCCTGCTAGAACGGTGTTCGTGGACCTGTGGGAATGCTGGGGAAGTCAAGCTGTCCCAAGAAAGAGTGCAGTCTGTTGCCCTACACTCGGCATACACAGAGTGGCTCCGAAGGGCTACGGGCCTGGATGTGGCTTAGCAGGCCCATGGGGGCCTGAGGGTACTCAGTGTCCTTGCAGGGAATAGGGTGCCCACTCCAGGCTCCTAGAGGTCCTGCAGAGCGTACTGACGTTAAAATAATGCAGGGCAGTGGCTACGGCCTCATGGAAACTGCTGCACGCCTCCGCTTCTGCATGGCAATTCAGGGCCTTACCGCGAGGCAAGTGCTCTCGCTGAGGGTCCCGTTAGCGCCACAGCATGGGAGGATGCTGACTTTCTCCTCCAGCAGAGTGACTTCAGGTACGAGGTCCTCGAAGAATTCTAAGCAGAGTGTTTTCTCACGGCAGCTCAGACGGGGGCCGTGACGAACACTTCCATGGCAGGTCGCACTGCCTAGAAATGTGGTCCTGAGGCTGCTCCAGGGCTCTGGAAATGTAGCTCTCCTTAAGGAACGTGCAGGGTGTTGCCCATCACTCGGCATGCACAGAGGGCCTCTGAGGGACCTACCTTTGGGCCTCCATGTTGCTCACAGGCCCACAGGGGTCTGGAGGCACTCAGGGATCCTGGAGGGAAAATGATGCACACCCGAGGGGCCTAAGAGTCCTGGAAAGAGTACTTCCTTTAAAATAGAGCAGAACAGAGGCTTCCCTGGTGGTGCACTGGTTGACAATCTGCCTGCCAATGCAGGGGACACGGGTTCGAGCTCTGGTCTGGGAGGAATCCACATGCCACGGGGCAACTGGGCCCGTGAGCCACAACTACTGAGCCTGCGCCTCTGGAGCCTGTGCTCCGCAACAAGAGAGGCTGAGATACTGAGAGGCCTACGCACCGCGATGAAGAGTGGCCCCCACTTACCGTAACTGGAGAGAGCCCTAGCACAGAAACGAAGACCCAATATAGCAATCAATCAATCAATCCATCAATCAATCTTAAAACAACAATAAAAAATATAAAAACTAAAATAAAATACAGCAGAACAGCGACTAATACCTCATGGAAACAGCTGCATGCCGCCCTTTCTGCGCGGTTACTCAGGGACTTACCTCGAGGTCAGTACTCACGTTGAGTTTCCCTTTAGCTCCAGAGCGTGGCACGATGAGCTCCACCCCGGCCATCGAAGCATCCGGCTAGCTAGACAAAACTCATTGTCTTCCCAGAGCCATGTATACAGTGGCCAGTGGCCTGTCAACAGCAGTCAATTTCAAGTAGCTTCAAGGCAGCATGAATGGAGCTTTCAGAATGGGAAAGCAAGGCTAGTTCCATCAGGCCCCCATTTCCACTTGCACACGCAGCATACATCCCTGGGCTTTCTAACAAGTCCAAAGAGACACAGGTTACCCAGTGGTTACTTCGTTGAATCAACTCCTCGAAGCAGGGTGTTCTGCATCTAGCGAACTGCCTCAACCAAGGAAAGCCCCAGCTAGGCCTCCGGGCCCGTGGCTCTTCAAAAGCCTGCAGTGTTATCCGAGGAACTGGGCTTTAGTTGCAGTCGGAACGCAAGCCCACATTCTCCTGGAGGCAGGGTGACTTCAGACAGGGGGTCCCAGATGGAATACGAAGCCGAGTGTTTTCTCAGTGCAGCGCAGACTAGGGCAATGAGTCAGACTTGCACGGCATGTTGGCCCTGCTAGAACGGTGTTCGTGGACCTGTGGGAATGCTGGGGAAGTCAAGCTGTCCCAAGAAAGAGTGCAGTCTGTTGCCCTACACTCGGCATACACAGAGTGGCTCCGAAGGGCTACGGGCCTGGATGTGGCTTAGCAGGCCCATGGGGGCCTGAGGGTACTCAGTGTCCTTGCAGGGAATAGGGTGCCCACGCCAGGCTCCTAGATGTCCTGCAGAGCGTACTGACGTTAAAATGATGCAGAGCAGTGGCTACGGCCTCCTGGAAACTGCTGCACGCCTCCGCTTCTGCATGGCAATTCAGGGCCTTACCGCGAGGCAAGTGCTCTCGCTGAGGGTCCCGTTAGCGCCACAGCATGGGAGGATGCTGACTTTCTCCTCCAGCAGAGTGACTTCATGTACGAGGTCCTCGAAGAATTCTAAGCAGAGTGTTTTCTCACGGCAGCTCAGACGGGGGCCGTGACGAACACTTCCATGGCAGGTCGCACTGCCTAGAAATGTGGTCCTGAGGCTGCTCCAGGGCTCTGGAAATGTAGCTCTCCTTAAGGAACGTGCAGGGTGTTGCCCATCACTCGGCATGCACAGAGGGCCTCTGAGGGACCTACCTTTGGGCCTCCATGTTGCTCACAGGCCCACAGGGGTCTGGAGGCACTCAGGGATCCTGGAGGGAAAATGATGCACACCCGAGGGGCCTAAGAGTCCTGGAAAGGGTACTTCCTTTAAAATAGAGCAGAACAGAGGCTTCCCTGGTGGTGCACTGGTTGACAATCTGCCTGCCAATGCAGGGGACACGGGTTCGAGCTCTGGTCTGGGAGGAATCCACATGCCACAGGGCAACTGGGCCCGTGAGCCACAACTACTGAGCCTGCGCCTCTGGAGCCTGTGCTCCGCAACAAGAGAGGCTGAGATACTGAGAGGCCTACGCACCGCGATGAAGAGTGGCCCCCACTTACCGTAACTGGAGAGAGCCCTAGCACAGAAACGAAGACCCAATATAGCAATCAATCAATCAATCCATCAATCAATCTTAAAACAACAATAAAAAATATAAAAACTAAAATAAAATACAGCAGAACAGCGACTAATACCTCATGGAAACAGCTGCATGCCGCCCTTTCTGCGCGGTTACTCAGGGACTTACCTCGAGGTCAGTACTCACGTTGAGTTTCCCTTTAGCTCCAGAGCGTGGCACGATGAGCTCCACCCCGGCCATCGAAGCATCCGGCTAGCTAGACAAAACTCATTGTCTTCCCAGAGCCATGTATACAGTGGCCAGTGGCCTGTCAACAGCAGTCAATTTCAAGTAGCTTCAAGGCAGCATGAATGGAGCTTTCAGAATGAGAAAGCAAGGCTAGTTCCATCAGGCCCCCATTTCCACTTGCACACGCAGCATACATCCCTGTGCTTTCTAACAAGTCCAAAGAGACACAGGTTACCCAGTGGTTACTTCGTTGAATCAACTCCTCGAAGCAGGGTGTTCTGCATCTAGCGAACTGCCTCAACCAAGGAAAGCCCCAGCTAGGCCTCCGGGCCCGTGGCTCTTCAAAAGCCTGCAGTGTTATCCGAGGAACTGGGCTTTAGTTGCAGTCGGAACGCAAGCCCACATTCTCCTGGAGGCAGGGTGACTTCAGACAGGGGGTCCCAGATGGAATACGAAGCCGAGTGTTTTCTCAGTGCAGCGCAGACTAGGGCAATGAGTCAGACTTGCACGGCATGTTGGCCCTGCTAGAACGGTGTTCGTGGACCTGTGGGAATGCTGGGGAAATCAAGCTGTCCCAAGAAAGAGTGCAGTCTGTTGCCCTACACTCGGCATACACAGAGTGGCTCCGAAGGGCTACGGGCCTGGATGTGGCTTAGCAGGCCCATGGGGGCCTGAGGGTACTCAGTGTCCTTGCAGGGAATAGGGTGCCCACGCCAGGCTCCTAGATGTCCTGCAGAGCGTACTGACGTTAAAATGATGCAGAGCAGTGGCTACGGCCTCCTGGAAACTGCTGCACGCCTCCGCTTCTGCATGGCAATTCAGGGCCTTACCACGAGGCAAGTGCTCTCGCTGAGGGTCCCGTTAGCGCCACAGCATGGGAGGATGCTGACTTTCTCCTCCAGCAGAGTGACTTCAGGTACGAGGTCCTCGAAGAATTCTAAGCAGAGTGTTTTCTCACGGCAGCTCAGACGGGGGCCGTGACGAACACTTCCATGGCAGGTCGCACTGCCTAGAAATGTGGTCCTGAGGCTGCTCCAGGGCTCTGGAAATGTAGCTCTCCTCAAGGAACGTGCAGGGTGTTGCCCATCACTCGGCATGCACAGAGGGCCTCTGAGGGACCTACCTTTGGGCCTCCATGTTGCTCACAGGCCCACAGGGGTCTGGAGGCACTCAGGGATCCTGGAGGGAAAATGATGCACACCCGAGGGGCCTAAGAGTCCTGGAAAGGGTACTTCCTTTAAAATAGAGCAGAACAGAGGCTTCCCTGGTGGTGCACTGGTTGACAATCTGCCTGCCAATGCAGGGGACACGGGTTCGAGCTCTGGTCTGGGAGGAATCCACATGCCACGGGGCAACTGGGCCCGTGAGCCACAACTACTGAGCCTGCGCCTCTGGAGCCTGTGCTCCGCAACAAGAGAGGCTGAGATACTGAGAGGCCTACGCACCGCGATGAAGAGTGGCCCCCACTTACCGTAACTGGAGAGAGCCCTAGCACAGCAACGAAGACCCAATATAGCAATCAATCAATCAATCCATCAATCAATCTTAAAACAACAATAAAAAATATAAAAACTAAAATAAAATACAGCAGAACAGCGACTAATACCTCATGGAAACAGCTGCATGCCGCCCTTTCTGCGCGGTTACTCAGGGACTTACCTCGAGGTCAGTACTCACGTTGAGTTTCCCTTTAGCTCCAGAGCGTGGCACGATGAGCTCCACCCCGGCCATCGAAGCATCCGGCTAGCTAGACAAAACTCATTGTCTTCCCAGAGCCATGTATACAGTGGCCAGTGGCCTGTCAACAGCAGTCAATTTCAAGTAGCTTCAAGGCAGCATGAATGGAGCTTTCAGAATGGGAAAGCAAGGCTAGTTCCATCAGGCCCCCATTTCCACTTGCACACGCAGCATACATCCCTGGGCTTTCTAACAAGTCCAAAGAGACACAGGTTACCCAGTGGTTACTTCGTTGAATCAACTCCTCGAAGCAGGGTGTTCTGCATCTAGCGAACTGCCTCAACCAAGGAAAGCCCCAGCTAGGCCTCCGGGCCCGTGGCTCTTCAAAAGCCTGCAGTGTTATCCGAGGAACTGGGCTTTAGTTGCAGTCGGAACGCAAGCCCACATTCTCCTGGAGGCAGGGTGACTTCAGACAGGGGGTCCCAGATGGAATACGAAGCCGAGTGTTTTCTCAGTGCAGCGCAGACTAGGGCAATGAGTCAGACTTGCACGGCATGTTGGCCCTGCTAGAACGGTGTTCGTGGACCTGTGGGAATGCTGGGGAAGTCAAGCTGTCCCAAGAAAGAGTGCAGTCTGTTGCCCTACACTCGGCATACACAGAGTGGCTCCGAAGGGCTACGGGCCTGGATGTGGCTTAGCAGGCCCATGGGGGCCTGAGGGTACTCAGTGTCCTTGCAGGGAATAGGGTGCCCACGCCAGGCTCCTAGAGGTCCTGCAGAGCGTACTGACGTTAAAATAATGCAGGGCAGTGGCTACGGCCTCATGGAAACTGCTGCACGCCTCCGCTTCTGCATGGCAATTCAGGGCCTTACCGCGAGGCAAGTGCTCTCGCTGAGGGTCCCGTTAGCGCCACAGCATGGGAGGATGCTGACTTTCTCCTCCAGCAGAGTGACTTCAGGTACGAGGTCCTCGAAGAATTCTAAGCAGAGTGTTTTCTCACGGCAGCTCAGACGGGGGCCGTGACGAACACTTCCATGGCAGGTCGCACTGCCTAGAAATGTGGTCCTGAGGCTGCTCCAGGGCTCTGGAAATGTAGCTCTCCTTAAGGAACGTGCAGGGTGTTGCCCATCACTCGGCATGCACAGAGGGCCTCTGAGGGACCTACCTTTGGGCCTCCATGTTGCTCACAGGCCCACAGGGGTCTGGAGGCACTCAGGGATCCTGGAGGGAAAATGATGCACACCCGAGGGGCCTAAGAGTCCTGGAAAGGGTACTTCCTTTAAAATAGAGCAGAACAGAGGCTTCCCTGGTGGTGCACTGGTTGACAATCTGCCTGCCAATGCAGGGGACATGGGTTCGAGCTCTGGTCTGGGAGGAATCCACATGCCACGGGGCAACTGGGCCCGTGAGCCACAACTACTGAGCCTGCACCTCTGGAGCCTGTGCTCCGCAACAAGAGAGGCTGAGATACTGAGAGGCCTACGCACCGCGATGAAGAGTGGCCCCCACTTACCGTAACTGGAGAGAGCCCTAGCACAGAAACGAAGACCCAATATAACAATCAATCAATCAATCCATCAATCAATCTTAAAACAACAATAAAAAATATAAAAACTAAAATAAAATACAGCAGAACAGCGACTAATACCTCATGGAAACAGCTGCATGCCGCCCTTTCTGCGCGGTTACTCAGGGACTTACCTCGAGGTCAGTACTCACGTTGAGTTTCCCTTTAGCTCCAGAGCGTGGCACGATGAGCTCCACCCCGGCCATCGTAGCATCTGGCTAGCTAGACAAAACTCATTGTCTTCCCAGAGCCATGTATACAGAGGCTAGTGGCCTGTTAACAGCAGTCAATTTCAAGTAGCTTCAAGGCAGCATGAATGGAGCTTTCAGAATGGGAAAGCAAGGCTACTTCCATCAGGCCCCCATTTCCGCTGGCACACGCAGCATACATCCCTGGGCTTTCTAACAAGTCCAAAGAGACACAGGTTACCCAGTGGTTACTTCGTTGAATCAACTCGTCGAAGCAGGGTGTTCTGCATCTAGCGAACTGCCTCAACCAAGGAAAGCCCCAGCTAGGCCTCCGGGCCCGTGGCTCTTCAAAAGCCTGCAGTGTTATCCGAGGAACTGGGCTTTAGTTGCAGTCGGAACGCAAGCCCACATTCTCCTGGAGGCAGGGTGACTTCAGATAGGGGGTCCCAGATGGAATACGAAGCCGAGTGTTTTCTCAGTGCAGCGCAGACTAGGGCAATGAGTCAGACTTGCACGGCATGTTGGCCCTGCTAGAACGGTGTTCGTGGACCTGTGGGAATGCTGGGGAAATCAAGCTGTCCCAAGAAAGAGTGCAGTCTGTTGCCCTACACTCGGCATACACAGAGTGGCTCCGAAGGGCTACGGGCCTGGATGTGGCTTAGCAGGCCCATGGGGGCCTGAGGGTACTCAGTGTCCTTGCAGGGAATAGGGTGCCCACGCCAGGCTCCTAGATGTCCTGCAGAGCGTACTGACGTTAAAATGATGCAGAGCAGTGGCTACGGCCTCCTGGAAACTGCTGCACGCCTCCGCTTCTGCATGGCAATTCAGGGCCTTACCACGAGGCAAGTGCTCTCGCTGAGGGTCCCGTTAGCGCCACAGC
The DNA here is from genome assembly GCF_949987535.1 of Balaenoptera acutorostrata. Lineage (NCBI taxonomy): Eukaryota > Metazoa > Chordata > Mammalia > Artiodactyla > Balaenopteridae > Balaenoptera > Balaenoptera acutorostrata. The sequence continues at coordinate 130,958 of NW_026646631.1, forward strand.
ATGGGAGGATGCTGACTTTCTCCTCCAGCAGAGTGACTTCAGGTACGAGGTCCTCGAAGAATTCTAAGCAGAGTGTTTTCTCACGGCAGCTCAGACGGGGGCCGTGACGAACACTTCCATGGCAGGTCGCACTGCCTAGAAATGTGGTCCTGAGGCTGCTCCAGGGCTCTGGAAATGTAGCTCTCCTTAAGGAACGTGCAGGGTGTTGCCCATCACTCGGCATGCACAGAGGGCCTCTGAGGGACCTACCTTTGGGCCTCCATGTTGCTCACAGGCCCACAGGGGTCTGGAGGCACTCAGGGATCCTGGAGGGAAAATGATGCACACCCGAGGGGCCTAAGAGTCCTGGAAAGGGTACTTCCTTTAAAATAGAGCAGAACAGAGGCTTCCCTGGTGGTGCACTGGTTGACAATCTGCCTGCCAATGCAGGGGACACGGGTTCGAGCTCTGGTCTGGGAGGAATCCACATGCCACGGGGCAACTGGGCCCGTGAGCCACAACTACTGAGCCTGCGCCTCTGGAGCCTGTGCTCCGCAACAAGAGAGGCTGAGATACTGAGAGGCCTACGCACCGCGATGAAGAGTGGCCCCCACTTACCGTAACTGGAGAGAGCCCTAGCACAGAAACGAAGACCCAATATAGCAATCAATCAATCAATCCATCAATCAATCTTAAAACAACAATAAAAAATATAAAAACTAAAATAAAATACAGCAGAACAGCGACTAATACCTCATGGAAACAGCTGCATGCCGCCCTTTCTGCGCGGTTACTCAGGGACTTACCTCGAGGTCAGTACTCACGTTGAGTTTCCCTTTAGCTCCAGAGCGTGGCACGATGAGCTCCACCCCGGCCATCGAAGCATCCGGCTAGCTAGACAAAACTCATTGTCTTCCCAGAGCCATGTATACAGTGGCCAGTGGCCTGTCAACAGCAGTCAATTTCAAGTAGCTTCAAGGCAGCATGAATGGAGCTTTCAGAATGGGAAAGCAAGGCTAGTTCCATCAGGCCCCCATTTCCACTTGCACACGCAGCATACATCCCTGGGCTTTCTAACAAGTCCAAAGAGACACAGGTTACCCAGTGGTTACTTCGTTGAATCAACTCCTCGAAGCAGGGTGTTCTGCATCTAGTGAACTGCCTCAACCAAGGAAAGCCCCAGCTAGGCCTCCGGGCCCGTGGCTCTTCAAAAGCCTGCAGTGTTATCCGAGGAACTGGGCTTTAGTTGCAGTCGGAACGCAAGCCGACATTCTCCTGCAGGCAGGGTGACTTCAGACAGGGGGTCCCAGATGGAATACGAAGCCGAGTGTTTTCTCAGTGCAGCGCAGACTAGGGCAATGAGTCAGACTTGCACGGCATGTTGGCCCTGCTAGAACGGTGTTCGTGGACCTGTGGGAATGCTGGGGAAGTCAAGCTGTCCCAAGAAAGAGTGCAGTCTGTTGCCCTACACTCGGCATACACAGAGTGGCTCCGAAGGGCTACGGGCCTGGATGTGGCTTAGCAGGCCCATGGGGGCCTGAGGGTACTCAGTGTCCTTGCAGGGAATAGGGTGCCCACGCCAGGCTCCTAGAGGTCCTGCAGAGCGTACTGACGTTAAAATAATGCAGGGCAGTGGCTACGGCCTCATGGAAACTGCTGCACGCCTCCGCTTCTGCATGGCAATTCAGGGCCTTACCGCGAGGCAAGTGCTCTCGCTGAGGGTCCCGTTAGCGCCACAGCATGGGAGGATGCTGACTTTCTCCTCCAGCAGAGTGACTTCAGGTACGAGGTCCTCGAAGAATTCTAAGCAGAGTGTTTTCTCACGGCAGCTCAGACGGGGGCCGTGACGAACACTTCCATGGCAGGTCGCACTGCCTAGAAATGTGGTCCTGAGGCTGCTCCAGGGCTCTGGAATTGTAGCTCTCCTTAAGGAACGTGCAGGGTGTTGCCCATCACTCGGCATGCACAGAGGGCCTCTGAGGGACCTACCTTTGGGCCTCCATGTTGCTCACAGGCCCACAGGGGTCTGGAGGCACTCAGGGATCCTGGAGGGAAAATGATGCACACCCGAGGGGCCTAAGAGTCCTGGAAAGGGTACTTCCTTTAAAATAGAGCAGAACAGAGGCTTCCCTGGTGGTGCACTGGTTGACAATCTGCCTGCCAATGCAGGGGACATGGGTTCGAGCTCTGGTCTGGGAGGAATCCACATGCCACGGGGCAACTGGGCCCGTGAGCCACAACTACTGAGCCTGCACCTCTGGAGCCTGTGCTCCGCAACAAGAGAGGCTGAGATACTGAGAGGCCTACGCACCGCGATGAAGAGTGGCCCCCACTTACCGTAACTGGAGAGAGCCCTAGCACAGAAACGAAGACCCAATATAACAATCAATCAATCAATCCATCAATCAATCTTAAAACAACAATAAAAAATATAAAAACTAAAATAAAATACAGCAGAACAGCGACTAATACCTCATGGAAACAGCTGCATGCCGCCCTTTCTGCGCGGTTACTCAGGGACTTACCTCGAGTTCAGTACTCACGTTGAGTTTCCCTTTAGCTCCAGAGCGTGGCACGATGAGCTCCACCCCGGCCATCGAAGCATCTGGCTAGCTAGACAAAACTCATTGTCTTCCCAGAGCCATGTATACAGAGGCTAGTGGCCTGTTAACAGCAGTCAATTTCAAGTAGCTTCAAGGCAGCATGAATGGAGCTTTCAGAATGGGAAAGCAAGGCTACTTCCATCAGGCCCCCATTTCCGCTGGCACACGCAGCATACATCCCTGGGCTTTCTAACAAGTCCAAAGAGACACAGGTTACCCAGTGGTTACTTCGTTGAATCAACTCGTCGAAGCAGGGTGTTCTGCATCTAGCGAACTGCCTCAACCAAGGAAAGCCCCAGCTAGGCCTCCGGGCCCGTGGCTCTTCAAAAGCCTGCAGTGTTATCCGAGGAACTGGGCTTTAGTTGCAGTCGGAACGCAAGCCCACATTCTCCTGGAGGCAGGGTGACTTCAGATAGGGGGTCCCAGATGGAATACGAAGCCGAGTGTTTTCTCAGTGCAGCGCAGACTAGGGCAATGAGTCAGACTTGCACGGCATGTTGGCCCTGCTAGAACGGTGTTCGTGGACCTGTGGGAATGCTGGGGAAATCAAGCTGTCCCAAGAAAGAGTGCAGTCTGTTGCCCTACACTCGGCATACACAGAGTGGCTCCGAAGGGCTACGGGCCTGGATGTGGCTTAGCAGGCCCATGGGGGCCTGAGGGTACTCAGTGTCCTTGCAGGGAATAGGGTGCCCACGCCAGGCTCCTAGATGTCCTGCAGAGCGTACTGACGTTAAAATGATGCAGAGCAGTGGCTACGGCCTCCTGGAAACTGCTGCACGCCTCCGCTTCTGCATGGCAATTCAGGGCCTTACCACGAGGCAAGTGCTCTCGCTGAGGGTCCCGTTAGCGCCACAGCATGGGAGGATGCTGACTTTCTCCTCCAGCAGAGTGACTTCAGGTACGAGGTCCTCGAAGAATTCTAAGCAGAGTGTTTTCTCACGGCAGCTCAGACGGGGGCCGTGACGAACACTTCCATGGCAGGTCGCACTGCCTAGAAATGTGGTCCTGAGGCTGCTCCAGGGCTCTGGAAATGTAGCTCTCCTTAAGGAACGTGCAGGGTGTTGCCCATCACTCGGCATGCACAGAGGGCCTCTGAGGGACCTACCTTTGGGCCTCCATGTTGCTCACAGGCCCACAGGGGTCTGGAGGCACTCAGGGATCCTGGAGGGAAAATGATGCACACCCGAGGGGCCTAAGAGTCCTGGAAAGGGTACTTCCTTTAAAATAGAGCAGAACAGAGGCTTCCCTGGTGGTGCACTGGTTGACAATCTGCCTGCCAATGCAGGGGACACGGGTTCGAGCTCTGGTCTGGGAGGAATCCACATGCCACGGGGCAACTGGGCCCGTGAGCCACAACTACTGAGCCTGCGCCTCTGGAGCCTGTGCTCCGCAACAAGAGAGGCTGAGATACTGAGAGGCCTACGCACCGCGATGAAGAGTGGCCCCCACTTACCGTAACTGGAGAGAGCCCTAGCACAGAAACGAAGACCCAATATAGCAATCAATCAATCAATCCATCAATCAATCTTAAAACAACAATAAAAAATATAAAAACTAAAATAAAATACAGCAGAACAGCGACTAATACCTCATGGAAACAGCTGCATGCCGCCCTTTCTGCGCGGTTACTCAGGGACTTACCTCGAGGTCAGTACTCACGTTGAGTTTCCCTTTAGCTCCAGAGCGTGGCACGATGAGCTCCACCCCGGCCATCGAAGCATCCGGCTAGCTAGACAAAACTCATTGTCTTCCCAGAGCCATGTATACAGTGGCCAGTGGCCTGTCAACAGCAGTCAATTTCAAGTAGCTTCAAGGCAGCATGAATGGAGCTTTCAGAATGGGAAAGCAAGGCTAGTTCCATCAGGCCCCCATTTCCACTTGCACACGCAGCATACATCCCTGGGCTTTCTAACAAGTCCAAAGAGACACAGGTTACCCAGTGGTTACTTCGTTGAATCAACTCCTCGAAGCAGGGTGTTCTGCATCTAGTGAACTGCCTCAACCAAGGAAAGCCCCAGCTAGGCCTCCGGGCCCGTGGCTCTTCAAAAGCCTGCAGTGTTATCCGAGGAACTGGGCTTTAGTTGCAGTCGGAACGCAAGCCCACATTCTCCTGGAGGCAGGGTGACTTCAGACAGGGGGTCCCAGATGGAATACGAAGCCGAGTGTTTTCTCAGTGCAGCGCAGACTAGGGCAATGAGTCAGACTTGCACGGCATGTTGGCCCTGCTAGAACGGTGTTCGTGGACCTGTGGGAATGCTGGGGAAGTCAAGCTGTCCCAAGAAAGAGTGCAGTCTGTTGCCCTACACTCGGCATACACAGAGTGGCTCCGAAGGGCTACGGGCCTGGATGTGGCTTAGCAGGCCCATGGGGGCCTGAGGGTACTCAGTGTCCTTGCAGGGAATAGGGTGCCCACGCCAGGCTCCTAGATGTCCTGCAGAGCGTACTGACGTTAAAATGATGCAGAGCAGTGGCTACGGCCTCCTGGAAACTGCTGCACACCTCCGCTTCTGCATGGCAATTCAGGGCCTTACCGCGAGGCAAGTGCTCTCGCTGAGGGTCCCGTTAGCGCCACAGCATGGGAGGATGCTGACTTTCTCCTCCAGCAGAGTGACTTCATGTACGAGGTCCTCGAAGAATTCTAAGCAGAGTGTTTTCTCACGGCAGCTCAGACGGGGGCCGTGACGAACACTTCCATGGCAGGTCGCACTGCCTAGAAATGTGGTCCTGAGGCTGCTCCAGGGCTCTGGAAATGTAGCTCTCCTTAAGGAACGTGCAGGGTGTTGCCCATCACTCGGCATGCACAGAGGGCCTCTGAGGGACCTACCTTTGGGCCTCCATGTTGCTCACAGGCCCACAGGGGTCTGGAGGCACTCAGGGATCCTGGAGGGAAAATGATGCACACCCGAGGGGCCTAAGAGTCCTGGAAAGGGTACTTCCTTTAAAATAGAGCAGAACAGAGGCTTCCCTGGTGGTGCACTGGTTGACAATCTGCCTGCCAATGCAGGGGACACGGGTTCGAGCTCTGGTCTGGGAGGAATCCACATGCCACGGGGCAACTGGGCCCGTGAGCCACAACTACTGAGCCTGCGCCTCTGGAGCCTGTGCTCCACAACAAGAGAGGCTGAGATACTGAGAGGCCTACGCACCGCGATGAAGAGTGGCCCCCACTTACCGTAACTGGAGAGAGCCCTAGCACAGAAACGAAGACCCAATATAGCAATCAATCAATCAATCCATCAATCAATCTTAAAACAACAATAAAAAATATAAAAACTAAAATAAAATACAGCAGAACAGCGACTAATACCTCATGGAAAGAGCTGCATGCCGCCCTTTCTGCGCGGTTACTCAGGGACTTACCTCGAGGTCAGTACTCACGTTGAGTTTCCCTTTAGCTCCAGAGCGTGGCACGATGAGCTCCACCCCGGCCATCGAAGCATCCGGCTAGCTAGACAAAACTCATTGTCTTCCCAGAGCCATGTATACAGTGGCCAGTGGCCTGTCAACAGCAGTCAATTTCAAGTAGCTTCAAGGCAGCATGAATGGAGCTTTCAGAATGAGAAAGCAAGGCTAGTTCCATCAGGCCCCCATTTCCACTTGCACACGCAGCATACATCCCTGTGCTTTCTAACAAGTCCAAAGAGACACAGGTTACCCAGTGGTTACTTCGTTGGATCAACTCCTCGAAGCAGGGTGTTCTGCATCTAGCGAACTGCCTCAACCAAGGAAAGCCCCAGCTAGGCCTCCGGGCCCGTGGCTCTTCAAAAGCCTGCAGTGTTATCCGAGGAACTGGGCTTTAGTTGCAGTCGGAACGCAAGCCCACATTCTCCTGGAGGCAGGGTGACTTCAGACAGGGGGTCCCAGATGGAATACGAAGCCGAGTGTTTTCTCAGTGCAGCGCAGACTAGGGCAATGAGTCAGACTTGCACGGCATGTTGGCCCTGCTAGAACGGTGTTCGTGGACCTGTGGGAATGCTGGGGAAATCAAGCTGTCCCAAGAAAGAGTGCAGTCTGTTGCCCTACACTCGGCATACACAGAGTGGCTCCGAAGGGCTACGGGCCTGGATGTGGCTTAGCAGGCCCATGGGGGCCTGAGGGTACTCAGTGTCCTTGCAGGGAATAGGGTGCCCACGCCAGGCTCCTAGATGTCCTGCAGAGCGTACTGACGTTAAAATGATGCAGAGCAGTGGCTACGGCCTCCTGGAAACTGCTGCACGCCTCCGCTTCTGCATGGCAATTCAGGGCCTTACCACGAGGCAAGTGCTCTCGCTGAGGGTCCCGTTAGCGCCACAGCATGGGAGGATGCTGACTTTCTCCTCCAGCAGAGTGACTTCAGGTACGAGGTCCTCGAAGAATTCTAAGCAGAGTGTTTTCTCACGGCAGCTCAGACGGGGGCCGTGACGAACACTTCCATGGCAGGTCGCACTGCCTAGAAATGTGGTCCTGAGGCTGCTCCAGGGCTCTGGAAATGTAGCTCTCCTCAAGGAACGTGCAGGGTGTTGCCCATCACTCGGCATGCACAGAGGGCCTCTGAGGGACCTACCTTTGGGCCTCCATGTTGCTCACAGGCCCACAGGGGTCTGGAGGCACTCAGGGATCCTGGAGGGAAAATGATGCACACCCGAGGGGCCTAAGAGTCCTGGAAAGGGTACTTCCTTTAAAATAGAGCAGAACAGAGGCTTCCCTGGTGGTGCACTGGTTGACAATCTGCCTGCCAATGCAGGGGACACGGGTTCGAGCTCTGGTCTGGGAGGAATCCACATGCCACGGGGCAACTGGGCCCGTGAGCCACAACTACTGAGCCTGCGCCTCTGGAGCCTGTGCTCCGCAACAAGAGAGGCTGAGATACTGAGAGGCCTACGCACCGCGATGAAGAGTGGCCCCCACTTACCGTAACTGGAGAGAGCCCTAGCACAGAAACGAAGACCCAATATAGCAATCAATCAATCAATCCATCAATCAATCTTAAAACAACAATAAAAAATATAAAAACTAAAATAAAATACAGCAGAACAGCGACTAATACCTCATGGAAACAGCTGCATGCCGCCCTTTCTGCGCGGTTACTCAGGGACTTACCTCGAGGTCAGTACTCACGTTGAGTTTCCCTTTAGCTCCAGAGCGTGGCACGATGAGCTCCACCCCGGCCATCGAAGCATCCGGCTAGCTAGACAAAACTCATTGTCTTCCCAGAGCCATGTATACAGTGGCCAGTGGCCTGTCAACAGCAGTCAATTTCAAGTAGCTTCAAGGCAGCATGAATGGAGCTTTCAGAATGGGAAAGCAAGGCTAGTTCCATCAGGCCCCCATTTCCGCTGGCACACGCAGCATACATCCCTGGGCTTTCTAACAAGTCCAAAGAGACACAGGTTACCCAGTGGTTACTTCGTTGAATCAACTCCTCGAAGCAGGGTGTTCTGCATCTAGCGAACTGCCTCAACCAAGGAAAGCCCCAGCTAGGCCTCCGGGCCCGTGGCTCTTCAAAAGCCTGCAGTGTTATCCGAGGAACTGGGCTTTAGTTGCAGTCGGAACGCAAGCCGACATTCTCCTGCAGGCAGGGTGACTTCAGACAGGGGGTCCCAGATGGAATACGAAGCCGAGTGTTTTCTCAGTGCAGCGCAGACTAGGGCAATGAGTCAGACTTGCACGGCATGTTGGCCCTGCTAGAACGGTGTTCGTGGACCTGTGGGAATGCTGGGGAAGTCAAGCTGTCCCAAGAAAGAGTGCAGTCTGTTGCCCTACACTCGGCATACACAGAGTGGCTCCGAAGGGCTACGGGCCTGGATGTGGCTTAGCAGGCCCATGGGGGCCTGAGGGTACTCAGTGTCCTTGCAGGGAATAGGGTGCCCACGCCAGGCTCCTAGAGGTCCTGCAGAGCGTACTGACGTTAAAATAATGCAGGGCAGTGGCTACGGCCTCATGGAAACTGCTGCACGCCTCCGCTTCTGCATGGCAATTCAGGGCCTTACCGCGAGGCAAGTGCTCTCGCTGAGGGTCCCGTTAGCGCCACAGCATGGGAGGATGCTGACTTTCTCCTCCAGCAGAGTGACTTCAGGTACGAGGTCCTCGAAGAATTCTAAGCAGAGTGTTTTCTCACGGCAGCTCAGACGGGGGCCGTGACGAACACTTCCATGGCAGGTCGCACTGCCTAGAAATGTGGTCCTGAGGCTGCTCCAGGGCTCTGGAAATGTAGCTCTCCTTAAGGAACGTGCAGGGTGTTGCCCATCACTCGGCATGCACAGAGGGCCTCTGAGGGACCTACCTTTGGGCCTCCATGTTGCTCACAGGCCCACAGGGGTCTGGAGGCACTCAGGGATCCTGGAGGGAAAATGATGCACACCCGAGGGGCCTAAGAATCCTGGAAAGGGTACTTCCTTTAAAATAGAGCAGAACAGAGGCTTCCCTGGTGGTGCACTGGTTGACAATCTGCCTGCCAATGCAGGGGACATGGGTTCGAGCTCTGGTCTGGGAGGAATCCACATGCCACGGGGCAACTGGGCCCGTGAGCCACAACTACTGAGCCTGCACCTCTGGAGCCTGTGCTCCGCAACAAGAGAGGCTGAGATACTGAGAGGCCTACGCACCGCGATGAAGAGTGGCCCCCACTTACCGTAACTGGAGAGAGCCCTAGCACAGAAACGAAGACCCAATATAACAATCAATCAATCAATCCATCAATCAATCTTAAAACAACAATAAAAAATATAAAAACTAAAATAAAATACAGCAGAACAGCGACTAATACCTCATGGAAACAGCTGCATGCCGCCCTTTCTGAGCGGTTACTCAGGGACTTACCTCGAGGTCAGTACTCACGTTGAGTTTCCCTTTAGCTCCAGAGCGTGGCACGATGAGCTCCACCCCGGCCATCGAAGCATCTGGCTAGCTAGACAAAACTCATTGTCTTCCCAGAGCCATGTATACAGAGGCTAGTGGCCTGTTAACAGCAGTCAATTTCAAGTAGCTTCAAGGCAGCATGAATGGAGCTTTCAGAATGGGAAAGCAAGGCTAGTTCCATCAGGCCCCCATTTCCGCTGGCACACGCAGCATACATCCCTGGGCTTTCTAACAAGTCCAAAGAGACACAGGTTACCCAGTGGTTACTTCGTTGAATCAACTCGTCGAAGCAGGGTGTTCTGCATCTAGCGAACTGCCTCAACCAAGGAAAGCCCCAGCTAGGCCTCCGGGCCCGTGGCTCTTCAAAAGCCTGCAGTGTTATCCGAGGAACTGGGCTTTAGTTGCAGTCGGAACGCAAGCCCACATTCTCCTGGAGGCAGGGTGACTTCAGATAGGGGGTCCCAGATGGAATACGAAGCCGAGTGTTTTCTCAGTGCAGCGCAGACTAGGGCAATGAGTCAGACTTGCACGGCATGTTGGCCCTGCTAGAACGGTGTTCGTGGACCTGTGGGAATGCTGGGGAAATCAAGCTGTCCCAAGAAAGAGTGCAGTCTGTTGCCCTACACTCGGCATACACAGAGTGGCTCCGAAGGGCTACGGGCCTGGATGTGGCTTAGCAGGCCCATGGGGGCCTGAGGGTACTCAGTGTCCTTGCAGGGAATAGGGTGCCCACGCCAGGCTCCTAGATGTCCTGCAGAGCGTACTGACGTTAAAATGATGCAGAGCAGTGGCTACGGCCTCCTGGAAACTGCTGCACGCCTCCGCTTCTGCATGGCAATTCAGGGCCTTACCACGAGGCAAGTGCTCTCGCTGAGGGTCCCGTTAGCGCCACAGCATGGGAGGATGCTGACTTTCTCCTCCAGCAGAGTGACTTCAGGTACGAGGTCCTCGAAGAATTCTAAGCAGAGTGTTTTCTCACGGCAGCTCAGACGGGGGCCGTGACGAACACTTCCATGGCAGGTCGCACTGCCTAGAAATGTGGTCCTGAGGCTGCTCCAGGGCTCTGGAAATGTAGCTCTCCTTAAGGAACGTGCAGGGTGTTGCCCATCACTCGGCATGCACAGAGGGCCTCTGAGGGACCTACCTTTGGGCCTCCATGTTGCTCACAGGCCCACAGGGGTCTGGAGGCACTCAGGGATCCTGGAGGGAAAATGATGCACACCCGAGGGGCCTAAGAGTCCTGGAAAGGGTACTTCCTTTAAAATAGAGCAGAACAGAGGCTTCCCTGGTGGTGCACTGGTTGACAATCTGCCTGCCAATGCAGGGGACACGGGTTCGAGCTCTGGTCTGGGAGGAATCCACATGCCACGGGGCAACTGGGCCCGTGAGCCACAACTACTGAGCCTGCGCCTCTGGAGCCTGTGCTCCGCAACAAGAGAGGCTGAGATACTGAGAGGCCTACGCACCGCGATGAAGAGTGGCCCCCACTTACCGTAACTGGAGAGAGCCCTAGCACAGAAACGAAGACCCAATATAGCAATCAATCAATCAATCCATCAATCAATCTTAAAACAACAATAAAAAATATAAAAACTAAAATAAAATACAGCAGAACAGCGACTAATACCTCATGGAAACAGCTGCATGCCGCCCTTTCTGCGCGGTTACTCAGGGACTTACCTCGAGGTCAGTACTCACGTTGAGTTTCCCTTTAGCTCCAGAGCGTGGCACGATGAGCTCCACCCCGGCCATCGAAGCATCCGGCTAGCTAGACAAAACTCATTGTCTTCCCAGAGCCATGTATACAGTGGCCAGTGGCCTGTCAACAGCAGTCAATTTCAAGTAGCTTCAAGGCAGCATGAATGGAGCTTTCAGAATGGGAAAGCAAGGCTAGTTCCATCAGGCCCCCATTTCCACTTGCACACGCAGCATACATCCCTGGGCTTTCTAACAAGTCCAAAGAGACACAGGTTACCCAGTGGTTACTTCGTTGAATCAACTCCTCGAAGCAGGGTGTTCTGCATCTAGCAAACTGCCTCAACCAAGGAAAGCCCCAGCTAGGCCTCCGGGCCCGTGGCTCTTCAAAAGCCTGCAGTGTTATCCGAGGAACTGGGCTTTAGTTGCAGTCGGAACGCAAGCCCACATTCTCCTGGAGGCAGGGTGACTTCAGACAGGGGTTCCCAGATGGAATACGAAGTCGAGTGTTTTCTCAGTGCAGCGCAGACTAGGGCAAGGAGTCAGACTTGCACGGCATGTTGGCCCTGCTAGAACGGTGTTCGTGGACCTGTGGGAATGCTGGGGAAGTCAAGCTGTCCCAAGAAAGAGTGCAGTCTGTTGCCCTACACTCGGCATACACAGAGTGGCTCCGAAGGGCTACGGGCCTGGATGTGGCTTAGCAGGCCCATGGGGGCCTGAGGGTACTCAGTGTCCTTGCAGGGAATAGGGTGCCCACTCCAGGCTCCTAGAGGTCCTGCAGAGCGTACTGACGTTAAAATAATGCAGGGCAGTGGCTACGGCCTCATGGAAACTGCTGCACGCCTCCGCTTCTGCATGGCAATTCAGGGCCTTACCGCGAGGCAAGTGCTCTCGCTGAGGGTCCCGTTAGCGCCACAGCATGGGAGGATGCTGACTTTCTCCTCCAGCAGAGTGACTTCAGGTACGAGGTCCTCGAAGAATTCTAAGCAGAGTGTTTTCTCACGGCAGCTCAGACGGGGGCCGTGACGAACACTTCCATGGCAGGTCGCACTGCCTAGAAATGTGGTCCTGAGGCTGCTCCAGGGCTCTGGAAATGTAGCTCTCCTTAAGGAACGTGCAGGGTGTTGCCCATCACTCGGCATGCACAGAGGGCCTCTGAGGGACCTACCTTTGGGCCTCCATGTTGCTCACAGGCCCACAGGGGTCTGGAGGCACTCAGGGATCCTGGAGGGAAAATGATGCACACCCGAGGGGCCTAAGAGTCCTGGAAAGAGTACTTCCTTTAAAATAGAGCAGAACAGAGGCTTCCCTGGTGGTGCACTGGTTGACAATCTGCCTGCCAATGCAGGGGACACGGGTTCGAGCTCTGGTCTGGGAGGAATCCACATGCCACGGGGCAACTGGGCCCGTGAGCCACAACTACTGAGCCTGCGCCTCTGGAGCCTGTGCTCCGCAACAAGAGAGGCTGAGATACTGAGAGGCCTACGCACCGCGATGAAGAGTGGCCCCCACTTACCGTAACTGGAGAGAGCCCTAGCACAGAAACGAAGACCCAATATAGCAATCAATCAATCAATCCATCAATCAATCTTAAAACAACAATAAAAAATATAAAAACTAAAATAAAATACAGCAGAACAGCGACTAATACCTCATGGAAACAGCTGCATGCCGCCCTTTCTGCGCGGTTACTCAGGGACTTACCTCGAGGTCAGTACTCACGTTGAATTTCCCTTTAGCTCCAGAGCGTGGCACGATGAGCTCCACCCCGGCCATCGAAGCATCCGGCTAGCTAGACAAAACTCATTGTCTTCCCAGAGCCATGTATACAGTGGCCAGTGGCCTGTCAACAGCAGTCAATTTCAAGTAGCTTCAAGGCAGCATGAATGGAGCTTTCAGAATGGGAAAGCAAGGCTAGTTCCATCAGGCCCCCATTTCCACTTGCACACGCAGCATACATCCCTGGGCTTTCTAACAAGTCCAAAGAGACACAGGTTACCCAGTGGTTACTTCGTTGAATCAACTCCTCGAAGCAGGGTGTTCTGCATCTAGCGAACTGCCTCAACCAAGGAAAGCCCCAGCTAGGCCTCCGGGCCCGTGGCTCTTCAAAAGCCTGCAGTGTTATCCGAGGAACTGGGCTTTAGTTGCAGTCGGAACGCAAGCCCACATTCTCCTGGAGGCAGGGTGACTTCAGACAGGGGTTCCCAGATGGAATACGAAGTCGAGTGTTTTCTCAGTGCAGCGCAGACTAGGGCAAGGAGTCAGACTTGCACGGCATGTTGGCCCTGCTAGAACGGTGTTCGTGGACCTGTGGGAATGCTGGGGAAGTCAAGCTGTCCCAAGAAAGAGTGCAGTCTGTTGCCCTACACTCGGCATACACAGAGTGGCTCCGAAGGGCTACGGGCCTGGATGTGGCTTAGCAGGCCCATGGGGGCCTGAGGGTACTCAGTGTCCTTGCAGGGAATAGGGTGCCCACTCCAGGCTCCTAGAGGTCCTGCAGAGCGTACTGACGTTAAAATAATGCAGGGCAGTGGCTACGGCCTCATGGAAACTGCTGCACGCCTCCGCTTCTGCATGGCAATTCAGGGCCTTACCGCGAGGCAAGTGCTCTCGCTGAGGGTCCCGTTAGCGCCACAGCATGGGAGGATGCTGACTTTCTCCTCCAGCAGAGTGACTTCAGGTACGAGGTCCTCGAAGAATTCTAAGCAGAGTGTTTTCTCACGGCAGCTCAGACGGGGGCCGTGACGAACACTTCCATGGCAGGTCGCACTGCCTAGAAATGTGGTCCTGAGGCTGCTCCAGGGCTCTGGAAATGTAGCTCTCCTTAAGGAACGTGCAGGGTGTTGCCCATCACTCGGCATGCACAGAGGGCCTCTGAGGGACCTACCTTTGGGCCTCCATGTTGCTCACAGGCCCACAGGGGTCTGGAGGCACTCAGGGATCCTGGAGGGAAAATGATGCACACCCGAGGGGCCTAAGAGTCCTGGAAAGGGTACTTCCTTTAAAATAGAGCAGAACAGAGGCTTCCCTGGTGGTGCACTGGTTGACAATCTGCCTGCCAATGCAGGGGACACGGGTTCGAGCTCTGGTCTGGGAGGAATCCACATGCCACGGGGCAACTGGGCCCGTGAGCCACAACTACTGAGCCTGCGCCTCTGGAGCCTGTGCTCCGCAACAAGAGAGGCTGAGATACTGAGAGGCCTACGCACCGCGATGAAGAGTGGCCCCCACTTACCGTAACTGGAGAGAGCCCTAGCACAGAAACGAAGACCCAATATAGCAATCAATCAATCAATCCATCAATCAATCTTAAAACAACAATAAAAAATATAAAAACTAAAATAAAATACAGCAGAACAGCGACTAATACCTCATGGAAACAGCTGCATGCCGCCCTTTCTGCGCGGTTACTCAGGGACTTACCTCGAGGTCAGTACTCACGTTGAGTTTCCCTTTAGCTCCAGAGCGTGGCACGATGAGCTCCACCCCGGCCATCGAAGCATCCGGCTAGCTAGAGAAAACTCATTGTCTTCCCAGAGCCATGTATACAGTGGCCAGTGGCCTGTCAACAGCAGTCAATTTCAAGTAGCTTCAAGGCAGCATGAATGGAGCTTTCAGAATGAGAAAGCAAGGCTAGTTCCATCAGGCCCCCATTTCCACTTGCACACGCAGCATACATCCCTGTGCTTTCTAACAAGTCCAAAGAGACACAGGTTACCCAGTGGTTACTTCGTTGAATCAACTCCTCGAAGCAGGGTGTTCTGCATCTAGCGAACTGCCTCAACCAAGGAAAGCCCCAGCTAGGCCTCCGGTCCCGTGGCTCTTCAAAAGCCTGCAGTGTTATCCGAGGAACTGGGCTTTAGTTGCAGTCGGAACGCAAGCCCACATTCTCCTGGAGGCAGGGTGACTTCAGACAGGGGGTCCCAGATGGAATACGAAGCCGAGTGTTTTCTCAGTGCAGCGCAGACTAGGGCAATGAGTCAGACTTGCACGGCATGTTGGCCCTGCTAGAACGGTGTTCGTGGACCTGTGGGAATGCTGGGGAAATCAAGCTGTCCCAAGAAAGAGTGCAGTCTGTTGCCCTACACTCGGCATACACAGAGTGGCTCCGAAGGGCTACGGGCCTGGATGTGGCTTAGCAGGCCCATGGGGGCCTGAGGGTACTCAGTGTCCTTGCAGGGAATAGGGTGCCCACGCCAGGCTCCTAGATGTCCTGCAGAGCGTACTGACGTTAAAATGATGCAGAGCAGTGGCTACGGCCTCCTGGAAACTGCTGCACGCCTCCGCTTCTGCATGGCAATTCAGGGCCTTACCGCGAGGCAAGTGCTCTCGCTGAGGGTCCCGTTAGCGCCACAGCATGGGAGGATGCTGACTTTCTCCTCCAGCAGAGTGACTTCAGGTACGAGGTCCTCGAAGAATTCTAAGCAGAGTGTTTTCTCACGGCAGCTCAGACGGGGGCCGTGACGAACACTTCCATGGCAGGTCGCACTGCCTAGAAATGTGGTCCTGAGGCTGCTCCAGGGCTCTGGAAATGTAGCTCTCCTCAAGGAACGTGCAGGGTGTTGCCCATCACTCGGCATGCACAGAGGGCCTCTGAGGGACCTACCTTTGGGCCTCCATGTTGCTCACAGGCCCACAGGGGTCTGGAGGCACTCAGGGATCCTGGAGGGAAAATGATGCACACCCGAGGGGCCTAAGAGTCCTGGAAAGGGTACTTCCTTTAAAATAGAGCAGAACAGAGGCTTCCCTGGTGGTGCACTGGTTGACAATCTGCCTGCCAATGCAGGGGACACGGGTTCGAGCTCTGGTCTGGGAGGAATCCACATGCCACGGGGCAACTGGGCCCGTGAGCCACAACTACTGAGCCTGCGCCTCTGGAGCCTGTGCTCCGCAACAAGAGAGGCTGAGATACTGAGAGGCCTACGCACCGCGATGAAGAGTGGCCCCCACTTACCGTAACTGGAGAGAGCCCTAGCACAGAAACGAAGACCCAATATAGCAATCAATCAATCAATCCATCAATCAATCTTAAAACAACAATAAAAAATATAAAAACTAAAATAAAATACAGCAGAACAGCGACTAATACCTCATGGAAACAGCTGCATGCCGCCCTTTCTGCGCGGTTACTCAGGGACTTACCTCGAGGTCAGTACTCACGTTGAGTTTCCCTTTAGCTCCAGAGCGTGGCACGATGAGCTCCACCCCGGCCATCGAAGCATCCGGCTAGCTAGACAAAACTCATTGTCTTCCCAGAGCCATGTATACAGTGGCCAGTGGCCTGTCAACAGCAGTCAATTTCAAGTAGCTTCAAGGCAGCATGAATGGAGCTTTCAGAATGAGAAAGCAAGGCTAGTTCCATCAGGCCCCCATTTCCACTTGCACACGCAGCATACATCCCTGTGCTTTCTAACAAGTCCAAAGAGACACAGGTTACCCAGTGGTTACTTCGTTGAATCAACTCCTCGAAGCAGGGTGTTCTGCATCTAGCGAACTGCCTCAACCAAGGAAAGCCCCAGCTAGGCCTCCGGTCCCGTGGCTCTTCAAAAGCCTGCAGTGTTATCCGAGGAACTGGGCTTTAGTTGCAGTCGGAACGCAAGCCCACATTCTCCTGGAGGCAGGGTGACTTCAGACAGGGGGTCCCAGATGGAATACGAAGCCGAGTGTTTTCTCAGTGCAGCGCAGACTAGGGCAATGAGTCAGACTTGCACGGCATGTTGGCCCTGCTAGAACGGTGTTCGTGGACCTGTGGGAATGCTGGGGAAATCAAGCTGTCCCAAGAAAGAGTGCAGTCTGTTGCCCTACACTCGGCATACACAGAGTGGCTCCGAAGGGCTACGGGCCTGGATGTGGCTTAGCAGGCCCATGGGGGCCTGAGGGTACTCAGTGTCCTTGCAGGGAATAGGGTGCCCACGCCAGGCTCCTAGATGTCCTGCAGAGCGTACTGACGTTAAAATGATGCAGAGCAGTGGCTACGGCCTCCTGGAAACTGCTGCACGCCTCCGCTTCTGCATGGCAATTCAGGGCCTTACCGCGAGGCAAGTGCTCTCGCTGAGGGTCCCGTTAGCGCCACAGCATGGGAGGATGCTGACTTTCTCCTCCAGCAGAGTGACTTCAGGTACGAGGTCCTCGAAGAATTCTAAGCAGAGTGTTTTCTCACGGCAGCTCAGACGGGGGCCGTGACGAACACTTCCATGGCAGGTCGCACTGCCTAGAAATGTGGTCCTGAGGCTGCTCCAGGGCTCTGGAAATGTAGCTCTCCTCAAGGAACGTGCAGGGTGTTGCCCATCACTCGGCATGCACAGAGGGCCTCTGAGGGACCTACCTTTGGGCCTCCATGTTGCTCACAGGCCCACAGGGGTCTGGAGGCACTCAGGGATCCTGGAGGGAAAATGATGCACACCCGAGGGGCCTAAGAGTCCTGGAAAGGGTACTTCCTTTAAAATAGAGCAGAACAGAGGCTTCCCTGGTGGTGCACTGGTTGACAATCTGCCTGCCAATGCAGGGGACACGGGTTCGAGCTCTGGTCTGGGAGGAATCCACATGCCACGGGGCAACTGGGCCCGTGAGCCACAACTACTGAGCCTGCGCCTCTGGAGCCTGTGCTCCGCAACAAGAGAGGCTGAGATACTGAGAGGCCTACGCACCGCGATGAAGAGTGGCCCCCACTTACCGTAACTGGAGAGAGCCCTAGCACAGAAACGAAGACCCAATATAGCAATCAATCAATCAATCCATCAATCAATCTTAAAACAACAATAAAAAATATAAAAACTAAAATAAAATACAGCAGAACAGCGACTAATACCTCATGGAAACAGCTGCATGCCGCCCTTTCTGCGCGGTTACTCAGGGACTTACCTCGAGGTCAGTACTCACGTTGAGTTTCCCTTTAGCTCCAGAGCGTGGCACGATGAGCTCCACCCCGGCCATCGAAGCATCCGGCTAGCTAGACAAAACTCATTGTCTTCCCAGAGCCATGTATACAGTGGCCAGTGGCCTGTCAACAGCAGTCAATTTCAAGTAGCTTCAAGGCAGCATGAATGGAGCTTTCAGAATGGGAAAGCAAGGCTAGTTCCATCAGGCCCCCATTTCCACTTGCACACGCAGCATACATCCCTGGGCTTTCTAACAAGTCCAAAGAGACACAGGTTACCCAGTGGTTACTTCGTTGAATCAACTCCTCGAAGCAGGGTGTTCTGCATCTAGCGAACTGCCTCAACCAAGGAAAGCCCCAGCTAGGCCTCCGGGCCCGTGGCTCTTCAAAAGCCTGCAGTGTTATCCGAGGAACTGGGCTTTAGTTGCAGTCGGAACGCAAGCCCACATTCTCCTGGAGGCAGGGTGACTTCAGACAGGGGGTCCCAGATGGAATACGAAGCCGAGTGTTTTCTCAGTGCAGCGCAGACTAGGGCAATGAGTCAGACTTGCACGGCATGTTGGCCCTGCTAGAACGGTGTTCGTGGACCTGTGGGAATGCTGGGGAAGTCAAGCTGTCCCAAGAAAGAGTGCAGTCTGTTGCCCTACACTCGGCATACACAGAGTGGCTCCGAAGGGCTACGGGCCTGGATGTGGCTTAGCAGGCCCATGGGGGCCTGAGGGTACTCAGTGTCCTTGCAGGGAATAGGGTGCCCACGCCAGGCTCCTAGAGGTCCTGCAGAGCGTACTGACGTTAAAATAATGCAGGGCAGTGGCTACGGCCTCATGGAAACTGCTGCACGCCTCCGCTTCTGCATGGCAATTCAGGGCCTTACCGCGAGGCAAGTGCTCTCGCTGAGGGTCCCGTTAGCGCCACAGCATGGGAGGATGCTGACTTTCTCCTCCAGCAGAGTGACTTCAGGTACGAGGTCCTCGAAGAATTCTAAGCAGAGTGTTTTCTCACGGCAGCTCAGACGGGGGCCGTGACGAACACTTCCATGGCAGGTCGCACTGCCTAGAAATGTGGTCCTGAGGCTGCTCCAGGGCTCTGGAAATGTAGCTCTCCTTAAGGAACGTGCAGGGTGTTGCCCATCACTCGGCATGCACAGAGGGCCTCTGAGGGACCTACCTTTGGGCCTCCATGTTGCTCACAGGCCCACAGGGGTCTGGAGGCACTCAGGGATCCTGGAGGGAAAATGATGCACACCCGAGGGGCCTAAGAGTCCTGGAAAGGGTACTTCCTTTAAAATAGAGCAGAACAGAGGCTTCCCTGGTGGTGCACTGGTTGACAATCTGCCTGCCAATGCAGGGGACATGGGTTCGAGCTCTGGTCTGGGAGGAATCCACATGCCACGGGGCAACTGGGCCCGTGAGCCACAACTACTGAGCCTGCACCTCTGGAGCCTGTGCTCCGCAACAAGAGAGGCTGAGATACTGAGAGGCCTACGCACCGCGATGAAGAGTGGCCCCCACTTACCGTAACTGGAGAGAGCCCTAGCACAGAAACGAAGAACCAATATAACAATCAATCAATCAATCCATCAATCAATCTTAAAACAACAATAAAAAATATAAAAACTAAAATAAAATACAGCAGAACAGCGACTAATACCTCATGGAAACAGCTGCATGCCGCCCTTTCTGCGCGGTTACTCAGGGACTTACCTCGAGGTCAGTACTCACGTTGAGTTTCCCTTTAGCTCCAGAGCGTGGCACGATGAGCTCCACCCCGGCCATCGAAGCATCTGGCTAGCTAGACAAAACTCATTGTCTTCCCAGAGCCATGTATACAGAGGCTAGTGGCCTGTTAACAGCAGTCAATTTCAAGTAGCTTCAAGGCAGCATGAATGGAGCTTTCAGAATGGGAAAGCAAGGCTAGTTCCATCAGGCCCCCATTTCCGCTGGCACACGCAGCATACATCCCTGGGCTTTCTAACAAGTCCAAAGAGACACAGGTTACCCAGTGGTTACTTCGTTGAATCAACTCGTCGAAGCAGGGTGTTCTGCATCTAGCGAACTGCCTCAACCAAGGAAAGCCCCAGCTAGGCCTCCGGGCCCGTGGCTCTTCAAAAGCCTGCAGTGTTATCCGAGGAACTGGGCTTTAGTTGCAGTCGGAACGCAAGCCCACATTCTCCTGGAGGCAGGGTGACTTCAGATAGGGGGTCCCAGATGGAATACGAAGCCGAGTGTTTTCTCAGTGCAGCGCAGACTAGGGCAATGAGTCAGACTTGCACGGCATGTTGGCCCTGCTAGAACGGTGTTCGTGGACCTGTGGGAATGCTGGGGAAATCAAGCTGTCCCAAGAAAGAGTGCAGTCTGTTGCCCTACACTCGGCATACACAGAGTGGCTCCGAAGGGCTACGGGCCTGGATGTGGCTTAGCAGGCCCATGGGGGCCTGAGGGTACTCAGTGTCCTTGCAGGGAATAGGGTGCCCACGCCAGGCTCCTAGATGTCCTGCAGAGCGTACTGACGTTAAAATGATGCAGAGCAGTGGCTACGGCCTCATGGAAACTGCTGCACGCCTCCGCTTCTGCATGGCAATTCAGGGCCTTACCGCGAGGCAAGTGCTCTCGCTGAGGGTCCCGTTAGCGCCACAGCATGGGAGGATGCTGACTTTCTCCTCCAGCAGAGTGACTTCAGGTACGAGGTCCTCGAAGAATTCTAAGCAGAGTGTTTTCTCACGGCAGCTCAGACGGGGGCCGTGACGAACACTTCCATGGCAGGTCGCACTGCCTAGAAATGTGGTCCTGAGGCTGCTCCAGGGCTCTGGAAATGTAGCTCTCCTCAAGGAACGTGCAGGGTGTTGCCCATCACTCGGCATGCACAGAGGGCCTCTGAGGGACCTACCTTTGGGCCTCCATGTTGCTCACAGGCCCACAGGGGTCTGGAGGCACTCAGGGATCCTGGAGGGAAAATGATGCACACCCGAGGGGCCTAAGAGTCCTGGAAAGGGTACTTCCTTTAAAATAGAGCAGAACAGAGGCTTCCCTGGTGGTGCACTGGTTGACAATCTGCCTGCCAATGCAGGGGACACGGGTTCGAGCTCTGGTCTGGGAGGAATCCACATGCCACGGGGCAACTGGGCCCGTGAGCCACAACTACTGAGCCTGCGCCTCTGGAGCCTGTGCTCCGCAACAAGAGAGGCTGAGATACTGAGAGGCCTACGCACCGCGATGAAGAGTGGCCCCCACTTACCGTAACTGGAGAGAGCCCTAGCACAGAAACGAAGACCCAATATAGCAATCAATCAATCAATCCATCAATCAATCTTAAAACAACAATAAAAAATATAAAAACTAAAATAAAATACAGCAGAACAGCGACTAATACCTCATGGAAACAGCTGCATGCCGCCCTTTCTGCGCGGTTACTCAGGGACTTACCTCGAGGTCAGTACTCAGGTTGAGTTTCCCTTTAGCTCCAGAGCGTGGCACGATGAGCTCCACCCCGGCCATCGAAGCATCCGGCTAGCTAGACAAAACTCATTGTCTTCCCAGAGCCATGTATACAGTGGCCAGTGGCCTGTCAACAGCAGTCAATTTCAAGTAGCTTCAAGGCAGCATGAATGGAGCTTTCAGAATGGGAAAGCAAGGCTAGTTCCATCAGGCCCCCATTTCCACTTGCACACGCAGCATACATCCCTGGGCTTTCTAACAAGTCCAAAGAGACACAGGTTACCCAGTGGTTACTTCGTTGAATCAACTCCTCGAAGCAGGGTGTTCTGCATCTAGCGAACTGCCTCAACCAAGGAAAGCCCCAGCTAGGCCTCCGGGCCCGTGGCTCTTCAAAAGCCTGCAGTGTTATCCGAGGAACTGGGCTTTAGTTGCAGTCGGAACGCAAGCCCACATTCTCCTGGAGGCAGGGTGACTTCAGACAGGGGGTCCCAGATGGAATACGAAGCCGAGTGTTTTCTCAGTGCAGCGCAGACTAGGGCAATGAGTCAGACTTGCACGGCATGTTGGCCCTGCTAGAACGGTGTTCGTGGACCTGTGGGAATGCTGGGGAAGTCAAGCTGTCCCAAGAAAGAGTGCAGTCTGTTGCCCTACACTCGGCATACACAGAGTGGCTCCGAAGGGCTACGGGCCTGGATGTGGCTTAGCAGGCCCATGGGGGCCTGAGGGTACTCAGTGTCCTTGCAGGGAATAGGGTGCCCACGCCAGGCTCCTAGAGGTCCTGCAGAGCGTACTGACGTTAAAATAATGCAGGGCAGTGGCTACGGCCTCATGGAAACTGCTGCACGCCTCCGCTTCTGCATGGCAATTCAGGGCCTTACCGCGAGGCAAGTGCTCTCGCTGAGGGTCCCGTTAGCGCCACAGCATGGGAGGATGCTGACTTTCTCCTCCAGCAGAGTGACTTCAGGTACGAGGTCCTCGAAGAATTCTAAGCAGAGTGTTTTCTCACGGCAGCTCAGACGGGGGCCGTGACGAACACTTCCATGGCAGGTCGCACTGCCTAGAAATGTGGTCCTGAGGCTGCTCCAGGGCTCTGGAAATGTAGCTCTCCTTAAGGAACGTGCAGGGTGTTGCCCATCACTCGGCATGCACAGAGGGCCTCTGAGGGACCTACCTTTGGGCCTCCATGTTGCTCACAGGCCCACAGGGGTCTGGAGGCACTCAGGGATCCTGGAGGGAAAATGATGCACACCCGAGGGGCCTAAGAGTCCTGGAAAGGGTACTTCCTTTAAAATAGAGCAGAACAGAGGCTTCCCTGGTGGTGCACTGGTTGACAATCTGCCTGCCAATGCAGGGGACACGGGTTCGAGCTCTGGTCTGGGAGGAATCCACATGCCACGGGGCAACTGGGCCCGTGAGCCACAACTACTGAGCCTGCGCCTCTGGAGCCTGTGCTCCGCAACAAGAGAGGCTGAGATACTGAGAGGCCTACGCACCGCGATGAAGAGTGGCCCCCACTTACCGTAACTGGAGAGAGCCCTAGCACAGAAACGAAGACCCAATATAGCAATCAATCAATCAATCCATCAATCAATCTTAAAACAACAATAAAAAATATAAAAACTAAAATAAAATACAGCAGAACAGCGACTAATACCTCATGGAAACAGCTGCATGCCGCCCTTTCTGCGCGGTTACTCAGGGACTTACCTCGAGGTCAGTACTCACGTTGAGTTTCCCTTTAGCTCCAGAGCGTGGCACGATGAGCTCCACCCCGGCCATCGAAGCATCCGGCTAGCTAGACAAAACTCATTGTCTTCCCAGAGCCATGTATACAGTGGCCAGTGGCCTGTCAACAGCAGTCAATTTCAAGTAGCTTCAAGGCAGCATGAATGGAGCTTTCAGAATGGGAAAGCAAGGCTAGTTCCATCAGGCCCCCATTTCCACTTGCACACGCAACATACATCCCTGGGCTTTCTAACAAGTCCAAAGAGACACAGGTTACCCAGTGGTTACTTCGTTGAATCAACTCCTCGAAGCAGGGTGTTCTGCATCTAGCGAACTGCCTCAACCAAGGAAAGCCCCAGCTAGGCCTCCGGGCCCGTGGCTCTTCAAAAGCCTGCAGTGTTATCCGAGGAACTGGGCTTTAGTTGCAGTCGGAACGCAAGCCCACATTCTCCTGGAGGCAGGGTGACTTCAGACAGGGGGTCCCAGATGGAATACGAAGCCGAGTGTTTTCTCAGTGCAGCGCAGACTAGGGCAATGAGTCAGACTTGCACGGCATGTTGGCCCTGCTAGAACGGTGTTCGTGGACCTGTGGGAATGCTGGGGAAGTCAAGCTGTCCCAAGAAAGAGTGCAGTCTGTTGCCCTACACTCGGCATACACAGAGTGGCTCCGAAGGGCTACGGGCCTGGATGTGGCTTAGCAGGCCCATGGGGGCCTGAGGGTACTCAGTGTCCTTGCAGGGAATAGGGTGCCCACGCCAGGCTCCTAGAGGTCCTGCAGAGCGTACTGACGTTAAAATAATGCAGGGCAGTGGCTACGGCCTCATGGAAACTGCTGCACGCCTCCGCTTCTGCATGGCAATTCAGGGCCTTACCGCAAGGCAAGTGCTCTCGCTGAGGGTCCCGTTAGCGCCACAGCATGGGAGGATGCTGACTTTCTCCTCCAGCAGAGTGACTTCAGGTACGAGGTCCTCGAAGAATTCTAAGCAGAGTGTTTTCTCACGGCAGCTCAGACGGGGGCCGTGACGAACACTTCCATGGCAGGTCGCACTGCCTAGAAATGTGGTCCTGAGGCTGCTCCAGGGCTCTGGAAATGTAGCTCTCCTTAAGGAACGTGCAGGGTGTTGCCCATCACTCGGCATGCACAGAGGGCCTCTGAGGGACCTACCTTTGGGCCTCCATGTTGCTCACAGGCCCACAGGGGTCTGGAGGCACTCAGGGATCCTGGAGGGAAAATGATGCACACCCGAGGGGCCTAAGAGTCCTGGAAAGGGTACTTCCTTTAAAATAGAGCAGAACAGAGGCTTCCCTGGTGGTGCACTGGTTGACAATCTGCCTGCCAATGCAGGGGACATGGGTTCGAGCTCTGGTCTGGGAGGAATCCACATGCCACGGGGCAACTGGGCCCGTGAGCCACAACTACTGAGCCTGCGCCTCTGGAGCCTGTGCTCCGCAAAAAGAGAGGCTGAGATACTGAGAGGCCTACGCACCGCGATGAAGAGTGGCCCCCACTTACCGTAACTGGAAAGAGCCCTAGCACAGAAACGAAGACCCAATATAACAATCAATCAATCAATCCATCAATCAATCTTAAAACAACAATAAAAAATATAAAAACTAAAATAAAATACAGCAGAACAGCGACTAATACCTCATGGAAACAGCTGCATGCCGCCCTTTCTGCGCGGTTACTCAGGGACTTACCTCGAGGTCAGTACTCACGTTGAGTTTCCCTTTAGCTCCAGAGCGTGGCACGATGAGCTCCACCCCGGCCATCGAAGCATCTGGCTAGCTAGACAAAACTCATTGTCTTCCCAGAGCCATGTATACAGAGGCTAGTGGCCTGTTAACAGCAGTCAATTTCAAGTAGCTTCAAGGCAGCATGAATGGAGCTTTCAGAATGGGAAAGCAAGGCTAGTTCCATCAGGCCCCCATTTCCGCTGGCACACGCAGCATACATCCCTGGGCTTTCTAACAAGTCCAAAGAGACACAGGTTACCCAGTGGTTACTTCGTTGAATCAACTCCTCGAAGCAGGGTGTTCTGCATCTAGCGAACTGCCTCAACCAAGGAAAGCCCCAGCTAGGCCTCCGGTCCCGTGGCTCTTCAAAAGCCTGCAGTGTTATCCGAGGAACTGGGCTTTAGTTGCAGTCGGAACGCAAGCCGACATTCTCCTGCAGGCAGGGTGACTTCAGACAGGGGGTCCCAGATGGAATACGAAGCCGAGTGTTTTCTCAGTGCAGCGCAGACTAGGGCAATGAGTCAGACTTGCACGGCATGTTGGCCCTGCTAGAACGGTGTTCGTGGACCTGTGGGAATGCTGGGGAAATCAAGCTGTCCCAAGAAAGAGTGCAGTCTGTTGCCCTACACTCGGCATACACAGAGTGGCTCCGAAGGGCTACGGGCCTGGATGTGGCTTAGCAGGCCCATGGGGGCCTGAGGGTACTCAGTGTCCTTGCAGGGAATAGGGTGCCCACGCCAGGCTCCTAGAGGTCCTGCAGAGCGTACTGACGTTAAAATGATGCAGAGCAGTGGCTACGGCCTCCTGGAAACTGCTGCACGCCTCCGCTTCTGCATGGCAATTCAGGGCCTTACCGCGAGGCAAGTGCTCTCGCTGAGGGTCCCGTTAGCGCCACAGCATGGGAGGATGCTGACTTTCTCCTCCAGCAGAGTGACTTCAGGTACGAGGTCCTCGAAGAATTCTAAGCAGAGTGTTTTCTCACGGCAGCTCAGACGGGGGCCGTGACGAACACTTCCATGGCAGGTCGCACTGCCTAGAAATGTGGTCCTGAGGCTGCTCCAGGGCTCTGGAAATGTAGCTCTCCTTAAGGAACGTGCAGGGTGTTGCCCATCACTCGGCATGCACAGAGGGCCTCTGAGGGACCTACCTTTGGGCCTCCATGTTGCTCACAGGCCCACAGGGGTCTGGAGGCACTCAGGGATCCTGGAGGGAAAATGATGCACACCCGAGGGGCCTAAGAGTCCTGGAAAGGGTACTTCCTTTAAAATAGAGCAGAACAGAGGCTTCCCTGGTGGTGCACTGGTTGACAATCTGCCTGCCAATGCAGGGGACACGGGTTCGAGCTCTGGTCTGGGAGGAATCCACATGCCACGGGGCAACTGGGCCCGTGAGCCACAACTACTGAGCCTGCGCCTCTGGAGCCTGTGCTCCGCAACAAGAGAGGCTGAGATACTGAGAGGCCTACGCACCGCGATGAAGAGTGGCCCCCACTTACCGTAACTGGAGAGAGCCCTAGCACAGAAACGAAGACCCAATATAGCAATCAATCAATCAATCCATCAATCAATCTTAAAACAACAATAAAAAATATAAAAACTAAAATAAAATACAGCAGAACAGCGACTAATACCTCATGGAAACAGCTGCATGCCGCCCTTTCTGCGCGGTTACTCAGGGACTTACCTCGAGGTCAGTACTCACGTTGAGTTTCCCTTTAGCTCCAGAGCGTGGCACGATGAGCTCCACCCCGGCCATCGAAGCATCCGGCTAGCTAGACAAAACTCATTGTCTTCCCAGAGTCATGTATACAGTGGCCAGTGGCCTGTCAACAGCAGTCAATTTCAAGTAGCTTCAAGGCAGCATGAATGGAGCTTTCAGAATGGGAAAGCAAGGCTAGTTCCATCAGGCCCCCATTTCCACTTGCACACGCAGCATACATCCCTGTGCTTTCTAACAAGTCCAAAGAGACACAGGTTACCCAGTGGTTACTTCGTTGAATCAACTCGTCGAAGCAGGGTGTTCTGCATCTAGCGAACTGCCTCAACCAAGGAAAGCCCCAGCTAGGCCTCCGGGCCCGTGGCTCTTCAAAAGCCTGCAGTGTTATCCGAGGAACTGGGCTTTAGTTGCAGTCGGAACGCAAGCCGACATTCTCCTGCAGGCAGGGTGACTTCAGACAGGGGGTCCCAGATGGAATACGAAGCCGAGTGTTTTCTCAGTGCAGCGCAGACTAGGGCAATGAGTCAGACTTGCACGGCATGTTGGCCCTGCTAGAACGGTGTTCGTGGACCTGTGGGAATGCTGGGGAAATCAAGCTGTCCCAAGAAAGAGTGCAGTCTGTTGCCCTACACTCGGCATACACAGAGTGGCTCCGAAGGGCTACGGGCCTGGATGTGGCTTAGCAGGCCCATGGGGGCCTGAGGGTACTCAGTGTCCTTGCAGGGAATAGGGTGCCCACGCCAGGCTCCTAGATGTCCTGCAGAGCGTACTGACGTTAAAATAATGCAGAGCAGTGGCTACGGCCTCCTGGAAACTGCTGCACGCCTCCGCTTCTGCATGGCAATTCAGGGCCTTACCGCGAGGCAAGTGCTCTCGCTGAGGGTCCCGTTAGCGCCACAGCATGGGAGGATGCTGACTTTCTCCTCCAGCAGAGTGACTTCAGGTACGAGGTCCTCGAAGAATTCTAAGCAGAGTGTTTTCTCACGGCAGCTCAGACGGGGGCCGTGACGAACACTTCCATGGCAGGTCGCACTGCCTAGAAATGTGGTCCTGAGGCTGCTCCAGGGCTCTGGAAATGTAGCTCTCCTTAAGGAACGTGCAGGGTGTTGCCCATCACTCGGCATGCACAGAGGGCCTCTGAGGGACCTACCTTTGGGCCTCCATGTTGCTCACAGGCCCACAGGGGTCTGGAGGCACTCAGGGATCCTGGAGGGAAAATGATGCACACCCGAGGGGCCTAAGAGTCCTGGAAAGGGTACTTCCTTTAAAATAGAGCAGAACAGAGGCTTCCCTGGTGGTGCACTGGTTGACAATCTGCCTGCCAATGCAGGGGACACGGGTTCGAGCTCTGGTCTGGGAGGAATCCACATGCCACGGGGCAACTGGGCCCGTGAGCCACAACTACTGAGCCTGCGCCTCTGGAGCCTGTGCTCCGCAACAAGAGAGGCTGAGATACTGAGAGGCCTACGCACCGCGATGAAGAGTGGCCCCCACTTACCGTAACTGGAGAGAGCCCTAGCACAGAAACGAAGACCCAATATAGCAATCAATCAATCAATCCATCAATCAATCTTAAAACAACAATAAAAAATATAAAAACTAAAATAAAATACAGCAGAACAGCGACTAATACCTCATGGAAACAGCTGCATGCCGCCCTTTCTGCGCGGTTACTCAGGGACTTACCTCGAGGTCAGTACTCACGTTGAGTTTCCCTTTAGCTCCAGAGCGTGGCACGATGAGCTCCACCCCGGCCATCGAAGCATCCGGCTAGCTAGACAAAACTCATTGTCTTCCCAGAGCCATGTATACAGTGGCCAGTGGCCTGTCAACAGCAGTCAATTTCAAGTAGCTTCAAGGCAGCATGAATGGAGCTTTCAGAATGGGAAAGCAAGGCTAGTTCCATCAGGCCCCCATTTCCACTTGCACACGCAGCATACATCCCTGGGCTTTCTAACAAGTCCAAAGAGACACAGGTTACCCAGTGGTTACTTCGTTGAATCAACTCCTCGAAGCAGGGTGTTCTGCATCTAGCGAACTGCCTCAACCAAGGAAAGCCCCAGCTAGGCCTCCGGGCCCGTGGCTCTTCAAAAGCCTGCAGTGTTATCCGAGGAACTGGGCTTTAGTTGCAGTCGGAACGCAAGCCCACATTCTCCTGGAGGCAGGGTGACTTCAGACAGGGGGTCCCAGATGGAATACGAAGCCGAGTGTTTTCTCAGTGCAGCGCAGACTAGGGCAATGAGTCAGACTTGCACGGCATGTTGGCCCTGCTAGAACGGTGTTCGTGGACCTGTGGGAATGCTGGGGAAGTCAAGCTGTCCCAAGAAAGAGTGCAGTCTGTTGCCCTACACTCGGCATACACAGAGTGGCTCCGAAGGGCTACGGGCCTGGATGTGGCTTAGCAGGCCCATGGGGGCCTGAGGGTACTCAGTGTCCTTGCAGGGAATAGGGTGCCCACGCCAGGCTCCTAGAGGTCCTGCAGAGCGTACTGACGTTAAAATGATGCAGAGCAGTGGCTACGGCCTCCTGGAAACTGCTGCACGCCTCCGCTTCTGCATGGCAATTCAGGGCCTTACCGCGAGGCAAGTGCTCTCGCTGAGGGTCCCGTTAGCGCCACAGCATGGGAGGATGCTGACTTTCTCCTCCAGCAGAGTGACTTCAGGTACGAGGTCCTCGAAGAATTCTAAGCAGAGTGTTTTCTCACGGCAGCTCAGACGGGGGCCGTGACGAACACTTCCATGGCAGGTCGCACTGCCTAGAAATGTGGTCCTGAGGCTGCTCCAGGGCTCTGGAAATGTAGCTCTCCTTAAGGAACGTGCAGGGTGTTGCCCATCACTCGGCATGCACAGAGGGCCTCTGAGGGACCTACCTTTGGGCCTCCATGTTGCTCACAGGCCCACAGGGGTCTGGAGGCACTCAGGGATCCTGGAGGGAAAATGATGCACACCCGAGGGGCCTAAGAGTCCTGGAAAGGGTACTTCCTTTAAAATAGAGCAGAACAGAGGCTTCCCTGGTGGTGCACTGGTTGACAATCTGCCTGCCAATGCAGGGGACACGGGTTCGAGCTCTGGTCTGGGAGGAATCCACATGCCACGGGGCAACTGGGCCCGTGAGCCACAACTACTGAGCCTGCGCCTCTGGAGCCTGTGCTCCGCAACAAGAGAGGCTGAGATACTGAGAGGCCTACGCACCGCGATGAAGAGTGGCCCCCACTTACCGTAACTGGAGAGAGCCCTAGCACAGAAACGAAGACCCAATATAGCAATCAATCAATCAATCCATCAATCAATCTTAAAACAACAATAAAAAATATAAAAACTAAAATAAAATACAGCAGAACAGCGACTAATACCTCATGGAAACAGCTGCATGCCGCCCTTTCTGCGCGGTTACTCAGGGACTTACCTCGAGGTCAGTACTCACGTTGAGTTTCCCTTTAGCTCCAGAGCGTGGCACGATGAGCTCCACCCCGGCCATCGAAGCATCCGGCTAGCTAGACAAAACTCATTGTCTTCCCAGAGTCATGTATACAGTGGCCACTGGCCTGTCAACAGCAGTCAATTTCAAGTAGCTTCAAGGCAGCATGAATGGAGCTTTCAGAATGGGAAAGCAAGGCTAGTTCCATCAGGCCCCCATTTCCACTTGCACACGCAGCATACATCCCTGGGCTTTCTAACAAGTCCAAAGAGACACAGGTTACCCAGTGGTTACTTCGTTGAATCAACTCGTCGAAGCAGGGTGTTCTGCATCTAGCGAACTGCCTCAACCAAGGAAAGCCCCAGCTAGGCCTCCGGGCCCGTGGCTCTTCAAAAGCCTGCAGTGTTATCCGAGGAACTGGGCTTTAGTTGCAGTCGGAACGCAAGCCGACATTCTCCTGCAGGCAGGGTGACTTCAGACAGGGGGTCCCAGATGGAATACGAAGCCGAGTGTTTTCTCAGTGCAGCGCAGACTAGGGCAATGAGTCAGACTTGCACGGCATGTTGGCCCTGCTAGAACGGTGTTCGTGGACCTGTGGGAATGCTGGGGAAATCAAGCTGTCCCAAGAAAGAGTGCAGTCTGTTGCCCTACACTCGGCATACACAGAGTGGCTCCGAAGGGCTACGGGCCTGGATGTGGCTTAGCAGGCCCATGGGGGCCTGAGGGTACTCAGTGTCCTTGCAGGGAATAGGGTGCCCACGCCAGGCTCCTAGATGTCCTGCAGAGCGTACTGACGTTAAAATAATGCAGAGCAGTGGCTACGGCCTCCTGGAAACTGCTGCACGCCTCCGCTTCTGCATGGCAATTCAGGGCCTTACCGCGAGGCAAGTGCTCTCGCTGAGGGTCCCGTTAGCGCCACAGCATGGGAGGATGCTGACTTTCTCCTCCAGCAGAGTGACTTCAGGTACGAGGTCCTCGAAGAATTCTAAGCAGAGTGTTTTCTCACGGCAGCTCAGACGGGGGCCGTGACGAACACTTCCATGGCAGGTCGCACTGCCTAGAAATGTGGTCCTGAGGCTGCTCCAGGGCTCTGGAAATGTAGCTCTCCTTAAGGAACGTGCAGGGTGTTGCCCATCACTCGGCATGCACAGAGGGCCTCTGAGGGACCTACCTTTGGGCCTCCATGTTGCTCACAGGCCCACAGGGGTCTGGAGGCACTCAGGGATCCTGGAGGGAAAATGATGCACACCCGAGGGGCCTAAGAGTCCTGGAAAGGGTACTTCCTTTAAAATAGAGCAGAACAGAGGCTTCCCTGGTGGTGCACTGGTTGACAATCTGCCTGCCAATGCAGGGGACACGGGTTCGAGCTCTGGTCTGGGAGGAATCCACATGCCACGGGGCAACTGGGCCCGTGAGCCACAACTACTGAGCCTGCGCCTCTGGAGCCTGTGCTCCGCAACAAGAGAGGCTGAGATACTGAGAGGCCTACGCACCGCGATGAAGAGTGGCCCCCACTTACCGTAACTGGAGAGAGCCCTAGCACAGAAACGAAGACCCAATATAGCAATCAATCAATCAATCCATCAATCAATCTTAAAACAAGAATAAAAAATATAAAAACTAAAATAAAATACAGCAGAACAGCGACTAATACCTCATGGAAACAGCTGCATGCCGCCCTTTCTGCGCGGTTACTCAGGGACTTACCTCGAGGTCAGTACTCACGTTGAGTTTCCCTTTAGCTCCAGAGCGTGGCACGATGAGCTCCACCCCGGCCATCGAAGCATCCGGCTAGCTAGACAAAACTCATTGTCTTCCCAGAGCCATGTATACAGTGGCCAGTGGCCTGTCAACAGCAGTCAATTTCAAGTAGCTTCAAGGCAGCATGAATGGAGCTTTCAGAATGGGAAAGCAAGGCTAGTTCCATCAGGCCCCCATTTCCACTTGCACACGCAGCATACATCCCTGGGCTTTCTAACAAGTCCAAAGAGACACAGGTTACCCAGTGGTTACTTCGTTGAATCAACTCCTCGAAGCAGGGTGTTCTGCATCTAGCGAACTGCCTCAACCAAGGAAAGCCCCAGCTAGGCCTCCGGGCCCGTGGCTCTTCAAAAGCCTGCAGTGTTATCCGAGGAACTGGGCTTTAGTTGCAGTCGGAACGCAAGCCCACATTCTCCTGGAGGCAGGGTGACTTCAGACAGGGGGTCCCAGATGGAATACGAAGCCGAGTGTTTTCTCAGTGCAGCGCAGACTAGGGCAATGAGTCAGACTTGCACGGCATGTTGGCCCTGCTAGAACGGTGTTCGTGGACCTGTGGGAATGCTGGGGAAGTCAAGCTGTCCCAAGAAAGAGTGCAGTCTGTTGCCCTACACTCGGCATACACAGAGTGGCTCCGAAGGGCTACGGGCCTGGATGTGGCTTAGCAGGCCCATGGGGGCCTGAGGGTACTCAGTGTCCTTGCAGGGAATAGGGTGCCCACGCCAGGCTCCTAGAGGTCCTGCAGAGCGTACTGACGTTAAAATGATGCAGAGCAGTGGCTACGGCCTCCTGGAAACTGCTGCACGCCTCCGCTTCTGCATGGCAATTCAGGGCCTTACCGCGAGGCAAGTGCTCTCGCTGAGGGTCCCGTTAGCGCCACAGCATGGGAGGATGCTGACTTTCTCCTCCAGCAGAGTGACTTCAGGTACGAGGTCCTCGAAGAATTCTAAGCAGAGTGTTTTCTCACGGCAGCTCAGACGGGGGCCGTGACGAACACTTCCATGGCAGGTCGCACTGCCTAGAAATGTGGTCCTGAGGCTGCTCCAGGGCTCTGGAAATGTAGCTCTCCTTAAGGAACGTGCAGGGTGTTGCCCATCACTCGGCATGCACAGAGGGCCTCTGAGGGACCTACCTTTGGGCCTCCATGTTGCTCACAGGCCCACAGGGGTCTGGAGGCACTCAGGGATCCTGGAGGGAAAATGATGCACACCCGAGGGGCCTAAGAGTCCTGGAAAGGGTACTTCCTTTAAAATAGAGCAGAACAGAGGCTTCCCTGGTGGTGCACTGGTTGACAATCTGCCTGCCAATGCAGGGGACACGGGTTCGAGCTCTGGTCTGGGAGGAATCCACATGCCACGGGGCAACTGGGCCCGTGAGCCACAACTACTGAGCCTGCGCCTCTGGAGCCTGTGCTCCGCAACAAGAGAGGCTGAGATACTGAGAGGCCTACGCACCGCGATGAAGAGTGGCCCCCACTTACCGTAACTGGAGAGAGCCCTAGCACAGAAACGAAGACCCAATATAGCAATCAATCAATCAATCCATCAATCAATCTTAAAACAACAATAAAAAATATAAAAACTAAAATAAAATACAGCAGAACAGCGACTAATACCTCATGGAAACAGCTGCATGCCGCCCTTTCTGCGCGGTTACTCAGGGACTTACCTCGAGGTCAGTACTCACGTTGAGTTTCCCTTTAGCTCCAGAGCGTGGCACGATGAGCTCCACCCCGGCCATCGAAGCATCCGGCTAGCTAGACAAAACTCATTGTCTTCCCAGAGTCATGTATACAGTGGCCACTGGCCTGTCAACAGCAGTCAATTTCAAGTAGCTTCAAGGCAGCATGAATGGAGCTTTCAGAATGGGAAAGCAAGGCTAGTTCCATCAGGCCCCCA
Organism: Balaenoptera acutorostrata; assembly: GCF_949987535.1. NCBI lineage: Eukaryota > Metazoa > Chordata > Mammalia > Artiodactyla > Balaenopteridae > Balaenoptera > Balaenoptera acutorostrata. The sequence goes on from NW_026646631.1 coordinate 164,634, forward strand.
TTTCCACTTGCACACGCAGCATACATCCCTGGGCTTTCTAACAAGTCCAAAGAGACACAGGTTACCCAGTGGTTACTTCGTTGAATCAACTCGTCGAAGCAGGGTGTTCTGCATCTAGCGAACTGCCTCAACCAAGGAAAGCCCCAGCTAGGCCTCCGGGCCCGTGGCTCTTCAAAAGCCTGCAGTGTTATCCGAGGAACTGGGCTTTAGTTGCAGTCGGAACGCAAGCCGACATTCTCCTGCAGGCAGGGTGACTTCAGACAGGGGGTCCCAGATGGAATACGAAGCCGAGTGTTTTCTCAGTGCAGCGCAGACTAGGGCAATGAGTCAGACTTGCACGGCATGTTGGCCCTGCTAGAACGGTGTTCGTGGACCTGTGGGAATGCTGGGGAAATCAAGCTGTCCCAAGAAAGAGTGCAGTCTGTTGCCCTACACTCGGCATACACAGAGTGGCTCCGAAGGGCTACGGGCCTGGATGTGGCTTAGCAGGCCCATGGGGGCCTGAGGGTACTCAGTGTCCTTGCAGGGAATAGGGTGCCCACGCCAGGCTCCTAGATGTCCTGCAGAGCGTACTGACGTTAAAATAATGCAGAGCAGTGGCTACGGCCTCCTGGAAACTGCTGCACGCCTCCGCTTCTGCATGGCAATTCAGGGCCTTACCGCGAGGCAAGTGCTCTCGCTGAGGGTCCCGTTAGCGCCACAGCATGGGAGGATGCTGACTTTCTCCTCCAGCAGAGTGACTTCAGGTACGAGGTCCTCGAAGAATTCTAAGCAGAGTGTTTTCTCACGGCAGCTCAGACGGGGGCCGTGACGAACACTTCCATGGCAGGTCGCACTGCCTAGAAATGTGGTCCTGAGGCTGCTCCAGGGCTCTGGAAATGTAGCTCTCCTTAAGGAACGTGCAGGGTGTTGCCCATCACTCGGCATGCACAGAGGGCCTCTGAGGGACCTACCTTTGGGCCTCCATGTTGCTCACAGGCCCACAGGGGTCTGGAGGCACTCAGGGATCCTGGAGGGAAAATGATGCACACCCGAGGGGCCTAAGAGTCCTGGAAAGGGTACTTCCTTTAAAATAGAGCAGAACAGAGGCTTCCCTGGTGGTGCACTGGTTGACAATCTGCCTGCCAATGCAGGGGACACGGGTTCGAGCTCTGGTCTGGGAGGAATCCACATGCCACGGGGCAACTGGGCCCGTGAGCCACAACTACTGAGCCTGCGCCTCTGGAGCCTGTGCTCCGCAACAAGAGAGGCTGAGATACTGAGAGGCCTACGCACCGCGATGAAGAGTGGCCCCCACTTACCGTAACTGGAGAGAGCCCTAGCACAGAAACGAAGACCCAATATAGCAATCAATCAATCAATCCATCAATCAATCTTAAAACAACAATAAAAAATATAAAAACTAAAATAAAATACAGCAGAACAGCGACTAATACCTCATGGAAACAGCTGCATGCCGCCCTTTCTGCGCGGTTACTCAGGGACTTACCTCGAGGTCAGTACTCACGTTGAGTTTCCCTTTAGCTCCAGAGCGTGGCACGATGAGCTCCACCCCGGCCATCGAAGCATCCGGCTAGCTAGACAAAACTCATTGTCTTCCCAGAGCCATGTATACAGTGGCCAGTGGCCTGTCAACAGCAGTCAATTTCAAGTAGCTTCAAGGCAGCATGAATGGAGCTTTCAGAATGGGAAAGCAAGGCTAGTTCCATCAGGCCCCCATTTCCACTTGCACACGCAGCATACATCCCTGGGCTTTCTAACAAGTCCAAAGAGACACAGGTTACCCAGTGGTTACTTCGTTGAATCAACTCCTCGAAGCAGGGTGTTCTGCATCTAGCGAACTGCCTCAACCAAGGAAAGCCCCAGCTAGGCCTCCGGGCCCGTGGCTCTTCAAAAGCCTGCAGTGTTATCCGAGGAACTGGGCTTTAGTTGCAGTCGGAACGCAAGCCCACATTCTCCTGGAGGCAGGGTGACTTCAGACAGGGGGTCCCAGATGGAATACGAAGCCGAGTGTTTTCTCAGTGCAGCGCAGACTAGGGCAATGAGTCAGACTTGCACGGCATGTTGGCCCTGCTAGAACGGTGTTCGTGGACCTGTGGGAATGCTGGGGAAGTCAAGCTGTCCCAAGAAAGAGTGCAGTCTGTTGCCCTACACTCGGCATACACAGAGTGGCTCCGAAGGGCTACGGGCCTGGATGTGGCTTAGCAGGCCCATGGGGGCCTGAGGGTACTCAGTGTCCTTGCAGGGAATAGGGTGCCCACGCCAGGCTCCTAGAGGTCCTGCAGAGCGTACTGACGTTAAAATAATGCAGGGCAGTGGCTACGGCCTCATGGAAACTGCTGCACGCCTCCGCTTCTGCATGGCAATTCAGGGCCTTACCGCGAGGCAAGTGCTCTCGCTGAGGGTCCCGTTAGCGCCACAGCATGGGAGGATGCTGACTTTCTCCTCCAGCAGAGTGACTTCAGGTACGAGGTCCTCGAAGAATTCTAAGCAGAGTGTTTTCTCACGGCAGCTCAGACGGGGGCCGTGACGAACACTTCCATGGCAGGTCGCACTGCCTAGAAATGTGGTCCTGAGGCTGCTCCAGGGCTCTGGAAATGTAGCTCTCCTTAAGGAACGTGCAGGGTGTTGCCCATCACTCGGCATGCACAGAGGGCCTCTGAGGGACCTACCTTTGGGCCTCCATGTTGCTCACAGGCCCACAGGGGTCTGGAGGCACTCAGGGATCCTGGAGGGAAAATGATGCACACCCGAGGGGCCTAAGAGTCCTGGAAAGGGTACTTCCTTTAAAATAGAGCAGAACAGAGGCTTCCCTGGTGGTGCACTGGTTGACAATCTGCCTGCCAATGCAGGGGACACGGGTTCGAGCCATGGTCTGGGAGGAATCCACATGCCACGGGGCAACTGGGGCCGTGAGCCACAACTACTGAGCCTGCGCCTCTGGAGCCTGTGCTCCGCAACAAGAGAGGCTGAGATACTGAGAGGCCTACGCACCGCGATGAACAGTGGCCCCCACTTACCGTAACTGGAGAGAGCCCTAGCACAGAAACGAAGACCCAATATAGCAATCAATCAATCAATCCATCAATCAATCTTAAAACAACAATAAAAAATATAAAAACTAAAATAAAATACAGCAGAACAGCGACTAATACCTCATGGAAACAGCTGCATGCCGCCCTTTCTGCGCGGTTACTCAGGGACTTACCTCGAGGTCAGTACTCACGTTGAGTTTCCCTTTAGCTCCAGAGCGTGGCACGATGAGCTCCACCCCGGCCATCGAAGCATCCGGCTAGCTAGACAAAACTCATTGTCTTCCCAGAGCCATGTATACAGTGGCCAGTGGCCTGTCAACAGCAATCAATTTCAACTAGCTTCAAGGCAGCATGAATGGAGCTTTCAGAATGGGAAAGCAAGGCTAGTTCCATCAGGCCCCCATTTCCACTTGCACACGCAGCATACATCCCTGGGCTTTCTAACAAGTCCAAAGAGACACAGGTTACCCAGTGGTTACTTCGTTGAATCAACTCCTCGAAGCAGGGTGTTCTGCATCTAGCGAACTGCCTCAACCAAGGAAAGCCCCAGCTAGGCCTCCGGGCCCGTGGCTCTTCAAAAGCCTGCAGTGTTATCCAAGGAACTGGGCTTTAGTTGCAGTCGGAACGCAAGCCCACATTCTCCTGGAGGCAGGGTGACTTCAGACAGGGGGTCCCAGATGGAATACGAAGCCGAGTGTTTTCTCAGTGCAGCGCAGACTAGGGCAATGAGTCAGACTTGCACGGCATGTTGGCCCTGCTAGAACGGTGTTCGTGGACCTGTGGGAATGCTGGGGAAGTCAAGCTGTCCCAAGAAAGAGTGCAGTCTGTTGCCCTACACTCGGCATACACAGAGTGGCTCCGAAGGGCTACGGGCCTGGATGTGGCTTAGCAGGCCCATGGGGGCCTGAGGGTACTCAGTGTCCTTGCAGGGAATAGGGTGCCCACGCCAGGCTCCTAGAGGTCCTGCAGAGCGTACTGACGTTAAAATAATGCAGGGCAGTGGCTACGGCCTCATGGAAACTGCTGCACGCCTCCGCTTCTGCATGGCAATTCAGGGCCTTACCGCGAGGCAAGTGCTCTCGCTGAGGGTCCCGTTAGCGCCACAGCATGGGAGGATGCTGACTTTCTCCTCCAGCAGAGTGACTTCAGGTACGAGGTCCTCGAAGAATTCTAAGCAGAGTGTTTTCTCACGGCAGCTCAGACGGGGGCCGTGACGAACACTTCCATGGCAGGTCGCACTGCCTAGAAATGTGGTCCTGAGGCTGCTCCAGGGCTCTGGAAATGTAGCTCTCCTTAAGGAACGTGCAGGGTGTTGCCCATCACTCGGCATGCACAGAGGGCCTCTGAGGGACCTACCTTTGGGCCTCCATGTTGCTCACAGGCCCACAGGGGTCTGGAGGCACTCAGGGATCCTGGAGGGAAAATGATGCACACCCGAGGGGCCTAAGAGTCCTGGAAAGGGTACTTCCTTTAAAATAGAGCAGAACAGAGGCTTCCCTGGTGGTGCACTGGTTGACAATCTGCCTGCCAATGCAGGGGACACGGGTTCGAGCCATGGTCTGGGAGGAATCCACATGCCACGGGGCAACTGGGCCCGTGAGCCACAACTACTGAGCCTGCGCCTCTGGAGCCTGTGCTCCGCAACAAGAGAGGCTGAGATACTGAGAGGCCTACGCACCGCGATGAAGAGTGGCCCCCACTTACCGTAACTGGAGAGAGCCCTAGCACAGAAACGAAGACCCAATATAGCAATCAATCAATCAATCCATCAATCAATCTTAAAACAACAATAAAAAATATAAAAACTAAAATAAAATACAGCAGAACAGCGACTAATACCTCATGGAAACAGCTGCATGCCGCCCTTTCTGCGCGGTTACTCAGGGACTTACCTCGAGGTCAGTACTCACGTTGAGTTTCCCTTTAGCTCCAGAGCGTGGCACGATGAGCTCCACCCCGGCCATCGAAGCATCCGGCTAGCTAGACAAAACTCATTGTCTTCCCAGAGCCATGTATACAGTGGCCAGTGGCCTGTCAACAGCAGTCAATTTCAAGTAGCTTCAAGGCAGCATGAATGGAGCTTTCAGAATGGGAAAGCAAGGCTAGTTCCATCAGGCCCCCATTTCCACTTGCACATGCAGCATACATCCCTGTGCTTTCTAACAAGTCCAAAGAGACACAGGTTACCCAGTGGTTACTTCGTTGAATCAACTCCTCGAAGCAGGGTGTTCTGCATCTAGTGAACTGCCTCAACCAAGGAAAGCCCCAGCTAGGCCTCCGGGCCCGTGGCTCTTCAAAAGCCTGCAGTGTTATCCGAGGAACTGGGCTTTAGTTGCAGTCGGAACGCAAGCCCACATTCTCCTGGAGGCAGGGTGACTTCAGACAGGGGGTCCCAGATGGAATACGAAGCCGAGTGTTTTCTCAGTGCAGCGCAGACTAGGGCAATGAGTCAGACTTGCACGGCATGTTGGCCCTGCTAGAACGGTGTTCGTGGACCTGTGGGAATGCTGGGGAAGTCAAGCTGTCCCAAGAAAGAGTGCAGTCTGTTGCCCTACACTCGGCATACACAGAGTGGCTCCGAAGGGCTACGGGCCTGGATGTGGCTTAGCAGGCCCATGGGGGCCTGAGGGTACTCAGTGTCCTTGCAGGGAATAGGGTGCCCACGCCAGGCTCCTAGATGTCCTGCAGAGCGTACTGATGTTAAAATGATGCAGAGCAGTGGCTACGGCCTCCTGGAAACTGCTGCACGCCTCCGCTTCTGCATGGCAATTCAGGGCCTTACCGCGAGGCAAGTGCTCTCGCTGAGGGTCCCGTTAGCGCCACAGCATGGGAGGATGCTGACTTTCTCCTCCAGCAGAGTGACTTCAGGTACGAGGTCCTCGAAGAATTCTAAGCAGAGTGTTTTCTCACGGCAGCTCAGACGGGGGCCGTGACGAACACTTCCATGGCAGGTCGCACTGCCTAGAAATGTGGTCCTGAGGCTGCTCCAGGGCTCTGGAAATGTAGCTCTCCTTAAGGAACGTGCAGGGTGTTGCCCATCACTCGGCATGCACAGAGGGCCTCTGAGGGACCTACCTTTGGGCCTCCATGTTGCTCACAGGCCCACAGGGGTCTGGAGGCACTCAGGGATCCTGGAGGGAAAATGATGCACACCCGAGGGGCCTAAGAGTCCTGGAAAGGGTACTTCCTTTAAAATAGAGCAGAACAGAGGCTTCCCTGGTGGTGCACTGGTTGACAATCTGCCTGCCAATGCAGGGGACACGGGTTCGAGCTCTGGTCTGGGAGGAATCCACATGCCACGGGGCAACTGGGCCCGTGAGCCACAACTACTGAGCCTGCGCCTCTGGAGCCTGTGCTCCGCAACAAGAGAGGCTGAGATACTGAGAGGCCTACGCACCGCGATGAAGAGTGGCCCCCACTTACCGTAACTGGAGAGAGCCCTAGCACAGAAACGAAGACCCAATATAGCAATCAATCAATCAATCCATCAATCAATCTTAAAACAACAATAAAAAATACAAAAACTAAAATAAAATACAGCAGAACAGCGACTAATACCTCATGGAAACAGCTGCATGCCGCCCTTTCTGCGCGGTTACTCAGGGACTTACCTCGAGGTCAGTACTCACGTTGAGTTTCCCTTTAGCTCCAGAGCGTGGCACGATGAGCTCCACCCCGGCCATCGAAGCATCCGGCTAGCTAGACAAAACTCATTGTCTTCCCAGAGCCATGTATACAGTGGCCAGTGGCCTGTCAACAGCAGTCAATTTCAAGTAGCTTCAAGGCAGCATGAATGGAGCTTTCAGAATGGGAAAGCAAGGCTAGTTCCATCAGGCCCCCATTTCCACTTGCACACGCAGCATACATCCCTGGGCTTTCTAACAAGTCCAAAGAGACACAGGTTACCCAGTGGTTACTTCGTTGAATCAACTCCTCGAAGCAGGGTGTTCTGCATCTAGCGAACTGCCTCAACCAAGGAAAGCCCCAGCTAGGCCTCCGGGCCCGTGGCTCTTCAAAAGCCTGCAGTGTTATCCGAGGAACTGGGCTTTAGTTGCAGTCGGAACGCAAGCCCACATTCTCCTGGAGGCAGGGTGACTTCAGACAGGGGGTCCCAGATGGAATACGAAGCCGAGTGTTTTCTCAGTGCAGCGCAGACTAGGGCAATGAGTCAGACTTGCACGGCATGTTGGCCCTGCTAGAACGGTGTTCGTGAACCTGTGGGAATGCTGGGGAAGTCAAGCTGTCCCAAGAAAGAGTGCAGTCTGTTGCCCTACACTCGGCATACACAGAGTGGCTCCGAAGGGCTACGGGCCTGGATGTGGCTTAGCAGGCCCATGGGGGCCTGAGGGTACTCAGTGTCCTTGCAGGGAATAGGGTGCCCACGCCAGGCTCCTAGAGGTCCTGCAGAGCGTACTGACGTTAAAATAATGCAGGGCAGTGGCTACGGCCTCATGGAAACTGCTGCACGCCTCCGCTTCTGCATGGCAATTCAGGGCCTTACCGCGAGGCAAGTGCTCTCGCTGAGGGTCCCGTTAGCGCCACAGCATGGGAGGATGCTGACTTTCTCCTCCAGCAGAGTGACTTCAGGTACGAGGTCCTCGAAGAATTCTAAGCAGAGTGTTTTCTCACGGCAGCTCAGACGGGGGCCGTGACGAACACTTCCATGGCAGGTCGCACTGCCTAGAAATGTGGTCCTGAGGCTGCTCCAGGGCTCTGGAAATGTAGCTCTCCTTAAGGAACGTGCAGGGTGTTGCCCATCACTCGGCATGCACAGAGGGCCTCTGAGGGACCTACCTTTGGGCCTCCATGTTGCTCACAGGCCCACAGGGGTCTGGAGGCACTCAGGGATCCTGGAGGGAAAATGATGCACACCCGAGGGGCCTAAGAGTCCTGGAAAGGGTACTTCCTTTAAAATAGAGCAGAACAGAGGCTTCCCTGGTGGTGCACTGGTTGACAATCTGCCTGCCAATGCAGGGGACACGGGTTCGAGCTCTGGTCTGGGAGGAATCCACATGCCACGGGGCAACTGGGCCCGTGAGCCACAACTACTGAGCCTGCGCCTCTGGAGCCTGTGCTCCGCAACAAGAGAGGCTGAGATACTGAGAGGCCTACGCACCGCGATGAAGAGTGGCCCCCACTTACCGTAACTGGAGAGAGCCCTAGCACAGAAACGAAGACCCAATATAGCAATCAATCAATCAATCCATCAATCAATCTTAAAACAACAATAAAAAATATAAAAACTAAAATAAAATACAGCAGAACAGCGACTAATACCTCATGGAAACAGCTGCATGCCGCCCTTTCTGCGCGGTTACTCAGGGACTTACCTCGAGGTCAGTACTCACGTTGAGTTTCCCTTTAGCTCCAGAGCGTGGCACGATGAGCTCCACCCCGGCCATCGAAGCATCCGGCTAGCTAGACAAAACTCATTGTCTTCCCAGAGCCATGTATACAGTGGCCAGTGGCCTGTCAACAGCAATCAATTTCAAGTAGCTTCAAGGCAGCATGAATGGAGCTTTCAGAATGGGAAAGCAAGGCTAGTTCCATCAGGCCCCCATTTCCACTTGCACACGCAGCATACATCCCTGGGCTTTCTAACAAGTCCAAAGAGACACAGGTTACCCAGTGGTTACTTCGTTGAATCAACTCCTCGAAGCAGGGTGTTCTGCATCTAGCGAACTGCCTCAACCAAGGAAAGCCCCAGCTAGGCCTCCGGGCCCGTGGCTCTTCAACAGCCTGCAGTGTTATCCGAGGAACTGGGCTTTAGTTGCAGTCGGAACGCAAGCCCACATTCTCCTGGAGGCAGGGTGACTTCAGACAGGGGGTCCCAGATGGAATACGAAGCCGAGTGTTTTCTCAGTGCAGCGCAGACTAGGGCAATGAGTCAGACTTGCACGGCATGTTGGCCCTGCTAGAACGGTGTTCGTGAACCTGTGGGAATGCTGGGGAAGTCAAGCTGTCCCAAGAAAGAGTGCAGTCTGTTGCCCTACACTCGGCATACACAGAGTGGCTCCGAAGGGCTACGGGCCTGGATGTGGCTTAGCAGGCCCATGGGGGCCTGAGGGTACTCAGTGTCCTTGCAGGGAATAGGGTGCCCACGCCAGGCTCCTAGAGGTCCTGCAGAGCGTACTGACGTTAAAATAATGCAGGGCAGTGGCTACGGCCTCATGGAAACTGCTGCACGCCTCCGCTTCTGCATGGCAATTCAGGGCCTTACCGCGAGGCAAGTGCTCTCGCTGAGGGTCCCGTTAGCGCCACAGCATGGGAGGATGCTGACTTTCTCCTCCAGCAGAGTGACTTCAGGTACGAGGTCCTCGAAGAATTCTAAGCAGAGTGTTTTCTCACGGCAGCTCAGACGGGGGCCGTGACGAACACTTCCATGGCAGGTCGCACTGCCTAGAAATGTGGTCCTGAGGCTGCTCCAGGGCTCTGGAAATGTAGCTCTCCTTAAGGAACGTGCAGGGTGTTGCCCATCACTCGGCATGCACAGAGGGCCTCTGAGGGACCTACCTTTGGGCCTCCATGTTGCTCACAGGCCCACAGGGGTCTGGAGGCACTCAGGGATCCTGGAGGGAAAATGATGCACACCCGAGGGGCCTAAGAGTCCTGGAAAGGGTACTTCCTTTAAAATAGAGCAGAACAGAGGCTTCCCTGGTGGTGCACTGGTTGACAATCTGCCTGCCAATGCAGGGGACACGGGTTCGAGCTCTGGTCTGGGAGGAATCCACATGCCACGGGGCAACTGGGCCCGTGAGCCACAACTACTGAGCCTGCGCCTCTGGAGCCTGTGCTCCGCAACAAGAGAGGCTGAGATACTGAGAGGCCTACGCACCGCGATGAAGAGTGGCCCCCACTTACCGTAACTGGAGAGAGCCCTAGCACAGAAACGAAGACCCAATATAGCAATCAATCAATCAATCCATCAATCAATCTTAAAACAACAATAAAAAATATAAAAACTAAAATAAAATACAGCAGAACAGCGACTAATACCTCATGGAAACAGCTGCATGCCGCCCTTTCTGCGCGGTTACTCAGGGACTTACCTCGAGGTCAGTACTCACGTTGAGTTTCCCTTTAGCTCCAGAGCGTGGCACGATGAGCTCCACCCCAGCCATCGAAGCATCCGGCTAGCTAGACAAAACTCATTGTCTTCCCAGAGCCATGTATACAGTGGCCAGTGGCCTGTCAACAGCAGTCAATTTCAAGTAGCTTCAAGGCAGCATGAATGGAGCTTTCAGAATGGGAAAGCAAGGCTAGTTCCATCAGGCCCCCATTTCCACTTGCACACGCAGCATACATCCCTGGGCTTTCTAACAAGTCCAAAGAGACACAGGTTACCCAGTGGTTACTTCGTTGAATCAACTCCTCAAAGCAGGGTGTTCTGCATCTAGCGAACTGCCTCAACCAAGGAAAGCCCCAGCTAGGCCTCCGGGCCCGTGGCTCTTCAAAAGCCTGCAGTGTTATCCGAGGAACTGGGCTTTAGTTGCAGTCGGAACGCAAGCCCACATTCTCCTGGAGGCAGGGTGACTTCAGACAGGGGGTCCCAGATGGAATACGAAGCCGAGTGTTTTCTCAGTGCAGCGCAGACTAGGGCAATGAGTCAGACTTGCACGGCATGTTGGCCCTGCTAGAACGGTGTTCGTGAACCTGTGGGAATGCTGGGGAAGTCAAGCTGTCCCAAGAAAGAGTGCAGTCTGTTGCCCTACACTCGGCATACACAGAGTGGCTCCGAAGGGCTACGGGCCTGGATGTGGCTTAGCAGGCCCATGGGGGCCTGAGGGTACTCAGTGTCCTTGCAGGGAATAGGGTGCCCACGCCAGGCTCCTAGAGGTCCTGCAGAGCGTACTGACGTTAAAATAATGCAGGGCAGTGGCTACGGCCTCATGGAAACTGCTGCACGCCTCCGCTTCTGCATGGCAATTCAGGGCCTTACCGTGAGGCAAGTGCTCTCGCTGAGGGTCCCGTTAGCGCCACAGCATGGGAGGATGCTGACTTTCTCCTCCAGCAGAGTGACTTCAGGTACGAGGTCCTCGAAGAATTCTAAGCAGAGTGTTTTCTCACGGCAGCTCAGACGGGGGCCGTGACGAACACTTCCATGGCAGGTCGCACTGCCTAGAAATGTGGTCCTGAGGCTGCTCCAGGGCTCTGGAAATGTAGCTCTCCTTAAGGAACGTGCAGGGTGTTGCCCATCACTCGGCATGCACAGAGGGCCTCTGAGGGACCTACCTTTGGGCCTCCATGTTGCTCACAGGCCCACAGGGGTCTGGAGGCACTCAGGGATCCTGGAGGGAAAATGATGCACACCCGAGGGGCCTAAGAGTCCTGGAAAGGGTACTTCCTTTAAAATAGAGCAGAACAGAGGCTTCCCTGGTGGTGCACTGGTTGACAATCTGCCTGCCAATGCAGGGGACACGGGTTCGAGCTCTGGTCTGGGAGGAATCCACATGCCACGGGGCAACTGGGCCCGTGAGCCACAACTACTGAGCCTGCGCCTCTGGAGCCTGTGCTCCGCAACAAGAGAGGCTGAGATACTGAGAGGCCTACGCACCGCGATGAAGAGTGGCCCCCACTTACCGTAACTGGAGAGAACCCTAGCACAGAAACGAAGACCCAATATAGCAATCAATCAATCAATCCATCAATCAATCTTAAAACAACAATAAAAAATATAAAAACTAAAATAAAATACAGCAGAACAGCGACTAATACCTCATGGAAACAGCTGCATGCCGCCCTTTCTGCGCGGTTACTAAGGGACTTACCTCGAGGTCAGTACTCACGTTGAGTTTCCCTTTAGCTCCAGAGCGTGGCACGATGAGCTCCACCCCGGCCATCGAAGCATCCGGCTAGCTAGACAAAACTCATTGTCTTCCCAGAGCCATGTATACAGTGGCCAGTGGCCTGTCAACAGCAGTCAATTTCAAGTAGCTTCAAGGCAGCATGAATGGAGCTTTCAGAATGGGAAAGCAAGGCTAGTTCCATCAGGCCCCCATTTCCACTTGCACACGCAGCATACATCCCTGGGCTTTCTAACAAGTCCAAAGAGACACAGGTTACCCAGTGGTTACTTCATTGAATCAACTCCTCGAAGCAGGGTGTTCTGCATCTAGTGAACTGCCTCAACCAAGGAAAGCCCCAGCTAGGCCTCCGGGCCCGTGGCTCTTCAAAAGCCTGCAGTGTTATCCGAGGAACTGGGCTTTAGTTGCAGTCGGAACGCAAGCCCACATTCTCCTGGAGGCAGGGTGACTTCAGACAGGGGGTCCCAGATGGAATACGAAGCCGAGTGTTTTCTCAGTGCAGCGCAGACTAGGGCAATGAGTCAGACTTGCACGGCATGTTGGCCCTGCTAGAACGGTGTTCGTGAACCTGTGGGAATGCTGGGGAAGTCAAGCTGTCCCAAGAAAGAGTGCAGTCTGTTGCCCTACACTCGGCATACACAGAGTGGCTCCGAAGGGCTACGGGCCTGGATGTGGCTTAGCAGGCCCATGGGGCCTGAGGGTACTCAGTGTCCTTGCAGGGAATAGGGTGCCCACGCCAGGCTCCTAGATGTCCTGCAGAGCGTACTGACGTTAAAATGATGCAGAGCAGTGGCTACGGCCTCCTGGAAACTGCTGCACGCCTCCGCTTCTGCATGGCAATTCAGGGCCTTACCGCGAGGCAAGTGCTCTCGCTGAGGGTCCCGTTAGCGCCACAGCATGGGAGGATGCTGACTTTCTCCTCCAGCAGAGTGACTTCAGGTACGAGGTCCTCGAAGAATTCTAAGCAGAGTGTTTTCTCACGGCAGCTCAGACGGGGGCCGTGACGAACACTTCCATGGCAGGTCGCACTGCCTAGAAATGTGGTCCTGAGGCTGCTCCAGGGCTCTGGAAATGTAGCTCTCCTTAAGGAACGTGCAGGGTGTTGCCCATCACTCGGCATGCACAGAGGGCCTCTGAGGGACCTACCTTTGGGCCTCCATGTTGCTCACAGGCCCACAGGGGTCTGGAGGCACTCAGGGATCCTGGAGGGAAAATGATGCACACCCGAGGGGCCTAAGAGTCCTGGAAAGGGTACTTCCTTTAAAATAGAGCAGAACAGAGGCTTCCCTGGTGGTGCACTGGTTGACAATCTGCCTGCCAATGCAGGGGACACGGGTTCGAGCTCTGGTCTGGGAGGAATCCACATGCCACGGGGCAACTGGGCCCGTGAGCCACAACTACTGAGCCTGCGCCTCTGGAGCCTGTGCTCCGCAACAAGAGAGGCTGAGATACTGAGAGGCCTACGCACCGCGATGAAGAGTGGCCCCCACTTACCGTAACTGGAGAGAGCCCTAGCACAGAAACGAAGACCCAATATAGCAATCAATCAATCAATCCATCAATCAATCTTAAAACAACAATAAAAAATATAAAAACTAAAATAAAATACAGCAGAACAGCGACTAATACCTCATGGAAACAGCTGCATGCCGCCCTTTCTGCGCGGTTACTCAGGGACTTACCTCGAGGTCAGTACTCACGTTGAGTTTCCCTTTAGCTCCAGAGCGTGGCACGATGAGCTCCACCCCGGCCATCGAAGCATCCGGCTAGCTAGACAAAACTCATTGTCTTCCCAGAGCCATGTATACAGTGGCCAGTGGCCTGTCAACAGCAGTCAATTTCAAGTAGCTTCAAGGCAGCATGAATGGAGCTTTCAGAATGGGAAAGCAAGGCTAGTTCCATCAGGCCCCCATTTCCACTTGCACACGCAGCATACATCCCTGGGCTTTCTAACAAGTCCAAAGAGACACAGGTTACCCAGTGGTTACTTCGTTGAATCAACTCCTCGAAGCAGGGTGTTCTGCATCTAGCGAACTGCCTCAACCAAGGAAAGCCCCAGCTAGGCCTCCGGGCCCGTGGCTCTTCAAAAGCCTGCAGTGTTATCCGAGGAACTGGGCTTTAGTTGCAGTCGGAACGCAAGCCCACATTCTCCTGGAGGCAGGGTGACTTCAGACAGGGGGTCCCAGATGGAATACGAAGCCGAGTGTTTTCTCAGTGCAGCGCAGACTAGGGCAATGAGTCAGACTTGCACGGCATGTTGGCCCTGCTAGAACGGTGTTCATGAACCTGTGGGAATGCTGGGGAAGTCAAGCTGTCCCAAGAAAGAGTGCAGTCTGTTGCCCTACACTCGGCATACACAGAGTGGCTCCAAAGGGCTACGGGCCTGGATGTGGCTTAGCAGGCCCATGGGGGCCTGAGGGTACTCAGTGTCCTTGCAGGGAATAGGGTGCCCACGCCAGGCTCCTAGATGTCCTGCAGAGTGTACTGACGTTAAAATAATGCAGGGCAGTGGCTACGGCCTCATGGAAACTGCTGCACGCCTCCGCTTCTGCATGGCAATTCAGGGCCTTACCGCAAGGCAAGTGCTCTCGCTGAGGGTCCCGTTAGCGCCACAGCATGGGAGGATGCTGACTTTCTCCTCCAGCAGAGTGACTTCAGGTACGAGGTCCTCGAAGAATTCTAAGCAGAGTGTTTTCTCACGGCAGCTCAGACGGGGGCCGTGACGAACACTTCCATGGCAGGTCGCACTGCCTAGAAATGTGGTCCTGAGGCTGCTCCAGGGCTCTGGAAATGTAGCTCTCCTTAAGGAACGTGCAGGGTGTTGCCCATCACTCGGCATGCACAGAGGGCCTCTGAGGGACCTACCTTTGGGCCTCCATGTTGCTCACAGGCCCACAGGGGTCTGGAGGCACTCAGGGATCCTGGAGGGAAAATGATGCACACCCGAGGGGCCTAAGAGTCCTGGAAAGGGTACTTCCTTTAAAATAGAGCAGAACAGAGGCTTCCCTGGTGGTGCACTGGTTGACAATCTGCCTGCCAATGCAGGGGACACGGGTTCGAGCTCTGGTCTGGGAGGAATCCACATGCCACGGGGCAACTGGGCCCGTGAGCCACAACTACTGAGCCTGCGCCTCTGGAGCCTGTGCTCCGCAACAAGAGAGGCTGAGATACTGAGAGGCCTACGCACCGCGATGAAGAGTGGCCCCCACTTACCGTAACTGGAGAGAGCCCTAGCACAGAAACGAAGACCCAATATAGCAATCAATCAATCAATCCATCAATCAATCTTAAAACAACAATAAAAAATATAAAAACTAAAATAAAATACAGCAGAACAGCGACTAATACCTCATGGAAACAGCTGCATGCCGCCCTTTCTGCGCGGTTACTAAGGGACTTACCTCGAGGTCAGTACTCACGTTGAGTTTCCCTTTAGCTCCAGAGCGTGGCACGATGAGCTCCACCCCGGCCATCGAAGCATCCGGCTAGCTAGACAAAACTCATTGTCTTCCCAGAGCCATGTATACAGTGGCCAGTGGCCTGTCAACAGCAGTCAATTTCAAGTAGCTTCAAGGCAGCATGAATGGAGCTTTCAGAATGGGAAAGCAAGGCTAGTTCCATCAGGCCCCCATTTCCACTTGCACACGCAGCATACATCCCTGGGCTTTCTAACAAGTCCAAAGAGACACAGGTTACCCAGTGGTTACTTCGTTGAATCAACTCCTCGAAGCAGGGTGTTCTGCATCTAGTGAACTGCCTCAACCAAGGAAAGCCCCAGCTAGGCCTCCGGGCCCGTGGCTCTTCAAAACCCTGCAGTGTTATCCGAGGAACTGGGCTTTAGTTGCAGTCGGAACGCAAGCCCACATTCTCCTGGAGGCAGGGTGACTTCAGACAGGGGGTCCCAGATGGAATACGAAGCCGAGTGTTTTCTCAGTGCAGCGCAGACTAGGGCAATGAGTCAGACTTGCACGGCATGTTGGCCCTGCTAGAACGGTGTTCGTGGACCTGTGGGAATGCTGGGGAAGTCAAGCTGTCCCAAGAAAGAGTGCAGTCTGTTGCCCTACACTCGGCATACACAGAGTGGCTCCGAAGGGCTACGGGCCTGGATGTGGCTTAGCAGGCCCATGGGGCCTGAGGGTACTCAGTGTCCTTGCAGGGAATAGGGTGCCCACGCCAGGCTCCTAGATGTCCTGCAGAGCGTACTGACGTTAAAATGATGCAGAGCAGTGGCTACGGCCTCCTGGAAACTGCTGCACGCCTCCGCTTCTGCATGGCAATTCAGGGCCTTACCGCGAGGCAAGTGCTCTCGCTGAGGGTCCCGTTAGCGCCACAGCATGGGAGGATGCTGACTTTCTCCTCCAGCAGAGTGACTTCAGGTACGAGGTCCTCGAAGAATTCTAAGCAGAGTGTTTTCTCACGGCAGCTCAGACGGGGGCCGTGACGAACACTTCCATGGCAGGTCGCACTGCCTAGAAATGTGGTCCTGAGGCTGCTCCAGGGCTCTGGAAATGTAGCTCTCCTTAAGGAACGTGCAGGGTGTTGCCCATCACTCGGCATGCACAGAGGGCCTCTGAGGGACCTACCTTTGGGCCTCCATGTTGCTCACAGGCCCACAGGGGTCTGGAGGCACTCAGGGATCCTGGAGGGAAAATGATGCACACCCGAGGGGCCTAAGAGTCCTGGAAAGGGTACTTCCTTTAAAATAGAGCAGAACAGAGGCTTCCCTGGTGGTGCACTGGTTGACAATCTGCCTGCCAATGCAGGGGACACGGGTTCGAGCTCTGGTCTGGGAGGAATCCACATGCCACGGGGCAACTGGGCCCGTGAGCCACAACTACTGAGCCTGCGCCTCTGGAGCCTGTGCTCCACAACAAGAGAGGCTGAGATACTGAGAGGCCTACGCACCGCGATGAAGAGTGGCCCCCACTTACCGTAACTGGAGAGAGCCCTAGCACAGAAACGAAGACCCAATATAGCAATCAATCAATCAATCCATCAATCAATCTTAAAACAACAATAAAAAATATAAAAACTAAAATAAAATACAGCAGAACAGCGACTAATACCTCATGGAAACAGCTGCATGCCGCCCTTTCTGCGCGGTTACTCAGGGACTTACCTCGAGGTCAGTACTCACGTTGAGTTTCCCTTTAGCTCCAGAGCGTGGCACGATGAGCTCCACCCCGGCCATCGAAGCATCCGGCTAGCTAGACAAAACTCATTGTCTTCCCAGAGCCATGTATACAGTGGCCAGTGGCCTGTCAACAGCAATCAATTTCAAGTAGCTTCAAGGCAGCATGAATGGAGCTTTCAGAATGGGAAAGCAAGGCTAGTTCCATCAGGCCCCCATTTCCACTTGCACACGCAGCATACATCCCTGGGCTTTCTAACAAGTCCAAAGAGACACAGGTTACCCAGTGGTTACTTCGTTGAATCAACTCCTCGAAGCAGGGTGTTCTGCATCTAGCGAACTGCCTCAACCAAGGAAAGCCCCAGCTAGGCCTCCGGGCCCGTGGCTCTTCAAAAGCCTGCAGTGTTATCCGAGGAACTGGGCTTTAGTTGCAGTCGGAACGCAAGCCCACATTCTCCTGGAGGCAGGGTGACTTCAGACAGGGGGTCCCAGATGGAATACGAAGCCGAGTGTTTTCTCAGTGCAGCGCAGACTAGGGCAATGAGTCAGACTTGCACGGCATGTTGGCCCTGCTAGAACGGTGTTCGTGAACCTGTGGGAATGCTGGGGAAGTCAAGCTGTCCCAAGAAAGAGTGCAGTCTGTTGCCCTACACTCGGCATACACAGAGTGGCTCCGAAGGGCTACGGGCCTGGATGTGGCTTAGCAGGCCCATGGGGGCCTGAGGGTACTCAGTGTCCTTGCAGGGAATAGGGTGCCCACGCCAGGCTCCTAGAGGTCCTGCAGAGCGTACTGACGTTAAAATAATGCAGGGCAGTGGCTACGGCCTCATGGAAACTGCTGCACGCCTCCGCTTCTGCATGGCAATTCAGGGCCTTACCGCGAGGCAAGTGCTCTCGCTGAGGGTCCCGTTAGCGCCACAGCATGGGAGGATGCTGACTTTCTCCTCCAGCAGAGTGACTTCAGGTACGAAGTCCTCGAAGAATTCTAAGCAGAGTGTTTTCTCACGGCAGCTCAGACGGGGGCCGTGACGAACACTTCCATGGCAGGTCGCACTGCCTAGAAATGTGGTCCTGAGGCTGCTCCAGGGCTCTGGAAATGTAGCTCTCCTTAAGGAACGTGCAGGGTGTTGCCCATCACTCGGCATGCACAGAGGGCCTCTGAGGGACCTACCTTTGGGCCTCCATGTTGCTCACAGGCCCACAGGGGTCTGGAGGCACTCAGGGATCCTGGAGGGAAAATGATGCACACCCGAGGGGCCTAAGAGTCCTGGAAAGGGTACTTCCTTTAAAATAGAGCAGAACAGAGGCTTCCCTGGTGGTGCACTGGTTGACAATCTGCCTGCCAATGCAGGGGACACGGGTTCGAGCTCTGGTCTGGGAGGAATCCACATGCCACGGGGCAACTGGGCCCGTGAGCCACAACTACTGAGCCTGCGCCTCTGGAGCCTGTGCTCCGCAACAAGAGAGGCTGAGATACTGAGAGGCCTACGCACCGCGATGAAGAGTGGCCCCCACTTACCGTAACTGGAGAGAGCCCTAGCACAGAAACGAAGACCCAATATAGCAATCAATCAATCAATCCATCAATCAATCTTAAAACAACAATAAAAAATATAAAAACTAAAATAAAATACAGCAGAACAGCGACTAATACCTCATGGAAACAGCTGCATGCCGCCCTTTCTGCCCGGTTACTCAGGGACTTACCTCGAGGTCAGTACTCACGTTGAGTTTCCCTTTAGCTCCAGAGCGTGGCACGATGAGCTCCACCCCAGCCATCGAAGCATCCGGCTAGCTAGACAAAACTCATTGTCTTCCCAGAGCCATGTATACAGTGGCCAGTGGCCTGTCAACAGCAGTCAATTTCAAGTAGCTTCAAGGCAGCATGAATGGAGCTTTCAGAATGGGAAAGCAAGGCTAGTTCCATCAGGCCCCCATTTCCACTTGCACACGCAGCATACATCCCTGGGCTTTCTAACAAGTCCAAAGAGACACAGGTTACCCAGTGGTTACTTCGTTGAATCAACTCCTCGAAGCAGGGTGTTCTGCATCTAGCGAACTGCCTCAACCAAGGAAAGCCCCAGCTAGGCCTCCGGGCCCGTGGCTCTTCAAAAGCCTGCAGTGTTATCCGAGGAACTGGGCTTTAGTTGCAGTCGGAACGCAAGCCCACATTCTCCTGGAGGCAGGGTGACTTCAGACAGGGGGTCCCAGATGGAATACGAAGCCGAGTGTTTTCTCAGTGCAGCGCAGACTAGGGCAATGAGTCAGACTTGCACGGCATGTTGGCCCTGCTAGAACGGTGTTCGTGAACCTGTGGGAATGCTGGGGAAGTCAAGCTGTCCCAAGAAAGAGTGCAGTCTGTTGCCCTACACTCGGCATACACAGAGTGGCTCCGAAGGGCTACGGGCCTGGATGTGGCTTAGCAGGCCCATGGGGGCCTGAGGGTACTCAGTGTCCTTGCAGGGAATAGGGTGCCCACGCCAGGCTCCTAGAGGTCCTGCAGAGCGTACTGACGTTAAAATAATGCAGGGCAGTGGCTACGGCCTCATGGAAACTGCTGCACGCCTCCGCTTCTGCATGGCAATTCAGGGCCTTACCGCGAGGCAAGTGCTCTCGCTGAGGGTCCCGTTAGCGCCACAGCATGGGAGGATGCTGACTTTCTCCTCCAGCAGAGTGACTTCAGGTACGAGGTCCTCGAAGAATTCTAAGCAGAGTGTTTTCTCACGGCAGCTCAGACGGGGGCCGTGACGAACACTTCCATGGCAGGTCGCACTGCCTAGAAATGTGGTCCTGAGGCTGCTCCAGGGCTCTGGAAATGTAGCTCTCCTTAAGGAACGTGCAGGGTGTTGCCCATCACTCGGCATGCACAGAGGGCCTCTGAGGGACCTACCTTTGGGCCTCCATGTTGCTCACAGGCCCACAGGGGTCTGGAGGCACTCAGGGATCCTGGAGGGAAAATGATGCACACCCGAGGGGCCTAAGAGTCCTGGAAAGGGTACTTCCTTTAAAATAGAGCAGAACAGAGGCTTCCCTGGTGGTGCACTGGTTGACAATCTGCCTGCCAATGCAGGGGACACGGGTTCGAGCTCTGGTCTGGGAGGAATCCACATGCCACGGGGCAACTGGGCCCGTGAGCCACAACTACTGAGCCTGCGCCTCTGGAGCCTGTGCTCCACAACAAGAGAGGCTGAGATACTGAGAGGCCTACGCACCGCGATGAAGAGTGGCCCCCACTTACCGTAACTGGAGAGAGCCCTAGCACAGAAACGAAGACCCAATATAGCAATCAATCAATCAATCCATCAATCAATCTTAAAACAACAATAAAAAATATAAAAACTAAAATAAAATACAGCAGAACAGCGACTAATACCTCATGGAAACAGCTGCATGCCGCCCTTTCTGCGCGGTTACTCAGGGACTTACCTCGAGGTCAGTACTCACGTTGAGTTTCCCTTTAGCTCCAGAGCGTGGCACGATGAGCTCCACCCCGGCCATCGAAGCATCCGGCTAGCTAGACAAAACTCATTGTCTTCCCAGAGCCATGTATACAGTGGCCAGTGGCCTGTCAACAGCAATCAATTTCAAGTAGCTTCAAGGCAGCATGAATGGAGCTTTCAGAATGGGAAAGCAAGGCTAGTTCCATCAGGCCCCCATTTCCACTTGCACACGCAGCATACATCCCTGGGCTTTCTAACAAGTCCAAAGAGACACAGGTTACCCAGTGGTTACTTCGTTGAATCAACTCCTCGAAGCAGGGTGTTCTGCATCTAGCGAACTGCCTCAACCAAGGAAAGCCCCAGCTAGGCCTCCGGGCCCGTGGCTCTTCAAAAGCCTGCAGTGTTATCCGAGGAACTGGGCTTTAGTTGCAGTCGGAACGCAAGCCCACATTCTCCTGGAGGCAGGGTGACTTCAGACAGGGGGTCCCAGATGGAATACGAAGCCGAGTGTTTTCTCAGTGCAGCGCAGACTAGGGCAATGAGTCAGACTTGCACGGCATGTTGGCCCTGCTAGAACGGTGTTCGTGAACCTGTGGGAATGCTGGGGAAGTCAAGCTGTCCCAAGAAAGAGTGCAGTCTGTTGCCCTACACTCGGCATACACAGAGTGGCTCCGAAGGGCTACGGGCCTGGATGTGGCTTAGCAGGCCCATGGGGGCCTGAGGGTACTCAGTGTCCTTGCAGGGAATAGGGTGCCCACGCCAGGCTCCTAGAGGTCCTGCAGAGCGTACTGACGTTAAAATAATGCAGGGCAGTGGCTACGGCCTCATGGAAACTGCTGCACGCCTCCGCTTCTGCATGGCAATTCAGGGCCTTACCGCGAGGCAAGTGCTCTCGCTGAGGGTCCCGTTAGCGCCACAGCATGGGAGGATGCTGACTTTCTCCTCCAGCAGAGTGACTTCAGGTACGAAGTCCTCGAAGAATTCTAAGCAGAGTGTTTTCTCACGGCAGCTCAGACGGGGGCCGTGACGAACACTTCCATGGCAGGTCGCACTGCCTAGAAATGTGGTCCTGAGGCTGCTCCAGGGCTCTGGAAATGTAGCTCTCCTTAAGGAACGTGCAGGGTGTTGCCCATCACTCGGCATGCACAGAGGGCCTCTGAGGGACCTACCTTTGGGCCTCCATGTTGCTCACAGGCCCACAGGGGTCTGGAGGCACTCAGGGATCCTGGAGGGAAAATGATGCAAACCCGAGGGGCCTAAGAGTCCTGGAAAGGGTACTTCCTTTAAAATAGAGCAGAACAGAGGCTTCCCTGGTGGTGCACTGGTTGACAATCTGCCTGCCAATGCAGGGGACACGGGTTCGAGCTCTGGTCTGGGAGGAATCCACATGCCACGGGGCAACTGGGCCCGTGAGCCACAACTACTGAGCCTGCGCCTCTGGAGCCTGTGCTCCGCAACAAGAGAGGCTGAGATACTGAGAGGCCTACGCACCGCGATGAAGAGTGGCCCCCACTTACCGTAACTGGAGAGAGCCCTAGCACAGAAACGAAGACACAATATAGCAATCAATCAATCAATCCATCAATCAATCTTAAAACAACAATAAAAAATATAAAAACTAAAATAAAATACAGCAGAACAGCGACTAATACCTCATGGAAACAGCTGCATGCCGCCCTTTCTGCCCGGTTACTCAGGGACTTACCTCGAGGTCAGTACTCACGTTGAGTTTCCCTTTAGCTCCAGAGCGTGGCACGATGAGCTCCACCCCAGCCATCGAAGCATCCGGCTAGCTAGACAAAACTCATTGTCTTCCCAGAGCCATGTATACAGTGGCCAGTGGCCTGTCAACAGCAGTCAATTTCAAGTAGCTTCAAGGCAGCATGAATGGAGCTTTCAGAATGGGAAAGCAAGGCTAGTTCCATCAGGCCCCCATTTCCACTTGCACACGCAGCATACATCCCTGGGCTTTCTAACAAGTCCAAAGAGACACAGGTTACCCAGTGGTTACTTCGTTGAATCAACTCCTCGAAGCAGGGTGTTCTGCATCTAGCGAACTGCCTCAACCAAGGAAAGCCCCAGCTAGGCCTCCGGGCCCGTGGCTCTTCAAAAGCCTGCAGTGTTATCCGAGGAACTGGGCTTTAGTTGCAGTCGGAACGCAAGCCCACATTCTCCTGGAGGCAGGGTGACTTCAGACAGGGGGTCCCAGATGGAATACGAAGCCGAGTGTTTTCTCAGTGCAGCGCAGACTAGGGCAATGAGTCAGACTTGCACGGCATGTTGGCCCTGCTAGAACGGTGTTCGTGAACCTGTGGGAATGCTGGGGAAGTCAAGCTGTCCCAAGAAAGAGTGCAGTCTGTTGCCCTACACTCGGCATACACAGAGTGGCTCCGAAGGGCTACGGGCCTGGATGTGGCTTAGCAGGCCCATGGGGGCCTGAGGGTACTCAGTGTCCTTGCAGGGAATAGGGTGCCCACGCCAGGCTCCTAGAGGTCCTGCAGAGCGTACTGACGTTAAAATAATGCAGGGCAGTGGCTACGGCCTCATGGAAACTGCTGCACGCCTCCGCTTCTGCATGGCAATTCAGGGCCTTACCGCGAGGCAAGTGCTCTCGCTGAGGGTCCCGTTAGCGCCACAGCATGGGAGGATGCTGACTTTCTCCTCCAGCAGAGTGACTTCAGGTACGAGGTCCTCGAAGAATTCTAAGCAGAGTGTTTTCTCACGGCAGCTCAGATGGGGGCCGTGACGAACACTTCCATGGCAGGTCGCACTGCCTAGAAATGTGGTCCTGAGGCTGCTCCAGGGCTCTGGAAATGTAGCTCTCCTTAAGGAACGTGCAGGGTGTTGCCCATCACTCGGCATGCACAGAGGGCCTCTGAGGGACCTACCTTTGGGCCTCCATGTTGCTCACAGGCCCACAGGGGTCTGGAGGCACTCAGGGATCCTGGAGGGAAAATGATGCACACCCGAGGGGCCTAAGAGTCCTGGAAAGGGTACTTCCTTTAAAATAGAGCAGAACAGAGGCTTCCCTGGTGGTGCACTGGTTGACAATCTGCCTGCCAATGCAGGGGACACGGGTTCGAGCTCTGGTCTGGGAGGAATCCACATGCCACGGGGCAACTGGGCCCGTGAGCCACAACTACTGAGCCTGCGCCTCTGGAGCCTGTGCTCCGCAACAAGAGAGGCTGAGATACTGAGAGGCCTACGCACCGCGATGAAGAGTGGCCCCCACTTACCGTAACTGGAGAGAACCCTAGCACAGAAACGAAGACCCAATATAGCAATCAATCAATCAATCCATCAATCAATCTTAAAACAACAATAAAAAATATAAAAACTAAAATAAAATACAGCAGAACAGCGACTAATACCTCATGGAAACAGCTGCATGCCGCCCTTTCTGCGCGGTTACTAAGGGACTTACCTCGAGGTCAGTACTCACGTTGAGTTTCCCTTTAGCTCCAGAGCGTGGCACGATGAGCTCCACCCCGGCCATCGAAGCATCCGGCTAGCTAGACAAAACTCATTGTCTTCCCAGAGCCATGTATACAGTGGCCAGTGGCCTGTCAACAGCAGTCAATTTCAAGTAGCTTCAAGGCAGCATGAATGGAGCTTTCAGAATGGGAAAGCAAGGCTAGTTCCATCAGGCCCCCATTTCCACTTGCACACGCAGCATACATCCCTGGGCTTTCTAACAAGTCCAAAGAGACACAGGTTACCCAGTGGTTACTTCGTTGAATCAACTCCTCGAAGCAGGGTGTTCTGCATCTAGCGAACTGCCTCAACCAAGGAAAGCCCCAGCTAGGCCTCCGGGCCCGTGGCTCTTCAAAAGCCTGCAGTGTTATCCGAGGAACTGGGCTTTAGTTGCAGTCGGAACGCAAGCCCACATTCTCCTGGAGGCAGGGTGACTTCAGACAGGGGGTCCCAGATGGAATACGAAGCCGAGTGTTTTCTCAGTGCAGCGCAGACTAGGGCAATGAGTCAGACTTGCACGGCATGTTGGCCCTGCTAGAACGGTGTTCATGAACCTGTGGGAATGCTGGGGAAGTCAAGCTGTCCCAAGAAAGAGTGCAGTCTGTTGCCCTACACTCGGCATACACAGAGTGGCTCCGAAGGGCTACGGGCCTGGATGTGGCTTAGCAGGCCCATGGGGGCCTGAGGGTACTCAGTGTCCTTGCAGGGAATAGGGTGCCCACGCCAGGCTCCTAGAGGTCCTGCAGAGTGTACTGACGTTAAAATAATGCAGGGCAGTGGCTACGGCCTCATGGAAACTGCTGCACGCCTCCGCTTCTGCATGGCAATTCAGGGCCTTACCGCAAGGCAAGTGCTCTCGCTGAGGGTCCCGTTAGCGCCACAGCATGGGAGGATGCTGACTTTCTCCTCCAGCAGAGTGACTTCAGGTACGAGGTCCTCGAAGAATTCTAAGCAGAGTGTTTTCTCACGGCAGCTCAGACGGGGGCCGTGACGAACACTTCCATGGCAGGTCGCACTGCCTAGAAATGTGGTCCTGAGGCTGCTCCAGGGCTCTGGAAATGTAGCTCTCCTTAAGGAACGTGCAGGGTGTTGCCCATCACTCGGCATGCACAGAGGGCCTCTGAGGGACCTACCTTGGGGCCTCCATGTTGCTCACAGGCCCACAGGGGTCTGGAGGCACTCAGGGATCCTGGAGGGAAAATGATGCACACCCGAGGGGCCTAAGAGTCCTGGAAAGGGTACTTCCTGTAAAATAGAGCAGAACAGAGGCTTCCCTGGTGGTGCACTGGTTGACAATCTGCCTGCCAATGCAGGGGACACGGGTTCGAGCTCTGGTCTGGGAGGAATCCACATGCCACGGGGCAACTGGGCCCGTGAGCCACAACTACTGAGCCTGCGCCTCTGGAGCCTGTGCTCCGCAACAAGAGAGGCTGAGATACTGAGAGGCCTACGCACCGCGATGAAGAGTGGCCCCCACTTACCGTAACTGGAGAGAGCCCTAGCACAGAAACGAAGACCCAATATAGCAATCAATCAATCAATCCATCAATCAATCTTAAAACAACAATAAAAAATATAAAAACTAAAATAAAATACAGCAGAACAGCGACTAATACCTCATGGAAACAGCTGCATGCCGCCCTTTCTGCGCGGTTACTCAGGGACTTACCTCGAGGTCAGTACTCACGTTGAGTTTCCCTTTAGCTCCAGAGCGTGGCACGATGAGCTCCACCCCGGCCATCGAAGCATCCGGCTAGCTAGACAAAACTCATTGTCTTCCCAGAGCCATGTATACAGTGGCCAGTGGCCTGTCAACAGCAGTCAATTTCAAGTAGCTTCAAGGCAGCATGAATGGAGCTTTCAGAATGGGAAAGCAAGGCTAGTTCCATCAGGCCCCCATTTCCACTTGCACACGCAGCATACATCCCTGGGCTTTCTAACAAGTCCAAAGAGACACAGGTTACCCAGTGGTTACTTCGTTGAATCAACTCCTCGAATCAGGGTGTTCTGCATCTAGCGAACTGCCTCAACCAAGGAAAGCCCCAGCTAGGCCTCCGGGCCCGTGGCTCTTCAAAAGCCTGCAGTGTTATCCGAGGAACTGGGCTTTAGTTGCAGTCGGAACGCAAGCCCACATTCTCCTGGAGGCAGGGTGACTTCAGACAGGGGGTCCCAGATGGAATACGAAGCCGAGTGTTTTCTCAGTGCAGCGCAGACTAGGGCAATGAGTCAGACTTGCACGGCATGTTGGCCCTGCTAGAACGGTGTTCGTGAACCTGTGGGAATGCTGGGGAAGTCAAGCTGTCCCAAGAAAGAGTGCAGTCTGTTGCCCTACACTCGGCATACACAGAGTGGCTCCGAAGGGCTACGGGCCTGGATGTGGCTTAGCAGGCCCATGGGGGCCTGAGGGTACTCAGTGTCCTTGCAGGGAATAGGGTGCCCACGCCAGGCTCCTAGAGGTCCTGCAGAGCGTACTGACGTTAAAATAATGCAGGGCAGTGGCTACGGCCTCATGGAAACTGCTGCACGCCTCCGCTTCTGCATGGCAATTCAGGGCCTTACCGCGAGGCAAGTGCTCTCGCTGAGGGTCCCGTTAGCGCCACAGCATGGGAGGATGCTGACTTTCTCCTCCAGCAGAGTGACTTCAGGTACGAGGTCCTCGAAGAATTCTAAGCAGAGTGTTTTCTCACGGCAGCTCAGACGGGGGCCGTGACGAACACTTCCATGGCAGGTCGCACTGCCTAGAAATGTGGTCCTGAGGCTGCTCCAGGGCTCTGGAAATGTAGCTCTCCTTAAGGAACGTGCAGGGTGTTGCCCATCACTCGGCATGCACAGAGGGCCTCTGAGGGACCTACCTTTGGGCCTCCATGTTGCTCACAGGCCCACAGCGGTCTGGAGGCACTCAGGGATCCTGGAGGGAAAATGATGCACACCCGAGGGGCCTAAGAGTCCTGGAAAGGGTACTTCCTTTAAAATAGAGCAGAACAGAGGCTTCCCTGGTGGTGCACTGGTTGACAATCTGCCTGCCAATGCAGGGGACACGGGTTCGAGCTCTGGTCTGGGAGGAATCCACATGCCACGGGGCAACTGGGCCCGTGAGCCACAACTACTGAGCCTGCGCCTCTGGAGCCTGTGCTCCGCAACAAGAGAGGCTGAGATACTGAGAGGCCTACGCACCGCGATGAAGAGTGGCCCCCACTTACCGTAACTGGAGAGAGCCCTAGCACAGAAACGAAGACCCAATATAGCAATCAATCAATCAATCCATCAATCAATCTTAAAACAACAATAAAAAATATAAAAACTAAAATAAAATACAGCAGAACAGCGACTAATACCTCATGGAAACAGCTGCATGCCGCCCTTTCAGCGCGGTTACTCAGGGACTTACCTCGAGGTCAGTACTCATGTTGAGTTTCCCTTTAGCTCCAGAGCGTGGCACGATGAGCTCCACCCCGGCCATCGAAGCATCCGGCTAGCTAGACAAAACTCATTGTCTTCCCAGAGCCATGTATACAGTGGCCAGTGGCCTGTCAACAGCAGTCAATTTCAAGTAGCTTCAAGGCAGCATGAATGGAGCTTTCAGAATGGGAAAGCAAGGCTAGTTCCATCAGGCCCCCATTTCCGCTGGCACACGCAGCATACATCCCTGGGCTTTCTAACAAGTCCAAAGAGACACAGGTTACCCAGTGGTTACTTCGTTGAATCAACTCCTCGAAGCAGGGTGTTCTGCATCTAGCGAACTGCCTCAACCAAGGAAAGCCCCAGCTAGGCCTCCGGGCCCGTGGCTCTTCAAAAGCCTGCAGTGTTATCCGAGGAACTGGGCTTTAGTTGCAGTCGGAACGCAAGCCCACATTCTCCTGCAGGCAGGGTGACTTCAGACAGGGGGTCCCAGATGGAATACGAAGCCGAGTGTTTTCTCAGTGCAGCGCAGACTAGGGCAATGAGTCAGACTTGCACGGCATGTTGGCCCTGCTAGAACGGTGTTCGTGGACCTGTGGGAATGCTGGGGAAGTCAAGCTGTCCCAAGAAAGAGTGCAGTCTGTTGCCCTACACTCGGCATACACAGAGTGGCTCCGAAGGGCTACGGGCCTGGATGTGGCTTAGCAGGCCCATGGGGGCCTGAGGGTACTCAGTGTCCTTGCAGGGAATAGGGTGCCCACGCCAGGCTCCTAGAGGTCCTGCAGAGCGTACTGACGTTAAAATAATGCAGAGCAGTGGCTACGGCCTCATGGAAACTGCTGCACGCCTCCGCTTCTGCATGGCAATTCAGGGCCTTACCGCGAGGCAAGTACTCTCGCTGAGGGTCCCGTTAGCGCCTCAGCATGGGAGGATGCTGACTTTCTCCTCCAGCAGAGTGACTTCAGGTACGAGGTCCTCGAAGAATTCTAAGCAGAGTGTTTTCTCACGGCAGCTCAGACGGGGGCCGTGACGAACACTTCCATGGCAGGTCGCACTGCCTAGAAATGTGGTCCTGAGGCTGCTCCAGGGCTCTGGAAATGTAGCTCTCCTTAAGGAACGTGCAGGGTGTTGCCCATCACTCGGCATGCACAGAGGGCCTCTGAGGGACCTACCTTGGGGCCTCCATGTTGCTCACAGGCCCACAGGGGTCTGGAGGCACTCAGGGATCCTGGAGGGAAAATGATGCACACCCGAGGGGCCTAAGAGTCCTGGAAAGGGTACTTCCTTTAAAATAGAGCAGAACAGAGGCTTCCCTGGTGGTGCACTGGTTGACAATCTGCCTGCCAATGCAGGGGACACGGGTTCGAGCTCTGGTCTGGGAGGAATCCACATGCCACGGGGCAACTGGGCCCGTGAGCCACAACTACTGAGCCTGCGCCTCTGGAGCCTGTGCTCCGCAACAAGAGAGGCTGAGATACTGAGAGGCCTACGCACCGCGATGAAGAGTGGCCCCCACTTACCGTAACTGGAGAGAGCCCTAGCACAGAAACGAAGACCCAATATAGCAATCAATCAATCAATCCATCAATCAATCTTAAAACAACAATAAAAAATATAAAAACTAAAATAAAATACAGCAGAACAGCGACTAATACCTCATGGAAACAGCTGCATGCCGCCCTTTCTGCGCGGTTACTCAGGGACTTACCTCGAGGTCAGTACTCACGTTGAGTTTCCCTTTAGCTCCAGAGCGTGGCACGATGAGCTCCACCCCGGCCATCGAAGCATCCGGCTAGCTAGACAAAACTCATTGTCTTCCCAGAGCCATGTATACAGTGGCCAGTGGCCTGTCAACAGCAGTCAATTTCAAGTAGCTTCAAGGCAGCATGAATGGAGCTTTCAGAATGGGAAAGCAAGGCTAGTTCCATCAGGCCCCCATTTCCGCTGGCACACGCAGCATACATCCCTGGGCTTTCTAACAAGTCCAAAGAGACACAGGTTACCCAGTGGTTACTTCGTTGAATCAACTCCTCGAAGCAGGGTGTTCTGCATCTAGCGAACTGCCTCAACCAAGGAAAGCCCCAGCTAGGCCTCCGGGCCCGTGGCTCTTCAAAAGCCTGCAGTGTTATCCGAGGAACTGGGCTTTAGTTGCAGTCGGAACGCAAGCCGACATTCTCCTGCAGGCAGGGTGACTTCAGACAGGGGGTCCCAGATGGAATACGAAGCCGAGTGTTTTCTCAGTGCAGCGCAGACTAGGGCAATGAGTCAGACTTGCACGGCATGTTGGCCCTGCTAGAACGGTGTTCGTGGACCTGTGGGAATGCTGGGGAAATCAAGCTGTCCCAAGAAAGAGTGCAGTCTGTTGCCCTACACTCGGCATACACAGAGTGGCTCCGAAGGGCTACGGGCCTGGATGTGGCTTAGCAGGCCCATGGGGGCCTGAGGGTACTCAGTGTCCTTGCAGGGAATAGGGTGCCCACGCCAGGCTCCTAGATGTCCTGCAGAGCGTACTGACGTTAAAATGATGCAGAGCAGTGGCTACGGCCTCCTGGAAACTGCTGCACGCCTCCGCTTCTGCATGGCAATTCAGGGCCTTACCGCGAGGCAAGTGCTCTCGCTGAGGGTCCCGTTAGCGCCACAGCATGGGAGGATGCTGACTTTCTCCTCCAGCAGAGTGACTTCAGGTACGAGGTCCTCGAAGAATTCTAAGCAGAGTGTTTTCTCACGGCAGCTCAGACGGGGGCCGTGACGAACACTTCCATGGCAGGTCGCACTGCCTAGAAATGTGGTCCTGAGGCTGCTCCAGGGCTCTGGAAATGTAGCTCTCCTTAAGGAACGTGCAGGGTGTTGCCCATCACTCGGCATGCACAGAGGGCCTCTGAGGGACCTACCTTGGGGCCTCCATGTTGCTCACAGGCCCACAGGGGTCTGGAGGCACTCAGGGATCCTGGAGGGAAAATGATGCACACCCGAGGGGCCTAAGAGTCCTGGAAAGGGTACTTCCTGTAAAATAGAGCAGAACAGAGGCTTCCCTGGTGGTGCACTGGTTGACAATCTGCCTGCCAATGCAGGGGACACGGGTTCGAGCTCTGGTCTGGGAGGAATCCACATGCCACGGGGCAACTGGGCCCGTGAGCCACAACTACTGAGCCTGCGCCTCTGGAGCCTGTGCTCCGCAACAAGAGAGGCTGAGATACTGAGAGGCCTACGCACCGCGATGAAGAGTGGCCCCCACTTACCGTAACTGGAGAGAGCCCTAGCACAGAAACGAAGACCCAATATAGCAATCAATCAATCAATCCATCAATCAATCTTAAAACAACAATAAAAAATATAAAAACTAAAATAAAATACAGCAGAACAGCGACTAATACCTCATGGAAACAGCTGCATGCCGCCCTTTCTGCGCGGTTACTCAGGGACTTACCTCGAGGTCAGTACTCACGTTGAGTTTCCCTTTAGCTCCAGAGCGTGGCACGATGAGCTCCACCCCGGCCATCGAAGCATCCGGCTAGCTAGACAAAACTCATTGTCTTCCCAGAGCCATGTATACAGTGGCCAGTGGCCTGTCAACAGCAGTCAATTTCAAGTAGCTTCAAGGCAGCATGAATGGAGCTTTCAGAATGGGAAAGCAAGGCTAGTTCCATCAGGCCCCCATTTCCACTTGCACACGCAGCATACATCCCTGGGCTTTCTAACAAGTCCAAAGAGACACAGGTTACCCAGTGGTTACTTCGTTGAATCAACTCCTCGAAGCAGGGTGTTCTGCATCTAGCGAACTGCCTCAACCAAGGAAAGCCCCAGCTAGGCCTCCGGGCCCGTGGCTCTTCAAAAGCCTGCAGTGTTATCCGAGGAACTGGGCTTTAGTTGCAGTCGGAACGCAAACCCACATTCTCCTGGAGGCAGGGTGACTTCAGACAGGGGGTCCCAGATGGAATACGAAGCCGAGTGTTTTCTCAGTGCAGCGCAGACTAGGGCAATGAGTCAGACTTGCACGGCATGTTGGCCCTGCTAGAACGGTGTTCGTGGACCTGTGGGAATGCTGGGGAAGTCAAGCTGTCCCAAGAAAGAGTGCAGTCTGTTGCCCTACACTCGGCATACACAGAGTGGCTCCGAAGGGCTACGGGCCTGGATGTGGCTTAGCAGGCCCATGGGGGCCTGAGGGTACTCAGTGTCCTTGCAGGGAATAGGGTGCCCACGCCAGGCTCCTAGAGGTCCTGCAGAGCGTACTGACGTTAAAATAATGCAGAGCAGTGGCGACAGCCTCATGGAAACTGCAGCACGCCTCCGCTTCTGCATGGCAATTCAGGGCCTTACCGCGAGGCAAGTGCTCTCGCTGAGGGTCCCGTTAGCGCCACAGCATGGGAGGATGCTGACTTTCTCCTCCAGCAGAGTGACTTCAGGTACGAGGTCCTCGAAGATTTCTAAGCAGAGTGTTTTCTCACGGCAGCTCAGACGGGGGCCGTGACGAATACTTCCATGGCAGGTCGCACTGCCTAGAAATGTGGTCCTGAGGCTGCTCCAGGGCTCTGGAAATGTAGCTCTCCTTAAGGAACGTGCAGGGTGTTGCCCATCACTCGGCATGCACAGAGGGACTCTGAGGGACCTACCTTTGGGCCTCCATGTTGCTCACAGGCCCACAGGGGTCTGGAGGCACTCAGGGATCCTGGAGGGAAAATGATGCACACCCGAGGGGCCTAAGAGTCTTGGAAAGGGTACTTCCTTTAAAATAGAGCAGAACAGAGGCTTCCCTGGTGGTGCACTGGTTGACAATCTGCCTGCCAATGCAGGGGACACGGGTTCGAGCCATGGTCTGGGAGGAATCCCCATGCCGCGGAGCAACTGGGCCCGTGAGCCACAACTACTCAGCCTGCGCCTCTGGAGCCTGTGCTCCGCAACAAGAGAGGCTGAGATACTGAGAGACCTACGCACCACGATGAAGAGTGGCCCCCACTTACCGTAACTGGAGAGAGCCCTAGCACAGAAACGAAGTCCCAATATAGCAATCAATCAATCCATCAATCAATCTTAAAACAACAATAAAAAATATAAAAACTAAAATACAGCAGAACAGCGACTAATACCTCATGGAAACAGCTGCATGCCGCCCTTTCTGCGCGGTTACTCAGGGACTTACCTCGAGGTCAGTACTCACGTTGAGTTTCCCTTTAGCTCCAGAGCGTGGCACGATGAGCTCCACCCCGGCCATCGAAGCATCCGGCTAGCTAGACAAAACTCATTGTCTTCCCAGAGCCATGTATACAGTGGCCAGTGGCCTGTCAACAGCAGTCAATTTCAAGTAGCTTCAAGGCAGCATGAATGGAGCTTTCAGAATGGGAAAGCAAGGCTAGTTCCATCAGGCCCCCATTTCCACTTGCACACGCAGCATACATCCCTGGGATTTCTAACAAGTCCAAAGAGACACAGGTTACCCAGTGGTTACTTCGTTGAATCAACTCCTCGAAGCAGGGTGTTCTGCATCTAGCGAACTGCCTCAACCAAGGAAAGCCCCAGCTAGGCCTCCGGGCCCGTGGCTCTTCAAAAGCCTGCAGTGTTATCCGAGGAACTGGGCTTTAGTTGCAGTCGGAACGCAAGCCCACATTCTCCTGGAGGCAGGGTGACTTCAGACAGGGGGTCCCAGATGGAATACGAAGCCGAGTGTTTTCTCAGTGCAGCGCAGACTAGGGCAATGAGTCAGACTTGCACGGCATGTTGGCCCTGCTAGAACGGTGTTCGTGAACCTGTGGGAATGCTGGGGAAGTCAAGCTGTCCCAAGAAAGAGTGCAGTCTGTTGCCCTACACTCGGCATACACAGAGTGGCTCCGAAGGGCTACGGGCCTGGATGTGGCTTAGCAGGCCCATGGGGGCCTGAGGGTACTCAGTGTCCTTGCAGGGAATAGGGTGCCCACGCCAGGCTCCTAGAGGTCCTGCAGAGCGTACTGACGTTAAAATAATGCAGGGCAGTGGCTACGGCCTCATGGAAACTGCTGCACGCCTCCGCTTCTGCATGGCAATTCAGGGCCTTACCGCGAGGCAAGTGCTCTCGCTGAGGGTCCCGTTAGCGCCACAGCATGGGAGGATGCTGA
Organism: Balaenoptera acutorostrata; assembly: GCF_949987535.1. NCBI lineage: Eukaryota > Metazoa > Chordata > Mammalia > Artiodactyla > Balaenopteridae > Balaenoptera > Balaenoptera acutorostrata. The sequence continues at coordinate 198,003 of NW_026646631.1, forward strand.
CTTTCTCCTCCAGCAGAGTGACTTCAGGTACGAGGTCCTCGAAGAATTCTAAGCAGAGTGTTTTCTCACGGCAGCTCAGACGGGGGCCGTGACGAACACTTCCATGGCAGGTCGCACTGCCTAGAAATGTGGTCCTGAGGCTGCTCCAGGGCTCTGGAAATGTAGCTCTCCTTAAGGAACGTGCAGGGTGTTGCCCATCACTCGGCATGCACAGAGGGCCTCTGAGGGACCTACCTTTGGGCCTCCATGTTGCTCACAGGCCCACAGCGGTCTGGAGGCACTCAGGGATCCTGGAGGGAAAATGATGCACACCCGAGGGGCCTAAGAGTCCTGGAAAGGGTACTTCCTTTAAAATAGAGCAGAACAGAGGCTTCCCTGGTGGTGCACTGGTTGACAATCTGCCTGCCAATGCAGGGGACACGGGTTCGAGCTCTGGTCTGGGAGGAATCCACATGCCACGGGGCAACTGGGCCCGTGAGCCACAACTACTGAGCCTGCGCCTCTGGAGCCTGTGCTCCGCAACAAGAGAGGCTGAGATACTGAGAGGCCTACGCACCGCGATGAAGAGTGGCCCCCACTTACCGTAACTGGAGAGAGCCCTAGCACAGAAACGAAGACCCAATATAGCAATCAATCAATCAATCCATCAATCAATCTTAAAACAACAATAAAAAATATAAAAACTAAAATAAAATACAGCAGAACAGCGACTAATACCTCATGGAAACAGCTGCATGCCGCCCTTTCAGCGCGGTTACTCAGGGACTTACCTCGAGGTCAGTACTCACGTTGAGTTTCCCTTTAGCTCCAGAGCGTGGCACGATGAGCTCCACCCCGGCCATCGAAGCATCCGGCTAGCTAGACAAAACTCATTGTCTTCCCAGAGCCATGTATACAGTGGCCAGTGGCCTGTCAACAGCAGTCAATTTCAAGTAGCTTCAAGGCAGCATGAATGGAGCTTTCAGAATGGGAAAGCAAGGCTAGTTCCATCAGGCCCCCATTTCCGCTGGCACACGCAGCATACATCCCTGGGCTTTCTAACAAGTCCAAAGAGACACAGGTTACCCAGTGGTTACTTCGTTGAATCAACTCCTCGAAGCAGGGTGTTCTGCATCTAGCGAACTGCCTCAACCAAGGAAAGCCCCAGCTAGGCCTCCGGGCCCGTGGCTCTTCAAAAGCCTGCAGTGTTATGCGAGGAACTGGGCTTTAGTTGCAGTCGGAACGCAAGCCGACATTCTCCTGCAGGCAGGGTGACTTCAGACAGGGGGTCCCAGATGGAATACGAAGCCGAGTGTTTTCTCAGTGCAGCGCAGACTAGGGCAATGAGTCAGACTTGCACGGCATGTTGGCCCTGCTAGAACGGTGTTCGTGGACCTGTGGGAATGCTGGGGAAGTCAAGCTGTCCCAAGAAAGAGTGCAGTCTGTTGCCCTACACTCGGCATACACAGAGTGGCTCCGAAGGGCTACGGGCCTGGATGTGGCTTAGCAGGCCCATGGGGGCCTGAGGGTACTCAGTGTCCTTCCAGGGAATAGGGTGCCCACGCCAGGCTCCTAGAGGTCCTGCAGAGCGTACTGACGTTAAAATAATGCAGAGCAGTGGCTACGGCCTCATGGAAACTGCTGCACGCCTCCGCTTCTGCATGGCAATTCAGGGCCTTACCGCGAGGCAAGTACTCTCGCTGAGGGTCCCGTTAGCGCCACAGCATGGGAGGATGCTGACTTTCTCCTCCAGCAGAGTGACTTCAGGTACAAGGTCCTCGAAGAATTCTAAGCAGAGTGTTTTCTCACGGCAGCTCAGACGGGGGCCGTGACGAACACTTCCATGGCAGGTCGCACTGCCTAGAAATGTGGTCCTGAGGCTGCTCCAGGGCTCTGGAAATGTAGCTCTCCTTAAGGAACGTGCAGGGTGTTGCCCATCACTCGGCATGCACAGAGGGCCTCTGAGGGACCTACCTTGGGGCCTCCATGTTGCTCACAGTCCCACAGGGGTCTGGAGGCACTCAGGGATCCTGGAGGGAAAATGATGCACACCCGAGGGGCCTAAGAGTCCTGGAAAGGGTACTTCCTTTAAAATAGAGCAGAACAGAGGCTTCCCTGGTGGTGCACTGGTTGACAATCTGCCTGCCAATGCAGGGGACACGGGTTCGAGCTCTGGTCTGGGAGGAATCCACATGCCACGGGGCAACTGGGCCCGTGAGCCACAACTACTGAGCCTGCGCCTCTGGAGCCTGTGCTCCGCAACAAGAGAGGCTGAGATACTGAGAGGCCTACGCACCGCGATGAAGAGTGGCCCCCACTTACCGTAACTGGAGAGAGCCCTAGCACAGAAACGAAGACCCAATATAGCAATCAATCAATCAATCCATCAATCAATCTTAAAACAACAATAAAAAATATAAAAACTAAAATAAAATACAGCAGAACAGCGACTAATACCTCATGGAAACAGCTGCATGCCGCCCTTTCTGCGCGGTTACTCAGGGACTTACCTCGAGGTCAGTACTCACGTTGAGTTTCCCTTTAGCTCCAGAGCGTGGCACGATGAGCTCCACCCCGGCCATCGAAGCATCCGGCTAGCTAGACAAAACTCATTGTCTTCCCAGAGCCATGTATACAGTGGCCAGTGGCCTGTCAACAGCAGTCAATTTCAAGTAGCTTCAAGGCAGCATGAATGGAGCTTTCAGAATGGGAAAGCAAGGCTAGTTCCATCAGGCCCCCATTTCCACTTGCACACGCAGCATACATCCCTGGGCTTTCTAACAAGTCCAAAGAGACACAGGTTACCCAGTGGTTACTTCGTTGAATCAACTCCTCGAAGCAGGGTGTTCTGCATCTAGCGAACTGCCTCAACCAAGGAAAGCCCCAGCTAGGCCTCCGGGCCCGTGGCTCTTCAAAAGCCTGCAGTGTTATCCGAGGAACTGGGCTTTAGTTGCAGTCGGAACGCAAGCCCACATTCTCCTGGAGGCAGGGTGACTTCAGACAGGGGGTCCCAGATGGAATACGAAGCCGAGTGTTTTCTCAGTGCAGCGCAGACTAGGGCAATGAGTCAGACTTGCACGGCATGTTGGCCCTGCTAGAACGGTGTTCGTGGACCTGTGGGAATGCTGGGGAAGTCAAGCTGTCCCAAGAAAGAGTGCAGTCTGTTGCCCTACACTCGGCATACACAGAGTGGCTCCGAAGGGCTACGGGCCTGGATGTGGCTTAGCAGGCCCATGGGGGCCTGAGGGTACTCAGTGTCCTTGCAGGGAATAGGGTGCCCACGCCAGGCTCCTAGAGGTCCTGCAGAGCGTACTGACGTTAAAATAATGCAGAGCAGTGGCGACAGCCTCATGGAAACTGCAGCACGCCTCCGCTTCTGCATGGCAATTCAGGGCCTTACCGCGAGGCAAGTGCTCTCGCTGAGGGTCCCGTTAGCGCCACAGCATGGGAGGATGCTGACTTTCTCCTCCAGCAGAGTGACTTCAGGTACGAGGTCCTCGAAGATTTCTAAGCAGAGTGTTTTCTCACGGCAGCTCAGACGGGGGCCGTGACGAATACTTCCATGGCAGGTCGCACTGCCTAGAAATGTGGTCCTGAGGCTGCTCCAGGGCTCTGGAAATGTAGCTCTCCTTAAGGAACGTGCAGGGTGTTGCCCATCACTCGGCATGCACAGAGGGACTCTGAGGGACCTACCTTTGGGCCTCCATGTTGCTCACAGGCCCACAGGGGTCTGGAGGCACTCAGGGATCCTGGAGGGAAAATGATGCACACCCGAGGGGCCTAAGAGTCTTGGAAAGGGTACTTCCTTTAAAATAGAGCAGAACAGAGGCTTCCCTGGTGGTGCACTGGTTGACAATCTGCCTGCCAATGCAGGGGACACGGGTTCGAGCCATGGTCTGGGAGGAATCCCCATGCCGCGGAGCAACTGGGCCCGTGAGCCACAACTACTCAGCCTGCGCCTCTGGAGCCTGTGCTCCGCAACAAGAGAGGCTGAGATACTGAGAGACCTACGCACCACGATGAAGAGTGGCCCCCACTTACCGTAACTGGAGAGAGCCCTAGCACAGAAACGAAGTCCCAATATAGCAATCAATCAATCCATCAATCAATCTTAAAACAACAATAAAAAATATAAAAACTAAAATACAGCAGAACAGCGACTAATACCTCATGGAAACAGCTGCATGCCGCCCTTTCTGCGCGGTTACTCAGGGACTTACCTCGAGGTCAGTACTCACGTTGAGTTTCCCTTTAGCTCCAGAGCGTGGCACGATGAGCTCCACCCCGGCCATCGAAGCATCCGGCTAGCTAGACAAAACTCATTGTCTTCCCAGAGCCATGTATACAGTGGCCAGTGGCCTGTCAACAGCAGTCAATTTCAAGTAGCTTCAAGGCAGCATGAATGGAGCTTTCAGAATGGGAAAGCAAGGCTAGTTCCATCAGGCCCCCATTTCCACTTGCACACGCAGCATACATCCCTGGGATTTCTAACAAGTCCAAAGAGACACAGGTTACCCAGTGGTTACTTCGTTGAATCAACTCCTCGAAGCAGGGTGTTCTGCATCTAGCGAACTGCCTCAACCAAGGAAAGCCCCAGCTAGGCCTCCGGGCCCGTGGCTCTTCAAAAGCCTGCAGTGTTATCCGAGGAACTGGGCTTTAGTTGCAGTCGGAACGCAAGCCCACATTCTCCTGGAGGCAGGGTGACTTCAGACAGGGGGTCCCAGATGGAATACGAAGCCGAGTGTTTTCTCAGTGCAGCGCAGACTAGGGCAATGAGTCAGACTTGCACGGCATGTTGGCCCTGCTAGAACGGTGTTCGTGAACCTGTGGGAATGCTGGGGAAGTCAAGCTGTCCCAAGAAAGAGTGCAGTCTGTTGCCCTACACTCGGCATACACAGAGTGGCTCCGAAGGGCTACGGGCCTGGATGTGGCTTAGCAGGCCCATGGGGGCCTGAGGGTACTCAGTGTCCTTGCAGGGAATAGGGTGCCCACGCCAGGCTCCTAGAGGTCCTGCAGAGCGTACTGACGTTAAAATAATGCAGGGCAGTGGCTACGGCCTCATGGAAACTGCTGCACGCCTCCGCTTCTGCATGGCAATTCAGGGCCTTACCGCGAGGCAAGTGCTCTCGCTGAGGGTCCCGTTAGCGCCACAGCATGGGAGGATGCTGACTTTCTCCTCCAGCAGAGTGACTTCAGGTACGAGGTCCTCGAAGAATTCTAAGCAGAGTGTTTTCTCACGGCAGCTCAGACGGGGGCCGTGACGAACACTTCCATGGCAGGTCGCACTGCCTAGAAATGTGGTCCTGAGGCTGCTCCAGGGCTCTGGAAATGTAGCTCTCCTTAAGGAACGTGCAGGGTGTTGCCCATCACTCGGCATGCACAGAGGGCCTCTGAGGGACCTACCTTTGGGCCTCCATGTTGCTCACAGGCCCACAGCGGTCTGGAGGCACTCAGGGATCCTGGAGGGAAAATGATGCACACCCGAGGGGCCTAAGAGTCCTGGAAAGGGTACTTCCTTTAAAATAGAGCAGAACAGAGGCTTCCCTGGTGGTGCACTGGTTGACAATCTGCCTGCCAATGCAGGGGACACGGGTTCGAGCTCTGGTCTGGGAGGAATCCACATGCCACGGGGCAACTGGGCCCGTGAGCCACAACTACTGAGCCTGCGCCTCTGGAGCCTGTGCTCCGCAACAAGAGAGGCTGAGATACTGAGAGGCCTACGCACCGCGATGAAGAGTGGCCCCCACTTACCGTAACTGGAGAGAGCCCTAGCACAGAAACGAAGACCCAATATAGCAATCAATCAATCAATCCATCAATCAATCTTAAAACAACAATAAAAAATATAAAAACTAAAATAAAATACAGCAGAACAGCGACTAATACCTCATGGAAACAGCTGCATGCCGCCCTTTCAGCGCGGTTACTCAGGGACTTACCTCGAGGTCAGTACTCATGTTGAGTTTCCCTTTAGCTCCAGAGCGTGGCACGATGAGCTCCACCCCGGCCATCGAAGCATCCGGCTAGCTAGACAAAACTCATTGTCTTCCCAGAGCCATGTATACAGTGGCCAGTGGCCTGTCAACAGCAGTCAATTTCAAGTAGCTTCAAGGCAGCATGAATGGAGCTTTCAGAATGGGAAAGCAAGGCTAGTTCCATCAGGCCCCCATTTCCGCTGGCACACGCAGCATACATCCCTGGGCTTTCTAACAAGTCCAAAGAGACACAGGTTACCCAGTGGTTACTTCGTTGAATCAACTCCTCGAAGCAGGGTGTTCTGCATCTAGCGAACTGCCTCAACCAAGGAAAGCCCCAGCTAGGCCTCCGGGCCCGTGGCTCTTCAAAAGCCTGCAGTGTTATCCGAGGAACTGGGCTTTAGTTGCAGTCGGAACGCAAGCCCACATTCTCCTGCAGGCAGGGTGACTTCAGACAGGGGGTCCCAGATGGAATACGAAGCCGAGTGTTTTCTCAGTGCAGCGCAGACTAGGGCAATGAGTCAGACTTGCACGGCATGTTGGCCCTGCTAGAACGGTGTTCGTGGACCTGTGGGAATGCTGGGGAAGTCAAGCTGTCCCAAGAAAGAGTGCAGTCTGTTGCCCTACACTCGGCATACACAGAGTGGCTCCGAAGGGCTACGGGCCTGGATGTGGCTTAGCAGGCCCATGGGGGCCTGAGGGTACTCAGTGTCCTTGCAGGGAATAGGGTGCCCACGCCAGGCTCCTAGAGGTCCTGCAGAGCGTACTGACGTTAAAATAATGCAGAGCAGTGGCTACGGCCTCATGGAAACTGCTGCACGCCTCCGCTTCTGCATGGCAATTCAGGGCCTTACCGCGAGGCAAGTACTCTCGCTGAGGGTCCCGTTAGCGCCACAGCATGGGAGGATGCTGACTTTCTCCTCCAGCAGAGTGACTTCAGGTACAAGGTCCTCGAAGAATTCTAAGCAGAGTGTTTTCTCACGGCAGCTCAGACGGGGGCCGTGACGAACACTTCCATGGCAGGTCGCACTGCCTAGAAATGTGGTCCTGAGGCTGCTCCAGGGCTCTGGAAATGTAGCTCTCCTTAAGGAACGTGCAGGGTGTTGCCCATCACTCGGCATGCACAGAGGGCCTCTGAGGGACCTACCTTGGGGCCTCCATGTTGCTCACAGGCCCACAGGGGTCTGGAGGCACTCAGGGATCCTGGAGGGAAAATGATGCACACCCGAGGGGCCTAAGAGTCCTGGAAAGGGTACTTCCTTTAAAATAGAGCAGAACAGAGGCTTCCCTGGTGGTGCACTGGTTGACAATCTGCCTGCCAATGCAGGGGACACGGGTTCGAGCTCTGGTCTGGGAGGAATCCACATGCCACGGGGCAACTGGGCCCGTGAGCCACAACTACTGAGCCTGCGCCTCTGGAGCCTGTGCTCCGCAACAAGAGAGGCTGAGATACTGAGAGGCCTACGCACCGCGATGAAGAGTGGCCCCCACTTACCGTAACTGGAGAGAGCCCTAGCACAGAAACGAAGACCCAATATAGCAATCAATCAATCAATCCATCAATCAATCTTAAAACAACAATAAAAAATATAAAAACTAAAATAAAATACAGCAGAACAGCGACTAATACCTCATGGAAACAGCTGCATGCCGCCCTTTCTGCGCGGTTACTCAGGGACTTACCTCGAGGTCAGTACTCACGTTGAGTTTCCCTTTAGCTCCAGAGCGTGGCACGATGAGCTCCACCCCGGCCATCGAAGCATCCGGCTAGCTAGACAAAACTCATTGTCTTCCCAGAGCCATGTATACAGTGGCCAGTGGCCTGTCAACAGCAGTCAATTTCAAGTAGCTTCAAGGCAGCATGAATGGAGCTTTCAGAATGGGAAAGCAAGGCTAGTTCCATCAGGCCCCCATTTCCGCTGGCACACGCAGCATACATCCCTGGGCTTTCTAACAAGTCCAAAGAGACACAGGTTACCCAGTGGTTACTTCGTTGAATCAACTCCTCGAAGCAGGGTGTTCTGCATCTAGCGAACTGCCTCAACCAAGGAAAGCCCCAGCTAGGCCTCCGGGCCCGTGGCTCTTCAAAAGCCTGCAGTGTTATCCGAGGAACTGGGCTTTAGTTGCAGTCGGAACGCAAGCCCACATTCTACTGGAGGCAGGGTGACTTCAGACAGCGGGTCCCAGATGGAATACGAAGCCGAGTGTTTTCTCAGTGCAGCGCAGACTAGGGCAATGAGTCAGACTTGCACGGCATGTTGGCCCTGCTAGAACGGTGTTCGTGGACCTGTGGGAATGCTGGGGAAGTCAAGCTGTCCCAAGAAAGAGTGCAGTCTGTTGCCCTACACTCGGCATACACAGAGTGGCTCCGAAGGGCTACGGGCCTGGATGTGGCTTAGTAAGCCCATGGGGGCCTGAGGGTACTCAGTGTCCTTGCAGGGAATAGGGTGCCCACGCCAGGCTCCTATATGTCCTGCAGAGCGTACTGACGTTAAAATAATGCAGAGCAGTGGCTACGGCCTCATGGAAACTGCTGCACGCCTCCGCTTCTGCATGGCAATTCAGGGCCTTACCGCGAGGCAAGTGCTCTCGCTGAGGGTCCCGTTAGCGCCACAGCATGGGAGGATGCTGACTTTCTCCTCCAGCAGAGTGACTTCAGGTACGAGGTCCTCGAAGAATTCTAAGCAGAGTGTTTTCTCATGGCAGCTCAGACGGGGGCCGTGACGAACACTTCCATGGCAGGTCGCACTGCCTAGAAATGTGGTCCTGAGGCTGCTCCAGGGCTCTGGAAATGTAGCTCTCCTTATGTTACGTGCAAGGTGTTGCCCATCACTCGGCATGCACAGAGGACCTCTGAGGGACCTACCTTTGGGCCTCCATGTTGCTCACAGGCCCACAGGGGTCTGGAGGCACTCAGGGATACTGGAGGGAAAATGATGCACACCCGAGGGGCCTAAGAGTCCTGGAAAGGGTACTTCCTTTAAAATAGAGCAGAACAGAGGCTTCCCTGGTGGTGCACTGGTTGACGATCGGCCTGCCAATGCAGGGGACACGGGTTCGAGCTCTGGTCTGGGAGGAATCCACATGCCACGGGGCAACTGGGCCCGTGAGCCACAACTACTGAGCCTGCGCCTCTGGAGCCTGTGCTCCGCGACAAGAGAGGCTGAGATACTGAGAGGCCTACGCACCGCGATGAAGAGTGGCCCCCACTTACCGTAACTGGAGAGAGCCCTAGCACAGAAACGAAGACCCAATATAGCAATCAATCAATCAATCCATCAATCAATCTTAAAACAACAATAAAAAATATAAAAACTAAAATAAAATACAGCAGAACAGCGACTAATACCTCATGGAAACAGCTGCATGCCGCCCTTTCTGCGCAGTTACTCAGGGACTTACCTCGAGGTCAGTACTCACGTTGAGTTTCCCTTTAGCTCCAGAGCGTGGCACGATGAGCTCCACCCCGGCCATCGAAGCATCCGGCTAGCTAGACAAAACTCATTGTCTTCCCAGAGCCATGTATACAGTGGCCAGTGGCCTGTCAACAGCAGTCAATTTCAAGTAGCTTCAAGGCAGCATGAATGGAGCTTTCAGAATGGGAAAGCAAGGCTAGTTCCATCAGGCCCCCATTTCCGCTGGCACACGCAGCATACATCCCTGGGCTTTCTAACAAGTCCAAAGAGACACAGGTTACCCAGTGGTTACTTCGTTGAATCAACTCCTCGAAGCAGGGTGTTCTGCATCTAGCGAACTGCCTCAACCAAGGAAAGCCCCAGCTAGGCCTCCGGGCCCGTGGCTCTTCAAAAGCCTGCAGTGTTATCCGAGGAACTGGGCTTTAGTTGCAGTCGGAACGCAAGCCCACATTCTCCTGGAGGCAGGGTGACTTCAGACAGGGGGTCCCAGATGGAATACGAAGCCGAGTGTTTTCTCAGTGCAGCGCAGACTAGGGCAATGAGTCAGACTTGCACGGCACGTTGGCCCTGCTAGAACGGTGTTCGTGGACCTGTGGGAATGCTGGGGAAGTCAAGCTGTCCCAAGAAAGAGTGCAGTCTGTTGCCCTACACTCGGCATACACAGAGTGGCTCCGAAGGGCTACGGGCCTGGATGTGGCTTAGCAGGCCCATGGGGGCCTGAGGGTACTCAGTGTCCTTGCAGGGAATAGGGTGCCCACGCCAGGCTCCTAGATGTCCTGCAGAGCGTACTGACGTTAAAATAATGCAGAGCAGTGGCTATGGCCTCATGGAAACTGCTGCACGCCTCCGCTTCTGCATGGCAATTCAGGGCCTTACCGCGAGGCAAGTGCTCTCGCTGAGGGTCCCGTTAGCGCCACAGCATGGGAGGATGCTGACTTTCTCCTCCAGCAGAGTGACTTCACGTACGAGGTCCTCGAAGAATTCTAAGCAGAGTGTTTTCTCACGGCAGCTCAGACGGGGGCCGTGACGAACACTTCCATGGCAGGTCGCACTGCCTAGAAATGTGGTCCTGAGGCTGCTCCAGGGCTCTGGAAATGTAGCTCTCCTTAAGGAACGTGCAGGGTGTTGCCCATCACTCGGCATGCACAGAGGGCCTCTGAGGGACCTACCTTTGGGCCTCCATGTTGCTCACAGGCCCACAGGGGTCTGGAGGCACTCAGGGATCCTGGAGGGAAAATGATGCACACCCGAGGGGCCTAAGAGTCCTGGAAAGGGTACTTCCTTTAAAATAGAGCAGAACAGAGGCTTCCCTGGTGGTGCACTGGTTGACAATCTGCCTGCCAATGCAGGGGACATGGGTTCGAGCTCTGGTCTGGGAGGAATCCACATGCCACGGGGCAACTGGGCCCGTGAGCCACAACTACTGAGCCTGCGCCTCTGGAGCCTGTGCTCCGCAACAAGAGAGGCTGAGATACTGAGAGGCCTACGCACCGCGATGAAGAGTGGCCCCCACTTACCGTAACTGGAGAGAGCCCTAGCACAGAAACGAAGACCCAATATAGCAATCAATCAATCAATCCATCAATCAATCTTAAAACAACAATAAAAAATATAAAAACTAAAATAAAATACAGCAGAACAGCGACTAATACCTCATGGAAACAGCTGCATGCCGCCCTTTCTGCGCGGTTACTCAGGGACTTACCTCGAGGTCAGTACTCACGTTGAGTTTCCCTTTAGCTCCAGAGCGTGGCACGATGAGCTCCACCCCGGCCATCGAAGCATCCGGCTAGCTAGACAAAACTCATTGTCTTCCCAGAGCCATGTATACAGTGGCCAGTGGCCTGTCAACAGCAGTCAATTTCAAGTAGCTTCAAGGCAGCATGAATGGAGCTTTCAGAATGGGAAAGCAAGGCTAGTTCCATCAGGCCCCCATTTCCACTTGCACACGCAGCATACATCCCTGGGCTTTCTAACAAGTCCAAAGAGACACAGGTTACCCAGTGGTTACTTCGTTGAATCAACTCCTCGAAGCAGGGTGTTCTGCATCTAGCGAACTGCCTCAACCAAGGAAAGCCCCAGCTAGGCCTCCGGGCCCGTGGCTCTTCAAAAGCCTGCAGTGTTATCCGAGGAACTGGGCTTTAGTTGCAGTCGGAACGCAAGCCCACATTCTCCTGGAGGCAGGGTGACTTCAGACAGGGGGTCCCAGATGGAATACGAAGCCGAGTGTTTTCTCAGTGCAGCGCAGACTAGGGCAATGAGTCAGACTTGCACGGCATGTTGGCCCTGCTAGAACGGTGTTCGTGGACCTGTGGGAATGCTGGGGAAGTCAAGCTGTCCCAAGAAAGAGTGCAGTCTGTTGCCCTACACTCGGCATACACAGAGTGGCTCCGAAGGGCTACGGGCCTGGATGTGGCTTAGCAGGCCCATGGGGGCCTGAGGGTACTCAGTGTCCTTGCAGGGAATAGGGTGCCCACGCCAGGCTCCTAGAGGTCCTGCAGAGCGTACTGACGTTAAAATAATGCAGGGCAGTGGCTACGGCCTCATGGAAACTGCTGCACGCCTCCGCTTCTGCATGGCAATTCAGGGCCTTACCGCGAGGCAAGTACTCTCGCTGAGGGTCCCGTTAGCGCCACAGCATGGGAGGATGCTGACTTTCTCCTCCAGCAGAGTGACTTCAGGTACGAGGTCCTCGAAGAATTCTAAGCAGAGTGTTTTCTCACGGCAGCTCAGACGGGGGCCGTGACGAACACTTCCATGGCAGGTCGCACTGCCTAGAAATGTGGTCCTGAGGCTGCTCCAGGGCTCTGGAAATGTAGCTCTCCTTAAGGAACGTGCAGGGTGTTGCCCATCACTCGGCATGCACAGAGGGCCTCTGAGGGACCTACCTTTGGGCCTCCATGTTGCTCACAGGCCCACAGGGGTCTGGAGGCACTCAGGGATCCTGGAGGGAAAATGATGCACACCCGAGGGGCCTAAGAGTCCTGGAAAGGGTACTTCCTTTAAAATAGAGCAGAACAGAGGCTTCCCTGGTGGTGCACTGGTTGACAATCTGCCTGCCAATGCAGGGGACATGGGTTCGAGCTCTGGTCTGGGAGGAATCCACATGCCACGGGGCAACTGGGCCCGTGAGCCACAACTACTGAGCCTGCGCCTCTGGAGCCTGTGCTCCGCAACAAGAGAGGCTGAGATACTGAGAGGCCTACGCACCGCGATGAAGAGTGGCCCCCACTTACCGTAACTGGAGAGAGCCCTAGCACAGAAACGAAGACCCAATATAACAATCAATCAATCAATCCATCAATCAATCTTAAAACAACAATAAAAAATATAAAAACTAAAATAAAATACAGCAGAACAGCGACTAATACCTCATGGAAACAGCTGCATGCCGCCCTTTCTGCGCGGTTACTCAGGGACTTACCTCGAGGTCAGTACTCACGTTGAGTTTCCCTTTAGCTCCAGAGCGTGGCACGATGAGCTCCACCCCGGCCATCGAAGCATCTGGCTAGCTAGACAAAACTCATTGTCTTCCCAGAGCCATGTATACAGAGGCTAGTGGCCTGTTAACAGCAGTCAATTTCAAGTAGCTTCAAGGCAGCATGAATGGAGCTTTCAGAATGGGAAAGCAAGGCTAGTTCCATCAGGCCCCCATTTCCGCTGGCACACGCAGCATACATCCCTGGGCTTTCTAACAAGTCCAAAGAGACACAGGTTACCCAGTGGTTACTTCGTTGAATCAACTCCTCGAAGCAGGGTGTTCTGCATCTAGCGAACTGCCTCAACCAAGGAAAGCCCCAGCTAGGCCTCCGGGCCCGTGGCTCTTCAAAAGCCTGCAGTGTTATCCGAGGAACTGGGCTTTAGTTGCAGTCGGAACGCAAGCCCACATTCTCCTGGAGGCAGGGTGACTTCAGACAGGGCGTCCCAGATGGAATACGAAGCCGAGTGTTTTCTCAGTGCAGCGCAGACTAGGGCAATGAGTCAGACTTGCACGGCATGTTGGCCCTGCTAGAACGGTGTTCGTGGACCTGTGGGAATGCTTGGGAAATCAAGCTGTCCCAAGAAAGAGTGCAGTCTGTTGCCCTACACTCGGCATACACAGAGTGGCTCCGAAGGGCTACGGGCCTGGATGTGGCTTAGCAGGCCCATGGGGGCCTGAGGGTACTCAGTGTCCTTGCAGGGAATAGGGTGCCCACGCCAGGCTCCTAGATGTCCTGCAGAGCGTACTGACGTTAAAATGATGCAGAGCAGTGGCTACGGCCTCCTGGAAACTGCTGCACGCCTCCGCTTCTGCATGGCAATTCAGGGCCTTACCACGAGGCAAGTGCTCTCGCTGAGGGTCCCGTTAGCGCCACAGCATGGGAGGATGCTGACTTTCTCCTCCAGCAGAGTGACTTCAGGTACGAGGTCCTCGAAGAATTCTAAGCAGAGTGTTTTCTCACGGCAGCTCAGACGGGGGCCGTGACGAACACTTCCATGGCAGGTCGCACTGCCTAGAAATGTGGTCCTGAGGCTGCTCCAGGGCTCTGGAAATGTAGCTCTCCTTAAGGAACGTGCAGGGTGTTGCCCATCACTCGGCATGCACAGAGGGCCTCTGAGGGACCTACCTTTGGGCCTCCATGTTGCTCACAGGCCCACAGGGGTCTGGAGGCACTCAGGGATCCTGGAGGGAAAATGATGCACACCCGAGGGGCCTAAGAGTCCTGGAAAGGGTACTTCCTTTAAAATAGAGCAGAACAGAGGCTTCCCTGGTGGTGCACTGGTTGACAATCTGCCTGCCAATGCAGGGGACACGGGTTCGAGCTCTGGTCTGGGAGGAATCCACATGCCACGGGGCAACTGGGCCCGTGAGCCACAACTACTGAGCCTGCGCCTCTGGAGCCTGTGCTCCGCAACAAGAGAGGCTGAGATACTGAGAGGCCTACGCACCGCGATGAAGAGTGGCCCCCACTTACCGTAACTGGAGAGAGCCCTAGCACAGAAACGAAGACCCAATATAGCAATCAATCAATCAATCCATCAATCAATCTTAAAACAACAATAAAAAATATAAAAACTAAAATAAAATACAGCAGAACAGCGACTAATACCTCATGGAAACAGCTGCATGCCGCCCTTTCTGCGCGGTTACTCAGGGACTTACCTCGAGGTCAGTACTCACGTTGAGTTTCCCTTTAGCTCCAGAGCGTGGCACGATGAGCTCCACCCCGGCCATCGAAGCATCCGGCTAGCTAGACAAAACTCATTGTCTTCCCAGAGCCATGTATACAGTGGCCAGTGGCCTGTCAACAGCAGTCAATTTCAAGTAGCTTCAAGGCAGCATGAATGGAGCTTTCAGAATGGGAAAGCAAGGCTAGTTCCATCAGGCCCCCATTTCCACTTGCACACGCAGCATACATCCCTGGGCTTTCTAACAAGTCCAAAGAGACACAGGTTACCCAGTGGTTACTTCGTTGAATCAACTCCTCGAAGCAGGGTGTTCTGCATTTAGCAAACTGCCTCAACCAAGGAAAGCCCCAGCTAGGCCTCCGGGCCCGTGGCTCTTCAAAAGCCTGCAGTGTTATCCGAGGAACTGGGCTTTAGTTGCAGTCGGAACGCAAGCCCACATTCTCCTGGAGGCAGGGTGACTTCAGACAGGGGTTCCCAGATGGAATACGAAGTCGAGTGTTTTCTCAGTGCAGCGCAGACTAGGGCAAGGAGTCAGACTTGCACGGCATGTTGGCCCTGCTAGAACGGTGTTCGTGGACCTGTGGGAATGCTGGGGAAGTCAAGCTGTCCCAAGAAAGAGTGCAGTCTGTTGCCCTACACTCGGCATACACAGAGTGGCTCCGAAGGGCTACGGGCCTGGATGTGGCTTAGCAGGCCCATGGGGGCCTGAGGGTACTCAGTGTCCTTGCAGGGAATAGGGTGCCCACTCCAGGCTCCTAGAGGTCCTGCAGAGCGTACTGACGTTAAAATAATGCAGGGCAGTGGCTACGGCCTCATGGAAACTGCTGCACGCCTCCGCTTCTGCATGGCAATTCAGGGCCTTACCGCGAGGCAAGTGCTCTCGCTGAGGGTCCCGTTAGCGCCACAGCATGGGAGGATGCTGACTTTCTCCTCCAGCAGAGTGACTTCAGGTACGAGGTCCTCGAAGAATTCTAAGCAGAGTGTTTTCTCACGGCAGCTCAGACGGGGGCCGTGACGAACACTTCCATGGCAGGTCGCACTGCCTAGAAATGTGGTCCTGAGGCTGCTCCAGGGCTCTGGAAATGTAGCTCTCCTTAAGGAACGTGCAGGGTGTTGCCCATCACTCGGCATGCACAGAGGGCCTCTGAGGGACCTACCTTTGGGCCTCCATGTTGCTCACAGGCCCACAGGGGTCTGGAGGCACTCAGGGATCCTGGAGGGAAAATGATGCACACCCGAGGGGCCTAAGAGTCCTGGAAAGGGTACTTCCTTTAAAATAGAGCAGAACAGAGGCTTCCCTGGTGGTGCACTGGTTGACAATCTGCCTGCCAATGCAGGGGACACGGGTTCGAGCTCTGGTCTGGGAGGAATCCACATGCCACGGGGCAACTGGGCCCGTGAGCCACAACTACTGAGCCTGCGCCTCTGGAGCCTGTGCTCCGCAACAAGAGAGGCTGAGATACTGAGAGGCCTACGCACCGCGATGAAGAGTGGCCCCCACTTACCGTAACTGGAGAGAGCCCTAGCACAGAAACGAAGACCCAATATAGCAATCAATCAATCAATCCATCAATCAATCTTAAAACAACAATAAAAAATATAAAAACTAAAATAAAATACAGCAGAACAGCGACTAATACCTCATGGAAACAGCTGCATGCCGCCCTTTCTGCGCGGTTACTCAGGGACTTACCTCGAGGTCAGTACTCACGTTGAGTTTCCCTTTAGCTCCAGAGCGTGGCACGATGAGCTCCACCCCGGCCATCGAAGCATCCGGCTAGCTAGACAAAACTCATTGTCTTCCCAGAGCCATGTATACAGTGGCCAGTGGCCTGTCAACAGCAGTCAATTTCAAGTAGCTTCAAGGCAGCATGAATGGAGCTTTCAGAATGGGAAAGCAAGGCTAGTTCCATCAGGCCCCCATTTCCACTTGCACACGGAGCATACATCCCTGGGCTTTCTAACAAGTCCAAAGAGACACAGGTTACCCAGTGGTTACTTCGTTGAATCAACTCCTCGAAGCAGGGTGTTCTGCATCTAGTGAACTGCCTCAACCAAGGAAAGCCCCAGCTAGGCCTCCGGGCCCGTGGCTCTTCAAAAGCCTGCAGTGTTATCCGAGGAACTGGGCTTTAGTTGCAGTCGGAACGCAAGCCCACATTCTCCTGGAGGCAGGGTGACTTCAGACAGGGGGTCCCAGATGGAATACGAAGCCGAGTGTTTTCTCAGTGCAGCGCAGACTAGGGCAATGAGTCAGACTTGCACGGCATGTTGGCCCTGCTAGAACGGTGTTCGTGGACCTGTGGGAATGCTGGGGAAGTCAAGCTGTCCCAAGAAAGAGTGCAGTCTGTTGCCCTACACTCGGCATACACAGAGTGGCTCCGAAGGGCTACGGGCCTGGATGTGGCTTAGCAGGCCCATGGGGGCCTGAGGGTACTCAGTGTCCTTGCAGGGAATAGGGTGCCCACGCCAGGCTCCTAGATGTCCTGCAGAGCGTACTGACGTTAAAATGATGCAGAGCAGTGGCTACGGCCTCCTGGAAACTGCTGCACGCCTCCGCTTCTGCATGGCAATTCAGGGCCTTACCGCGAGGCAAGTGCTCTCGCTGAGGGTCCCGTTAGCGCCACAGCATGGGAGGATGCTGACTTTCTCCTCCAGCAGAGTGACTTCATGTACGAGGTCCTCGAAGAATTCTAAGCAGAGTGTTTTCTCACGGCAGCTCAGACGGGGGCCGTGACGAACACTTCCATGGCAGGTCGCACTGCCTAGAAATGTGGTCCTGAGGCTGCTCCAGGGCTCTGGAAATGTAGCTCTCCTCAAGGAACGTGCAGGGTGTTGCCCATCACTCGGCATGCACAGAGGGCCTCTGAGGGACCTACCTTTGGGCCTCCATGTTGCTCACAGGCCCACAGGGGTCTGGAGGCACTCAGGGATCCTGGAGGGAAAATGATGCACACCCGAGGGGCCTAAGAGTCCTGGAAAGGGTACTTCCTTTAAAATAGAGCAGAACAGAGGCTTCCCTGGTGGTGCACTGGTTGACAATCTGCCTGCCAATGCAGGGGACACGGGTTCGAGCTCTGGTCTGGGAGGAATCCACATGCCACGGGGCAACTGGGCCCGTGAGCCACAACTACTGAGCCTGCGCCTCTGGAGCCTGTGCTCCGCAACAAGAGAGGCTGAGATACTGAGAGGCCTACGCACCGCGATGAAGAGTGGCCCCCACTTACCGTAACTGGAGAGAGCCCTAGCACAGAAACGAAGACCCAATATAGCAATCAATCAATCAATCCATCAATCAATCTTAAAACAACAATAAAAAATATAAAAACTAAAATAAAATACAGCAGAACAGCGACTAATACCTCATGGAAACAGCTGCATGCCGCCCTTTCTGCGCGGTTACTCAGGGACTTACCTCGAGGTCAGTACTCACGTTGAGTTTCCCTTTAGCTCCAGAGCGTGGCACGATGAGCTCCACCCCGGCCATCGAAGCATCCGGCTAGCTAGACAAAACTCATTGTCTTCCCAGAGCCATGTATACAGTGGCCAGTGGCCTGTCAACAGCAGTCAATTTCAAGTAGCTTCAAGGCAGCATGAATGGAGCTTTCAGAATGGGAAAGCAAGGCTAGTTCCATCAGGCCCCCATTTCCACTTGCACACGCAGCATACATCCCTGGGCTTTCTAACAAGTCCAAAGAGACACAGGTTACCCAGTGGTTACTTCGTTGAATCAACTCCTCGAAGCAGGGTGTTCTGCATCTAGCGAACTGCCTCAACCAAGGAAAGCCCCAGCTAGGCCTCCGGGCCCGTGTCTCTTCAAAAGCCTGCAGTGTTATCCGAGGAACTGGGCTTTAGTTGCAGTCGGAACGCAAGCCCACATTCTCCTGGAGGCAGGGTGACTTCAGACAGGGGGTCCCAGATGGAATACGAAGCCGAGTGTTTTCTCAGTGCAGCGCAGACTAGGGCAATGAGTCAGACTTGCACGGCATGTTGGCCCTGCTAGAACGGTGTTCGTGGACCTGTGGGAATGCTGGGGAAGTCAAGCTGTCCCAAGAAAGAGTGCAGTCTGTTGCCCTACACTCGGCATACACAGAGTGGCTCCGAAGGGCTACGGGCCTGGATGTGGCTTAGCAGGCCCATGGGGGCCTGAGGGTACTCAGTGTCCTTGCAGGGAATAGGGTGCCCACGCCAGGCTCCTAGAGGTCCTGCAGAGCGTACTGACGTTAAAATAATGCAGGGCAGTGGCTACGGCCTCCTGGAAACTGCTGCACGCCTCCGCTTCTGCATGGCAATTCAGGGCCTTACCACGAGGCAAGTGCTCTCGCTGAGGGTCCCGTTAGCGCCACAGCATGGGAGGATGCTGACTTTCTCCTCCAGCAGAGTGACTTCAGGTACGAGGTCCTCGAAGAATTCTAAGCAGAGTGTTTTCTCACGGCAGCTCAGACGGGGGCCGTGACGAACACTTCCATGGCAGGTCGCACTGCCTAGAAATGTGGTCCTGAGGCTGCTCCAGGGCTCTGGAAATGTAGCTCTCCTCAAGGAACGTGCAGGGTGTTGCCCATCACTCGGCATGCACAGAGGGCCTCTGAGGGACCTACCTTTGGGCCTCCATGTTGCTCACAGGCCCACAGGGGTCTGGAGGCACTCAGGGATCCTGGAGGGAAAATGATGCACACCCGAGGGGCCTAAGAGTCCTGGAAAGGGTACTTCCTTTAAAATAGAGCAGAACAGAGGCTTCCCTGGTGGTGCACTGGTTGACAATCTGCCTGCCAATGCAGGGGACACGGGTTCGAGCTCTGGTCTGGGAGGAATCCACATGCCACGGGGCAACTGGGCCCGTGAGCCACAACTACTGAGCCTGCGCCTCTGGAGCCTGTGCTCCGCAACAAGAGAGGCTGAGATACTGAGAGGCCTACGCACCGCGATGAAGAGTGGCCCCCACTTACCGTAACTGGAGAGAGCCCTAGCACAGAAACGAAGACCCAATATAGCAATCAATCAATCAATCCATCAATCAATCTTAAAACAACAATAAAAAATATAAAAACTAAAATAAAATACAGCAGAACAGCGACTAATACCTCATGGAAACAGCTGCATGCCGCCCTTTCTGCGCGGTTACTCAGGGACTTACCTCGAGGTCAGTACTCACGTTGAGTTTCCCTTTAGCTCCAGAGCGTGGCACGATGAGCTCCACCCCGGCCATCGAAGCATCCGGCTAGCTAGACAAAACTCATTGTCTTCCCAGAGCCATGTATACAGTGGCCAGTGGCCTGTCAACAGCAGTCAATTTCAAGTAGCTTCAAGGCAGCATGAATGGAGCTTTCAGAATGGGAAAGCAAGGCTAGTTCCATCAGGCCCCCATTTCCACTTGCACACGCAGCATACATCCCTGGGCTTTCTAACAAGTCCAAAGAGACACAGGTTACCCAGTGGTTACTTCGTTGAATCAACTCCTCGAAGCAGGGTGTTCTGCATCTAGCGAACTGCCTCAACCAAGGAAAGCCCCAGCTAGGCCTCCGGGCCCGTGGCTCTTCAAAAGCCTGCAGTGTTATCCGAGGAACTGGGCTTTAGTTGCAGTCGGAACGCAAGCCCACATTCTCCTGGAGGCAGGGTGACTTCAGACAGGGGGTCCCAGATGGAATACGAAGCCGAGTGTTTTCTCAGTGCAGCGCAGACTAGGGCAATGAGTCAGACTTGCACGGCATGTTGGCCCTGCTAGAACGGTGTTCGTGGACCTGTGGGAATGCTGGGGAAGTCAAGCTGTCCCAAGAAAGAGTGCAGTCTGTTGCCCTACACTCGGCATACACAGAGTGGCTCCGAAGGGCTACGGGCCTGGATGTGGCTTAGCAGGCCCATGGGGGCCTGAGGGTACTCAGTGTCCTTGCAGGGAATAGGGTGCCCACGCCAGGCTCCTAGAGGTCCTGCAGAGCGTACTGACGTTAAAATAATGCAGGGCAGTGGCTACGGCCTCATGGAAACTGCTGCACGCCTCCGCTTCTGCATGGCAATTCAGGGCCTTACCGCGAGGCAAGTGCTCTCGCTGAGGGTCCCGTTAGCGCCACAGCATGGGAGGATGCTGACTTTCTCCTCCAGCAGAGTGACTTCAGGTACGAGGTCCTCGAAGAATTCTAAGCAGAGTGTTTTCTCACGGCAGCTCAGACGGGGGCCGTGACGAACACTTCCATGGCAGGTCGGACTGCCTAGAAATGTGGTCCTGAGGCTGCTCCAGGGCTCTGGAAATGTAGCTCTCCTTAAGGAACGTGCAGGGTGTTGCCCATCACTCGGCATGCACAGAGGGCCTCTGAGGGACCTACCTTTGGGCCTCCATGTTGCTCACAGGCCCACAGGGGTCTGGAGGCACTCAGGGATCCTGGAGGGAAAATGATGCACACCCGAGGGGCCTAAGAGTCCTGGAAAGGGTACTTCCTTTAAAATAGAGCAGAACAGAGGCTTCCCTGGTGGTGCACTGGTTGACAATCTGCCTGCCAATGCAGGGGACATGGGTTCGAGCTCTGGTCTGGGAGGAATCCACATGCCACGGGGCAACTGGGCCCGTGAGCCACAACTACTGAGCCTGCACCTCTGGAGCCTGTGCTCCGCAACAAGAGAGGCTGAGATACTGAGAGGCCTACGCACCGCGATGAAGAGTGGCCCCCACTTACCGTAACTGGAGAGAGCCCTAGCACAGAAACGAAGACCCAATATAACAATCAATCAATCAATCCATCAATCAATCTTAAAACAACAATAAAAAATATAAAAACTAAAATAAAATACAGCAGAACAGCGACTAATACCTCATGGAAACAGCTGCATGCCGCCCTTTCTGCGCGGTTACTCAGGGACTTACCTCGAGGTCAGTACTCACGTTGAGTTTCCCTTTAGCTCCAGAGCGTGGCACGATGAGCTCCACCCCGGCCATCGAAGCATCTGGCTAGCTAGACAAAACTCATTGTCTTCCCAGAGCCATGTATACAGAGGCTAGTGGCCTGTTAACAGCAGTCAATTTCAAGTAGCTTCAAGGCAGCATGAATGGAGCTTTCAGAATGGGAAAGCAAGGCTAGTTCCATCAGGCCCCCATTTCCGCTGGCACACGCAGCATACATCCCTGGGCTTTCTAACAAGTCCAAAGAGACACAGGTTACCCAGTGGTTACTTCGTTGAATCAACTCCTCGAAGCAGGGTGTTCTGCATCTAGCGAACTGCCTCAATCAAGGAAAGCCCCAGCTAGGCCTCCGGGCCCGTGGCTCTTCAAAAGCCTGCAGTGTTATCCGAGGAACTGGGCTTTAGTTGCAGTCGGAACGCAAGCCCACATTCTCCTGGAGGCAGGGTGACTTCAGATAGGGGGTCCCAGATGGAATACGAAGCCGAGTGTTTTCTCAGTGCAGCGCAGACTAGGGCAATGAGTCAGACTTGCACGGCATGTTGGCCCTGCTAGAACGGTGTTCGTGGACCTGTGGGAATGCTGGGGAAGTCAAGCTGTCCCAAGAAAGAGTGCAGTCTGTTGCCCTACACTCGGCATACACAGAGTGGCTCCGAAGGGCTACGGGCCTGGATGTGGCTTAGCAGGCCCATGGGGGCCTGAGGGTACTCAGTGTCCTTGCAGGGAATAGGGTGCCCACGCCAGGCTCCTAGATGTCCTGCAGAGCGTACTGACGTTAAAATGATGCAGAGCAGTGGCTACGGCCTCCTGGAAACTGCTGCACGCCTCCGCTTCTGCATGGCAATTCAGGGCCTTACCACGAGGCAAGTGCTCTCGCTGAGGGTCCCGTTAGCGCCACAGCATGGGAGGATGCTGACTTTCTCCTCCAGCAGAGTGACTTCAGGTACGAGGTCCTCGAAGAATTCTAAGCAGAGTGTTTTCTCACGGCAGCTCAGACGGGGGCCGTGACGAACACTTCCATGGCAGGTCGCACTGCCTAGAAATGTGGTCCTGAGGCTGCTCCAGGGCTCTGGAAATGTAGCTCTCCTTAAGGAACGTGCAGGGTGTTGCCCATCACTCGGCATGCACAGAGGGCCTCTGAGGGACCTACCTTTGGGCCTCCATGTTGCTCACAGGCCCACAGGGGTCTGGAGGCACTCAGGGATCCTGGAGGGAAAATGATGCACACCCGAGGGGCCTAAGAGTCCTGGAAAGGGTACTTCCTTTAAAATAGAGCAGAACAGAGGCTTCCCTGGTGGTGCACTGGTTGACAATCTGCCTGCCAATGCAGGGGACACGGGTTCGAGCTCTGGTCTGGGAGGAATCCACATGCCACGGGGCAACTGGGCCCGTGAGCCACAACTACTGAGCCTGCGCCTCTGGAGCCTGTGCTCCGCAACAAGAGAGGCTGAGATACTGAGAGGCCTACGCACCGCGATGAAGAGTGGCCCCCACTTACCGTAACTGGAGAGAGCCCTAGCACAGAAACGAAGACCCAATATAGCAATCAATCAATCAATCCATCAATCAATCTTAAAACAACAATAAAAAATATAAAAACTAAAATAAAATACAGCAGAACAGCGACTAATACCTCATGGAAACAGCTGCATGCCGCCCTTTCTGCGCGGTTACTCAGGGACTTACCTCGAGGTCAGTACTCACGTTGAGTTTCCCTTTAGCTCCAGAGCGTGGCACGATGAGCTCCACCCCGGCCATCGAAGCATCCGGCTAGCTAGACAAAACTCATTGTCTTCCCAGAGCCATGTATACAGTGGCCAGTGGCCTGTCAACAGCAGTCAATTTCAAGTAGCTTCAAGGCAGCATGAATGGAGCTTTCAGAATGGGAAAGCAAGGCTAGTTCCATCAGGCCCCCATTTCCACTTGCACACGCAGCATACATCCCTGGGCTTTCTAACAAGTCCAAAGAGACACAGGTTACCCAGTGGTTACTTCGTTGAATCAACTCCTCGAAGCAGGGTGTTCTGCATCTAGCGAACTGCCTCAACCAAGGAAAGCCCCAGCTAGGCCTCCGGGCCCGTGGCTCTTCAAAAGCCTGCAGTGTTATCCGAGGAACTGGGCTTTAGTTGCAGTCGGAACGCAAGCCCACATTCTCCTGGAGGCAGGGTGACTTCAGACAGGGGGTCCCAGATGGAATACGAAGCCGAGTGTTTTCTCAGTGCAGCGCAGACTAGGGCAATGAGTCAGACTTGCACGGCATGTTGGCCCTGCTAGAACGGTGTTCGTGGACCTGTGGGAATGCTGGGGAAGTCAAGCTGTCCCAAGAAAGAGTGCAGTCTGTTGCCCTACACTCGGCATACACAGAGTGGCTCCGAAGGGCTACGGGCCTGGATGTGGCTTAGCAGGCCCATGGGGGCCTGAGGGTACTCAGTGTCCTTGCAAGGAATAGGGTGCCCACGCCAGGCTCCTAGAGGTCCTGCAGAGCGTACTGACGTTAAAATAATGCAGGGCAGTGGCTACGGCCTCCTGGAAACTGCTGCACGCCTCCGCTTCTGCATGGCAATTCAGGGCCTTACCACGAGGCAAGTGCTCTCGCTGAGGGTCCCGTTAGCGCCACAGCATGGGAGGATGCTGACTTTCTCCTCCAGCAGAGTGACTTCAGGTACGAGGTCCTCGAAGAATTCTAAGCAGAGTGTTTTCTCACGGCAGCTCAGACGGGGGCCGTGACGAACACTTCCATGGCAGGTCGCACTGCCTAGAAATGTGGTCCTGAGGCTGCTCCAGGGCTCTGGAAATGTAGCTCTCCTCAAGGAACGTGCAGGGTGTTGCCCATCACTCGGCATGCACAGAGGGCCTCTGAGGGACCTACCTTTGGGCCTCCATGTTGCTCACAGGCCCACAGGGGTCTGGAGGCACTCAGGGATCCTGGAGGGAAAATGATGCACACCCGAGGGGCCTAAGAGTCCTGGAAAGGGTACTTCCTTTAAAATAGAGCAGAACAGAGGCTTCCCTGGTGGTGCACTGGTTGACAATCTGCCTGCCAATGCAGGGGACATGGGTTCGAGCTCTGGTCTGGGAGGAATCCACATGCCACGGGGCAACTGGGCCCGTGAGCCACAACTACTGAGCCTGCACCTCTGGAGCCTGTGCTCCGCAACAAGAGAGGCTGAGATACTGAGAGGCCTACGCACCGCGATGAAGAGTGGCCCCCACTTACCGTAACTGGAGAGAGCCCTAGCACAGAAACGAAGACCCAATATAACAATCAATCAATCAATCCATCAATCAATCTTAAAACAACAATAAAAAATATAAAAACTAAAATAAAATACAGCAGAACAGCGACTAATACCTCATGGAAACAGCTGCATGCCGCCCTTTCTGCGCGGTTACTCAGGGACTTACCTCGAGGTCAGTACTCACGTTGAGTTTCCCTTTAGCTCCAGAGCGTGGCACGATGAGCTCCACCCCGGCCATCGAAGCATCTGGCTAGCTAGACAAAACTCATTGTCTTCCCAGAGCCATGTATACAGAGGCTAGTGGCCTGTTAACAGCAGTCAATTTCAAGTAGCTTCAAGGCAGCATGAATGGAGCTTTCAGAATGGGAAAGCAAGGCTAGTTCCATCAGGCCCCCATTTCCACTTGCACACGCAGCATACATCCCTGGGCTTTCTAACAAGTCCAAAGAGACACAGGTTACCCAGTGGTTACTTCGTTGAATCAACTCCTCGAAGCAGGGTGTTCTGCATCTAGCGAACTGCCTCAACCAAGGAAAGCCCCAGCTAGGCCTCCGGGCCCGTGGCTCTTCAAAAGCCTGCAGTGTTATCCGAGGAACTGGGCTTTAGTTGCAGTCGGAACGCAAGCCCACATTCTCCTGGAGGCAGGGTGACTTCAGACAGGGGGTCCCAGATGGAATACGAAGCCGAGTGTTTTCTCAGTGCAGCGCAGACTAGGGCAATGAGTCAGACTTGCACGGCATGTTGGCCCTGCTAGAACGGTGTTCGTGGACCTGTGGGAATGCTGGGGAAGTCAAGCTGTCCCAAGAAAGAGTGCAGTCTGTTGCCCTACACTCGGCATACACAGAGTGGCTCCGAAGGGCTACGGGCCTGGATGTGGCTTAGCAGGCCCATGGGGGCCTGAGGGTACTCAGTGTCCTTGCAGGGAATAGGGTGCCCACGCCAGGCTCCTAGAGGTCCTGCAGAGCGTACTGACGTTAAAATAATGCAGGGCAGTGGCTACGGCCTCCTGGAAACTGCTGCACGCCTCCGCTTCTGCATGGCAATTCAGGGCCTTACCACGAGGCAAGTGCTCTCGCTGAGGGTCCCGTTAGCGCCACAGCATGGGAGGATGCTGACTTTCTCCTCCAGCAGAGTGACTTCAGGTACGAGGTCCTCGAAGAATTCTAAGCAGAGTGTTTTCTCACGGCAGCTCAGACGGGGGCCGTGACGAACACTTCCATGGCAGGTCGCACTGCCTAGAAATGTGGTCCTGAGGCTGCTCCAGGGCTCTGGAAATGTAGCTCTCCTCAAGGAACGTGCAGGGTGTTGCCCATCACTCGGCATGCACAGAGGGCCTCTGAGGGACCTACCTTTGGGCCTCCATGTTGCTCACAGGCCCACAGGGGTCTGGAGGCACTCAGGGATCCTGGAGGGAAAATGATGCACACCCGAGGGGCCTAAGAGTCCTGGAAAGGGTACTTCCTTTAAAATAGAGCAGAACAGAGGCTTCCCTGGTGGTGCACTGGTTGACAATCTGCCTGCCAATGCAGGGGACATGGGTTCGAGCTCTGGTCTGGGAGGAATCCACATGCCACGGGGCAACTGGGCCCGTGAGCCACAACTACTGAGCCTGCACCTCTGGAGCCTGTGCTCCGCAACAAGAGAGGCTGAGATACTGAGAGGCCTACGCACCGCGATGAAGAGTGGCCCCCACTTACCGTAACTGGAGAGAGCCCTAGCACAGAAACGAAGACCCAATATAACAATCAATCAATCAATCCATCAATCAATCTTAAAACAACAATAAAAAATATAAAAACTAAAATAAAATACAGCAGAACAGCGACTAATACCTCATGGAAACAGCTGCATGCCGCCCTTTCTGCGCGGTTACTCAGGGACTTACCTCGAGGTCAGTACTCACGTTGAGTTTCCCTTTAGCTCCAGAGCGTGGCACGATGAGCTCCACCCCGGCCATCGAAGCATCTGGCTAGCTAGACAAAACTCATTGTCTTCCCAGAGCCATGTATACAGAGGCTAGTGGCCTGTTAACAGCAGTCAATTTCAAGTAGCTTCAAGGCAGCATGAATGGAGCTTTCAGAATGGGAAAGCAAGGCTAGTTCCATCAGGCCCCCATTTCCACTTGCACACGCAGCATACATCCCTGGGCTTTCTAACAAGTCCAAAGAGACACAGGTTACCCAGTGGTTACTTCGTTGAATCAACTCCTCGAAGCAGGGTGTTCTGCATCTAGCGAACTGCCTCAACCAAGGAAAGCCCCAGCTAGGCCTCCGGGCCCGTGGCTCTTCAAAAGCCTGCAGTGTTATCCGAGGAACTGGGCTTTAGTTGCAGTCGGAACGCAAGCCCACATTCTCCTGGAGGCAGGGTGACTTCAGACAGGGGGTCCCAGATGGAATACGAAGCCGAGTGTTTTCTCAGTGCAGCGCAGACTAGGGCAATGAGTCAGACTTGCACGGCATGTTGGCCCTGCTAGAACGGTGTTCGTGGACCTGTGGGAATGCTGGGGAAGTCAAGCTGTCCCAAGAAAGAGTGCAGTCTGTTGCCCTACACTCGGCATACACAGAGTGGCTCCGAAGGGCTACGGGCCTGGATGTGGCTTAGCAGGCCCATGGGGGCCTGAGGGTACTCAGTGTCCTTGCAGGGAATAGGGTGCCCACGCCAGGCTCCTAGAGGTCCTGCAGAGCGTACTGACGTTAAAATAATGCAGGGCAGTGGCTACGGCCTCCTGGAAACTGCTGCACGCCTCCGCTTCTGCATGGCAATTCAGGGCCTTACCACGAGGCAAGTGCTCTCGCTGAGGGTCCCGTTAGCGCCACAGCATGGGAGGATGCTGACTTTCTCCTCCAGCAGAGTGACTTCAGGTACGAGGTCCTCGAAGAATTCTAAGCAGAGTGTTTTCTCACGGCAGCTCAGACGGGGGCCGTGACGAACACTTCCATGGCAGGTCGCACTGCCTAGAAATGTGGTCCTGAGGCTGCTCCAGGGCTCTGGAAATGTAGCTCTCCTCAAGGAACGTGCAGGGTGTTGCCCATCACTCGGCATGCACAGAGGGCCTCTGAGGGACCTACCTTTGGGCCTCCATGTTGCTCACAGGCCCACAGGGGTCTGGAGGCACTCAGGGATCCTGGAGGGAAAATGATGCACACCCGAGGGGCCTAAGAGTCCTGGAAAGGGTACTTCCTTTAAAATAGAGCAGAACAGAGGCTTCCCTGGTGGTGCACTGGTTGACAATCTGCCTGCCAATGCAGGGGACATGGGTTCGAGCTCTGGTCTGGGAGGAATCCACATGCCACGGGGCAACTGGGCCCGTGAGCCACAACTACTGAGCCTGCACCTCTGGAGCCTGTGCTCCGCAACAAGAGAGGCTGAGATACTGAGAGGCCTACGCACCGCGATGAAGAGTGGCCCCCACTTACCGTAACTGGAGAGAGCCCTAGCACAGAAACGAAGACCCAATATAACAATCAATCAATCAATCCATCAATCAATCTTAAAACAACAATAAAAAATATAAAAACTAAAATAAAATACAGCAGAACAGCGACTAATACCTCATGGAAACAGCTGCATGCCGCCCTTTCTGCGCGGTTACTCAGGGACTTACCTCGAGGTCAGTACTCACGTTGAGTTTCCCTTTAGCTCCAGAGCGTGGCACGATGAGCTCCACCCCGGCCATCGAAGCATCTGGCTAGCTAGACAAAACTCATTGTCTTCCCAGAGCCATGTATACAGTGGCTAGTGGCCTGTTAACAGCAGTCAATTTCAAGTAGCTTCAAGGCAGCATGAATGGAGCTTTCAGAATGGGAAAGCAAGGCTAGTTCCATCAGGCCCCCATTTCCACTTGCACACGCAGCATACATCCCTGGGCTTTCTAACAAGTCCAAAGAGACACAGGTTACCCAGTGGTTACTTCGTTGAATCAACTCCTCGAAGCAGGGTGTTCTGCATCTAGCGAACTGCCTCAACCAAGGAAAGCCCCAGCTAGGCCTCCGGGCCCGTGGCTCTTCAAAAGCCTGCAGTGTTATCCGAGGAACTGGGCTTTAGTTGCAGTCGGAACGCAAGCCCACATTCTCCTGGAGGCAGGGTGACTTCAGACAGGGGGTCCCAGATGGAATACGAAGCCGAGTGTTTTCTCAGTGCAGCGCAGACTAGGGCAATGAGTCAGACTTGCACGGCACGTTGGCCCTGCTAGAACGGTGTTCGTGGACCTGTGGGAATGCTGGGGAAGTCAAGCTGTCCCAAGAAAGAGTGCAGTCTGTTGCCCTACACTCGGCATACACAGAGTGGCTCCGAAGGGCTACGGGCCTGGATGTGGCTTAGCAGGCCCATGGGGGCCTGAGGGTACTCAGTGTCCTTGCAGGGAATAGGGTGCCCACGCCAGGCTCCTAGATGTCCTGCAGAGCGTACTGACGTTAAAATAATGCAGAGCAGTGGCTACGGCCTCATGGAAACTGCTGCACGCCTCCGCTTCTGCATGGCAATTCAGGGCCTTACCGCGAGGCAAGTGCTCTCGCTGAGGGTCCCGTTAGCGCCACAGCATGGGAGGATGCTGACTTTCTCCTCCAGCAGAGTGACTTCAGGTACGAGGTCCTCGAAGAATTCTAAGCAGAGTGTTTTCTCACGGCAGCTCAGACGGGGGCCGTGACGAACACTTCCATGGCAGGTCGCACTGCCTAGAAATGTGGTCCTGAGGCTGCTCCAGGGCTCTGGAAATGTAGCTCTCCTTAAGGAACGTGCAGGGTGTTGCCCATCACTCGGCATGCACAGAGGGCCTCTGAGGGACCTACCTTTGGGCCTCCATGTTGCTCACAGGCCCACAGGGGTCTGGAGGCACTCAGGGATCCTGGAGGGAAAATGATGCACACCCGAGGGGCCTAAGAGTCCTGGAAAGGGTACTTCCTTTAAAATAGAGCAGAACAGAGGCTTCCCTGGTGGTGCACTGGTTGACAATCTGCCTGCCAATGCAGGGGACATGGGTTCGAGCTCTGGTCTGGGAGGAATCCACATGCCACGGGGCAACTGGGCCCGTGAGCCACAACTACTGAGCCTGCGCCTCTGGAGCCTGTGCTCCGCAACAAGAGAGGCTGAGATACTGAGAGGCCTACGCACCGCGATGAAGAGTGGCCCCCACTTACCGTAACTGGAGAGAGCCCTAGCACAGAAACGAAGACCCAATATAGCAATCAATCAATCAATCCATCAATCAATCTTAAAACAACAATAAAAAATATAAAAACTAAAATAAAATACAGCAGAACAGCGACTAATACCTCATGGAAACAGCTGCATGCCGCCCTTTCTGCGCGGTTACTCAGGGACTTACCTCGAGGTCAGTACTCACGTTGAGTTTCCCTTTAGCTCCAGAGCGTGGCACGATGAGCTCCACCCCGGCCATCGAAGCATCCGGCTAGCTAGACAAAACTCATTGTCTTCCCAGAGCCATGTATACAGTGGCCAGTGGCCTGTCAACAGCAGTCAATTTCAAGTAGCTTCAAGGCAGCATGAATGGAGCTTTCAGAATGGGAAAGCAAGGCTAGTTCCATCAGGCCCCCATTTCCACTTGCACACGCAGCATACATCCCTGGGCTTTCTAACAAGTCCAAAGAGACACAGGTTACCCAGTGGTTACTTCGTTGAATCAACTCCTCGAAGCAGGGTGTTCTGCATCTAGCGAACTGCCTCAACCAAGGAAAGCCCCAGCTAGGCCTCCGGGCCCGTGGCTCTTCAAAAGCCTGCAGTGTTATCCGAGGAACTGGGCTTTAGTTGCAGTCGGAACGCAAGCCCACATTCTCCTGGAGGCAGGGTGACTTCAGACAGGGGGTCCCAGATGGAATACGAAGCCGAGTGTTTTCTCAGTGCAGCGCAGACTAGGGCAATGAGTCAGACTTGCACGGCATGTTGGCCCTGCTAGAACGGTGTTCGTGGACCTGTGGGAATGCTGGGGAAGTCAAGCTGTCCCAAGAAAGAGTGCAGTCTGTTGCCCTACACTCGGCATACACAGAGTGGCTCCGAAGGGCTACGGGCCTGGATGTGGCTTAGCAGGCCCATGGGGGCCTGAGGGTACTCAGTGTCCTTGCAGGGAATAGGGTGCCCACGCCAGGCTCCTAGAGGTCCTGCAGAGCGTACTGACGTTAAAATAATGCAGGGCAGTGGCTACGGCCTCATGGAAACTGCTGCACGCCTCCGCTTCTGCATGGCAATTCAGGGCCTTACCGCGAGGCAAGTACTCTCGCTGAGGGTCCCGTTAGCGCCACAGCATGGGAGGATGCTGACTTTCTCCTCCAGCAGAGTGACTTCAGGTACGAGGTCCTCGAAGAATTCTAAGCAGAGTGTTTTCTCACGGCAGCTCAGACGGGGGCCGTGACGAACACTTCCATGGCAGGTCGCACTGCCTAGAAATGTGGTCCTGAGGCTGCTCCAGGGCTCTGGAAATGTAGCTCTCCTTAAGGAACGTGCAGGGTGTTGCCCATCACTCGGCATGCACAGAGGGCCTCTGAGGGACCTACCTTTGGGCCTCCATGTTGCTCACAGGCCCACAGGGGTCTGGAGGCACTCAGGGATCCTGGAGGGAAAATGATGCACACCCGAGGGGCCTAAGAGTCCTGGAAAGGGTACTTCCTTTAAAATAGAGCAGAACAGAGGCTTCCCTGGTGGTGCACTGGTTGACAATCTGCCTGCCAATGCAGGGGACATGGGTTCGAGCTCTGGTCTGGGAGGAATCCACATGCCACGGGGCAACTGGGCCCGTGAGCCACAACTACTGAGCCTGCGCCTCTGGAGCCTGTGCTCCGCAACAAGAGAGGCTGAGATACTGAGAGGCCTACGCACCGCGATGAAGAGTGGCCCCCACTTACCGTAACTGGAGAGAGCCCTAGCACAGAAACGAAGACCCAATATAACAATCAATCAATCAATCCATCAATCAATCTTAAAACAACAATAAAAAATATAAAAACTAAAATAAAATACAGCAGAACAGCGACTAATACCTCATGGAAACAGCTGCATGCCGCCCTTTCTGCGCGGTTACTCAGGGACTTACCTCGAGGTCAGTACTCACGTTGAGTTTCCCTTTAGCTCCAGAGCGTGGCACGATGAGCTCCACCCCGGCCATCGAAGCATCTGGCTAGCTAGACAAAACTCATTGTCTTCCCAGAGCCATGTATACAGAGGCTAGTGGCCTGTTAACAGCAGTCAATTTCAAGTAGCTTCAAGGCAGCATGAATGGAGCTTTCAGAATGGGAAAGCAAGGCTAGTTCCATCAGGCCCCCATTTCCGCTGGCACACGCAGCATACATCCCTGGGCTTTCTAACAAGTCCAAAGAGACACAGGTTACCCAGTGGTTACTTCGTTGAATCAACTCCTCGAAGCAGGGTGTTCTGCATCTAGCGAACTGCCTCAACCAAGGAAAGCCCCAGCTAGGCCTCCGGGCCCGTGGCTCTTCAAAAGCCTGCAGTGTTATCCGAGGAACTGGGCTTTAGTTGCAGTCGGAACGCAAGCCCACATTCTCCTGGAGGCAGGGTGACTTCAGACAGGGCGTCCCAGATGGAATACGAAGCCGAGTGTTTTCTCAGTGCAGCGCAGACTAGGGCAATGAGTCAGACTTGCACGGCATGTTGGCCCTGCTAGAACGGTGTTCGTGGACCTGTGGGAATGCTTGGGAAATCAAGCTGTCCCAAGAAAGAGTGCAGTCTGTTGCCCTACACTCGGCATACACAGAGTGGCTCCGAAGGGCTACGGGCCTGGATGTGGCTTAGCAGGCCCATGGGGGCCTGAGGGTACTCAGTGTCCTTGCAGGGAATAGGGTGCCCACGCCAGGCTCCTAGATGTCCTGCAGAGCGTACAGACGTTAAAATGATGCAGAGCAGTGGCTACGGCCTCCTGGAAACTGCTGCACGCCTCCGCTTCTGCATGGCAATTCAGGGCCTTACCACGAGGCAAGTGCTCTCGCTGAGGGTCCCGTTAGCGCCACAGCATGGGAGGATGCTGACTTTCTCCTCCAGCAGAGTGACTTCAGGTACGAGGTCCTCGAAGAATTCTAAGCAGAGTGTTTTCTCACGGCAGCTCAGACGGGGGCCGTGACGAACACTTCCATGGCAGGTCGCACTGCCTAGAAATGTGGTCCTGAGGCTGCTCCAGGGCTCTGGAAATGTAGCTCTCCTTAAGGAACGTGCAGGGTGTTGCCCATCACTCGGCATGCACAGAGGGCCTCTGAGGGACCTACCTTTGGGCCTCCATGTTGCTCACAGGCCCACAGGGGTCTGGAGGCACTCAGGGATCCTGGAGGGAAAATGATGCACACCCGAGGGGCCTAAGAGTCCTGGAAAGGGTACTTCCTTTAAAATAGAGCAGAACAGAGGCTTCCCTGGTGGTGCACTGGTTGACAATCTGCCTGCCAATGCAGGGGACACGGGTTCGAGCTCTGGTCTGGGAGGAATCCACATGCCACGGGGCAACTGGGCCCGTGAGCCACAACTACTGAGCCTGCGCCTCTGGAGCCTGTGCTCCGCAACAAGAGAGGCTGAGATACTGAGAGGCCTACGCACCGCGATGAAGAGTGGCCCCCACTTACCGTAACTGGAGAGAGCCCTAGCACAGAAACGAAGACCCAATATAGCAATCAATCAATCAATCCATCAATCAATCTTAAAACAACAATAAAAAATATAAAAACTAAAATAAAATACAGCAGAACAGCGACTAATACCTCATGGAAACAGCTGCATGCCGCCCTTTCTGCGCGGTTACTCAGGGACTTACCTCGAGGTCAGTACTCACGTTGAGTTTCCCTTTAGCTCCAGAGCGTGGCACGATGAGCTCCACCCCGGCCATCGAAGCATCCGGCTAGCTAGACAAAACTCATTGTCTTCCCAGAGCCATGTATACAGTGGCCAGTGGCCTGTCAACAGCAGTCAATTTCAAGTAGCTTCAAGGCAGCATGAATGGAGCTTTCAGAATGGGAAAGCAAGGCTAGTTCCATCAGGCCCCCATTTCCACTTGCACACGCAGCATACATCCCTGGGCTTTCTAACAAGTCCAAAGAGACACAGGTTACCCAGTGGTTACTTCGTTGAATCAACTCCTCGAAGCAGGGTGTTCTGCATCTAGCAAACTGCCTCAACCAAGGAAAGCCCCAGCTAGGCCTCCGGGCCCGTGGCTCTTCAAAAGCCTGCAGTGTTATCCGAGGAACTGGGCTTTAGTTGCAGTCGGAACGCAAGCCCACATTCTCCTGGAGGCAGGGTGACTTCAGACAGGGGTTCCCAGATGGAATACGAAGTCGAGTGTTTTCTCAGTGCAGCGCAGACTAGGGCAAGGAGTCAGACTTGCACGGCATGTTGGCCCTGCTAGAACGGTGTTCGTGGACCTGTGGGAATGCTGGGGAAGTCAAGCTGTCCCAAGAAAGAGTGCAGTCTGTTGCCCTACACTCGGCATACACAGAGTGGCTCCGAAGGGCTACGGGCCTGGATGTGGCTTAGCAGGCCCATGGGGGCCTGAGGGTACTCAGTGTCCTTGCAGGGAATAGGGTGCCCACTCCAGGCTCCTAGAGGTCCTGCAGAGCGTACTGACGTTAAAATAATGCAGGGCAGTGGCTACGGCCTCATGGAAACTGCTGCACGCCTCCGCTTCTGCATGGCAATTCAGGGCCTTACCGCGAGGCAAGTGCTCTCGCTGAGGGTCCCGTTAGCGCCACAGCATGGGAGGATGCTGACTTTCTCCTCCAGCAGAGTGACTTCAGGTACGAGGTCCTCGAAGAATTCTAAGCAGAGTGTTTTCTCACGGCAGCTCAGACGGGGGCCGTGACGAACACTTCCATGGCAGGTCGCACTGCCTAGAAATGTGGTCCTGAGGCTGCTCCAGGGCTCTGGAAATGTAGCTCTCCTTAAGGAACGTGCAGGGTGTTGCCCATCACTCGGCATGCACAGAGGGCCTCTGAGGGACCTACCTTTGGGCCTCCATGTTGCTCACAGGCCCACAGGGGTCTGGAGGCACTCAGGGATCCTGGAGGGAAAATGATGCACACCCGAGGGGCCTA
Organism: Balaenoptera acutorostrata; assembly: GCF_949987535.1. Lineage (NCBI taxonomy): Eukaryota > Metazoa > Chordata > Mammalia > Artiodactyla > Balaenopteridae > Balaenoptera > Balaenoptera acutorostrata. The sequence goes on from NW_026646631.1 coordinate 232,698, forward strand.
AGAGTCCTGGAAAGGGTACTTCCTTTAAAATAGAGCAGAACAGAGGCTTCCCTGGTGGTGCACTGGTTGACAATCTGCCTGCCAATGCAGGGGACACGGGTTCGAGCTCTGGTCTGGGAGGAATCCACATGCCACGGGGCAACTGGGCCCGTGAGCCACAACTACTGAGCCTGCGCCTCTGGAGCCTGTGCTCCGCAACAAGAGAGGCTGAGATACTGAGAGGCCTACGCACCGCGATGAAGAGTGGCCCCCACTTACCGTAACTGGAGAGAGCCCTAGCACAGAAACGAAGACCCAATATAGCAATCAATCAATCAATCCATCAATCAATCTTAAAACAACAATAAAAAATATAAAAACTAAAATAAAATACAGCAGAACAGCGACTAATACCTCATGGAAACAGCTGCATGCCGCCCTTTCTGCGCGGTTACTCAGGGACTTACCTCGAGGTCAGTACTCACGTTGAGTTTCCCTTTAGCTCCAGAGCGTGGCACGATGAGCTCCACCCCGGCCATCGAAGCATCCGGCTAGCTAGACAAATCTCATTGTCTTCCCAGAGCCATGTATACAGTGGCCAGTGGCCTGTCAACAGCAGTCAATTTCAAGTAGCTTCAAGGCAGCATGAATGGAGCTTTCAGAATGGGAAAGCAAGGCTAGTTCCATCAGGCCCCCATTTCCACTTGCACACGCAGCATACATCCCTGGGCTTTCTAACAAGTCCAAAGAGACACAGGTTACCCAGTGGTTACTTCGTTGAATCAACTCCTCGAAGCAGGGTGTTCTGCATCTAGTGAACTGCCTCAACCAAGGAAAGCCCCAGCTAGGCCTCCGGGCCCGTGGCTCTTCAAAAGCCTGCAGTGTTATCCGAGGAACTGGGCTTTAGTTGCAGTCGGAACGCAAGCCCACATTCTCCTGGAGGCAGGGTGACTTCAGACAGGGGGTCCCAGATGGAATACGAAGCCGAGTGTTTTCTCAGTGCAGCGCAGACTAGGGCAATGAGTCAGACTTGCACGGCATGTTGGCCCTGCTAGAACGGTGTTCGTGGACCTGTGGGAATGCTGGGGAAGTCAAGCTGTCCCAAGAAAGAGTGAAGTCTGTTGCCCTACACTCGGCATACACAGAGTGGCTCCGAAGGGCTACGGGCCTGGATGTGGCTTAGCAGGCCCATGGGGGCCTGAGGGTACTCAGTGTCCTTGCAGGGAATAGGGTGCCCACGCCAGGCTCCTAGATGTCCTGCAGAGCGTACTGACGTTAAAATGATGCAGAGCAGTGGCTACGGCCTCCTGGAAACTGCTGCACGCCTCCGCTTCTGCATGGCAATTCAGGGCCTTACCGCGAGGCAAGTGCTCTCGCTGAGGGTCCCGTTAGCGCCACAGCATGGGAGGATGCTGACTTTCTCCTCCAGCAGAGTGACTTCATGTACGAGGTCCTCGAAGAATTCTAAGCAGAGTGTTTTCTCACGGCAGCTCAGACGGGGGCCGTGACGAACACTTCCATGGCAGGTCGCACTGCCTAGAAATGTGGTCCTGAGGCTGCTCCAGGGCTCTGGAAATGTAGCTCTCCTTAAGGAACGTGCAGGGTGTTGCCCATCACTCGGCATGCACAGAGGGCCTCTGAGGGACCTACCTTTGGGCCTCCATGTTGCTCACAGGCCCACAGCGGTCTGGAGGCACTCAGGGATCCTGGAGGGAAAATGATGCACACCCGAGGGGCCTAAGAGTCCTGGAAAGGGTACTTCCTTTAAAATAGAGCAGAACAGAGGCTTCCCTGGTGGTGCACTGGTTGACAATCTGCCTGCCAATGCAGGGGACACGGGTTCGAGCTCTGGTCTGGGAGGAATCCACATGCCACGGGGCAACTGGGCCCGTGAGCCACAACTACTGAGCCTGCGCCTCTGGAGCCTGTGCTCCGCAACAAGAGAGGCTGAGATACTGAGAGGCCTACGCACCGCGATGAAGAGTGGCCCCCACTTACCGTAACTGGAGAGAGCCCTAGCACAGAAACGAAGACCCAATATAGCAATCAATCAATCAATCCATCAATCAATCTTAAAACAACAATAAAAAATATAAAAACTAAAATAAAATACAGCAGAACAGCGACTAATACCTCATGGAAACAGCTGCATGCCGCCCTTTCTGCGCGGTTACTCAGGGACTTACCTCGAGGTCAGTACTCACGTTGAGTTTCCCTTTAGCTCCAGAGCGTGGCACGATGAGCTCCACCCCGGCCATCGAAGCATCCGGCTAGCTAGACAAAACTCATTGTCTTCCCAGAGCCATGTATACAGTGGCCAGTGGCCTGTCAACAGCAGTCAATTTCAAGTAGCTTCAAGGCAGCATGAATGGAGCTTTCAGAATGGGAAAGCAAGGCTAGTTCCATCAGGCCCCCATTTCCACTTGCACACGCAGCATACATCCCTGGGCTTTCTAACAAGTCCAAAGAGACACAGGTTACCCAGTGGTTACTTCGTTGAATCAACTCCTCGAAGCAGGGTGTTCTGCATCTAGCAAACTGCCTCAACCAAGGAAAGCCCCAGCTAGGCCTCCGGGCCCGTGGCTCTTCAAAAGCCTGCAGTGTTATCCGAGGAACTGGGCTTTAGTTGCAGTCGGAACGCAAGCCCACATTCTCCTGGAGGCAGGGTGACTTCAGACAGGGGTTCCCAGATGGAATACGAAGTCGAGTGTTTTCTCAGTGCAGCGCAGACTAGGGCAAGGAGTCAGACTTGCACGGCATGTTGGCCCTGCTAGAACGGTGTTCGTGGACCTGTGGGAATGCTGGGGAAGTCAAGCTTTCCCAAGAAAGAGTGCAGTCTGTTGCCCTACACTCGGCATACACAGAGTGGCTCCGAAGGGCTACGGGCCTGGATGTGGCTTAGCAGGCCCATGGGGGCCTGAGGGTACTCAGTGTCCTTGCAGGGAATAGGGTGCCCACTCCAGGCTCCTAGAGGTCCTGCAGAGCGTACTGACGTTAAAATAATGCAGGGCAGTGGCTACGGCCTCATGGAAACTGCTGCACGCCTCCGCTTCTGCATGGCAATTCAGGGCCTTACCGCGAGGCAAGTGCTCTCGCTGAGGGTCCCGTTAGCGCCACAGCATGGGAGGATGCTGACTTTCTCCTCCAGCAGAGTGACTTCAGGTACGAGGTCCTCGAAGAATTCTAAGCAGAGTGTTTTCTCACGGCAGCTCAGACGGGGGCCGTGACGAACACTTCCATGGCAGGTCGCACTGCCTAGAAATGTGGTCCTGAGGCTGCTCCAGGGCTCTGGAAATGTAGCTCTCCTTAAGGAACGTGCAGGGTGTTGCCCATCACTCGGCATGCACAGAGGGCCTCTGAGGGACCTACCTTTGGGCCTCCATGTTGCTCACAGGCCCACAGGGGTCTGGAGGCACTCAGGGATCCTGGAGGGAAAATGATGCACACCCGAGGGGCCTAAGAGTCCTGGAAAGGGTACTTCCTTTAAAATAGAGCAGAACAGAGGCTTCCCTGGTGGTGCACTGGTTGACAATCTGCCTGCCAATGCAGGGGACACGGGTTCGAGCTCTGGTCTGGGAGGAATCCACATGCCACGGGGCAACTGGGCCCGTGAGCCACAACTACTGAGCCTGCGCCTCTGGAGCCTGTGCTCCGCAACAAGAGAGGCTGAGATACTGAGAGGCCTACGCACCGCGATGAAGAGTGGCCCCCACTTACCGTAACTGGAGAGAGCCCTAGCACAGAAACGAAGACCCAATATAGCAATCAATCAATCAATCCATCAATCAATCTTAAAACAACAATAAAAAATATAAAAACTAAAATAAAATACAGCAGAACAGCGACTAATACCTCATGGAAACAGCTGCATGCCGCCCTTTCTGCGCGGTTACTCAGGGACTTACCTCGAGGTCAGTACTCACGTTGAGTTTCCCTTTAGCTCCAGAGCGTGGCACGATGAGCTCCACCCCGGCCATCGAAGCATCCGGCTAGCTAGACAAAACTCATTGTCTTCCCAGAGCCATGTATACAGTGGCCAGTGGCCTGTCAACAGCAGTCAATTTCAAGTAGCTTCAAGGCAGCATGAATGGAGCTTTCAGAATGGGAAAGCAAGGCTAGTTCCATCAGGCCCCCATTTCCACTTGCACACGCAGCATACATCCCTGGGCTTTCTAACAAGTCCAAAGAGACACAGGTTACCCAGTGGTTACTTCGTTGAATCAACTCCTCGAAGCAGGGTGTTCTGCATCTAGTGAACTGCCTCAACCAAGGAAAGCCCCAGCTAGGCCTCCGGGCCCGTGGCTCTTCAAAAGCCTGCAGTGTTATCCGAGGAACTGGGCTTTAGTTGCAGTCGGAACGCAAGCCCACATTCTCCTGGAGGCAGGGTGACTTCAGACAGGGGGTCCCAGATGGAATACGAAGCCGAGTGTTTTCTCAGTGCAGCGCAGACTAGGGCAATGAGTCAGACTTGCACGGCATGTTGGCCCTGCTAGAACGGTGTTCGTGGACCTGTGGGAATGCTGGGGAAGTCAAGCTGTCCCAAGAAAGAGTGCAGTCTGTTGCCCTACACTCGGCATACACAGAGTGGCTCCGAAGGGCTACGGGCCTGGATGTGGCTTAGCAGGCCCATGGGGGCCTGAGGGTACTCAGTGTCCTTGCAGGGAATAGGGTGCCCACGCCAGGCTCCTAGATGTCCTGCAGAGCGTACTGACGTTAAAATGATGCAGAGCAGTGGCTACGGCCTCCTGGAAACTGCTGCACGCCTCCGCTTCTGCATGGCAATTCAGGGCCTTACCGCGAGGCAAGTGCTCTCGCTGAGGGTCCCGTTAGCGCCACAGCATGGGAGGATGCTGACTTTCTCCTCCAGCAGAGTGACTTCATGTACGAGGTCCTCGAAGAATTCTAAGCAGAGTGTTTTCTCACGGCAGCTCAGACGGGGGCCGTGACGAACACTTCCATGGCAGGTCGCACTGCCTAGAAATGTGGTCCTGAGGCTGCTCCAGGGCTCTGGAAATGTAGCTCTCCTTAAGGAACGTGCAGGGTGTTGCCCATCACTCGGCATGCACAGAGGGCCTCTGAGGGACCTACCTTTGGGCCTCCATGTTGCTCACAGGCCCACAGGGGTCTGGAGGCACTCAGGGATCCTGGAGGGAAAATGATGCACACCCGAGGGGCCTAAGAGTCCTGGAAAGGGTACTTCCTTTAAAATAGAGCAGAACAGAGGCTTCCCTGGTGGTGCACTGGTTGACAATCTGCCTGCCAATGCAGGGGACACGGGTTCGAGCTCTGGTCTGGGAGGAATCCACATGCCACGGGGCAACTGGGCCCGTGAGCCACAACTACTGAGCCTGCGCCTCTGGAGCCTGTGCTCCGCAACAAGAGAGGCTGAGATACTGAGAGGCCTACGCACCGCGATGAAGAGTGGCCCCCACTTACCGTAACTGGAGAGAGCCCTAGCACAGAAACGAAGACCCAATATAGCAATCAATCAATCAATCCATCAATCAATCTTAAAACAACAATAAAAAATATAAAAACTAAAATAAAATACAGCAGAACAGCGACTAATACCTCATGGAAACAGCTGCATGCCGCCCTTTCTGCGCGGTTACTCAGGGACTTACCTCGAGGTCAGTACTCACGTTGAGTTTCCCTTTAGCTCCAGAGCGTGGCACGATGAGCTCCACCCCGGCCATCGAAGCATCCGGCTAGCTAGACAAAACTCATTGTCTTCCCAGAGCCATGTATACAGTGGCCAGTGGCCTGTCAACAGCAGTCAATTTCAAGTAGCTTCAAGGCAGCATGAATGGAGCTTTCAGAATGAGAAAGCAAGGCTAGTTCCATCAGGCCCCCATTTCCACTTGCACACGCAGCATACATCCCTGTGCTTTCTAACAAGTCCAAAGAGACACAGGTTACCCAGTGGTTACTTCGTTGAATCAACTCCTCGAAGCAGGGTGTTCTGCATCTAGCGAACTGCCTCAACCAAGGAAAGCCCCAGCTAGGCCTCCGGGCCCGTGGCTCTTCAAAAGCCTGCAGTGTTATCCGAGGAACTGGGCTTTAGTTGCAGTCGGAACGCAAGCCCACCTTCTCCTGGAGGCAGGGTGACTTCAGACAGGGGGTCCCAGATGGAATACGAAGCCGAGTGTTTTCTCAGTGCAGCGCAGACTAGGGCAATGAGTCAGACTTGCACGGCATGTTGGCCCTGCTAGAACGGTGTTCGTGGACCTGTGGGAATGCTGGGGAAATCAAGCTGTCCCAAGAAAGAGTGCAGTCTGTTGCCCTACACTCGGCATACACAGAGTGGCTCCGAAGGGCTACGGGCCTGGATGTGGCTTAGCAGGCCCATGGGGGCCTGAGGGTACTCAGTGTCCTTGCAGGGAATAGGGTGCCCACGCCAGGCTCCTAGATGTCCTGCAGAGCGTACTGACGTTAAAATGATGCAGAGCAGTGGCTACGGCCTCCTGGAAACTGCTGCACGCCTCCGCTTCTGCATGGCAATTCAGGGCCTTACCACGAGGCAAGTGCTCTCGCTGAGGGTCCCGTTAGCGCCACAGCATGGGAGGATGCTGACTTTCTCCTCCAGCAGAGTGACTTCAGGTACGAGGTCCTCGAAGAATTCTAAGCAGAGTGTTTTCTCACGGCAGCTCAGACGGGGGCCGTGACGAACACTTCCATGGCAGGTCGCACTGCCTAGAAATGTGGTCCTGAGGCTGCTCCAGGGCTCTGGAAATGTAGCTCTCCTCAAGGAACGTGCAGGGTGTTGCCCATCACTCGGCATGCACAGAGGGCCTCTGAGGGACCTACCTTTGGGCCTCCATGTTGCTCACAGGCCCACAGGGGTCTGGAGGCACTCAGGGATCCTGGAGGGAAAATGATGCACACCCGAGGGGCCTAAGAGTCCTGGAAAGGGTACTTCCTTTAAAATAGAGCAGAACAGAGGCTTCCCTGGTGGTGCACTGGTTGACAATCTGCCTGCCAATGCAGGGGACACGGGTTCGAGCTCTGGTCTGGGAGGAATCCACATGCCACGGGGCAACTGGGCCCGTGAGCCACAACTACTGAGCCTGCGCCTCTGGAGCCTGTGCTCCGCAACAAGAGAGGCTGAGATACTGAGAGGCCTACGCACCGCGATGAAGAGTGGCCCCCACTTACCGTAACTGGAGAGAGCCCTAGCACAGAAACGAAGACCCAATATAGCAATCAATCAATCAATCCATCAATCAATCTTAAAACAACAATAAAAAATATAAAAACTAAAATAAAATACAGCAGAACAGCGACTAATACCTCATGGAAACAGCTGCATGCCGCCCTTTCTGCGCGGTTACTCAGGGACTTACCTCGAGGTCAGTACTCACGTTGAGTTTCCCTTTAGCTCCAGAGCGTGGCACGATGAGCTCCACCCCGGCCATCGAAGCATCCGGCTAGCTAGACAAAACTCATTGTCTTCCCAGAGCCATGTATACAGTGGCCAGTGGCCTGTCAACAGCAGTCAATTTCAAGTAGCTTCAAGGCAGCATGAATGGAGCTTTCAGAATGGGAAAGCAAGGCTAGTTCCATCAGGCCCCCATTTCCACTTGCACACGCAGCATACATCCCTGGGCTTTCTAACAAGTCCAAAGAGACACAGGTTACCCAGTGGTTACTTCGTTGAATCAACTCCTCGAAGCAGGGTGTTCTGCATCTAGCGAACTGCCTCAACCAAGGAAAGCCCCAGCTAGGCCTCCGGGCCCGTGGCTCTTCAAAAGCCTGCAGTGTTATCCGAGGAACTGGGCTTTAGTTGCAGTCGGAACGCAAGCCCACATTCTCCTGGAGGCAGGGTGACTTCAGACAGGGGGTCCCAGATGGAATACGAAGCCGAGTGTTTTCTCAGTGCAGCGCAGACTAGGGCAATGAGTCAGACTTGCACGGCATGTTGGCCCTGCTAGAACGGTGTTCGTGGACCTGTGGGAATGCTGGGGAAGTCAAGCTGTCCCAAGAAAGAGTGCAGTCTGTTGCCCTACACTCGGCATACACAGAGTGGCTCCGAAGGGCTACGGGCCTGGATGTGGCTTAGCAGGCCCATGGGGGCCTGAGGGTACTCAGTGTCCTTGCAGGGAATAGGGTGCCCACGCCAGGCTCCTAGAGGTCCTGCAGAGCGTACTGACGTTAAAATAATGCAGGGCAGTGGCTACGGCCTCATGGAAACTGCTGCACGCCTCCGCTTCTGCATGGCAATTCAGGGCCTTACCGCGAGGCAAGTGCTCTCGCTGAGGGTCCCGTTAGCGCCACAGCATGGGAGGATGCTGACTTTCTCCTCCAGCAGAGTGACTTCAGGTACGAGGTCCTCGAAGAATTCTAAGCAGAGTGTTTTCTCACGGCAGCTCAGACGGGGGCCGTGACGAACACTTCCATGGCAGGTCGGACTGCCTAGAAATGTGGTCCTGAGGCTGCTCCAGGGCTCTGGAAATGTAGCTCTCCTTAAGGAACGTGCAGGGTGTTGCCCATCACTCGGCATGCACAGAGGGCCTCTGAGGGACCTACCTTTGGGCCTCCATGTTGCTCACAGGCCCACAGGGGTCTGGAGGCACTCAGGGATCCTGGAGGGAAAATGATGCACACCCGAGGGGCCTAAGAGTCCTGGAAAGGGTACTTCCTTTAAAATAGAGCAGAACAGAGGCTTCCCTGGTGGTGCACTGGTTGACAATCTGCCTGCCAATGCAGGGGACATGGGTTCGAGCTCTGGTCTGGGAGGAATCCACATGCCACGGGGCAACTGGGCCCGTGAGCCACAACTACTGAGCCTGCACCTCTGGAGCCTGTGCTCCGCAACAAGAGAGGCTGAGATACTGAGAGGCCTACGCACCGCGATGAAGAGTGGCCCCCACTTACCGTAACTGGAGAGAGCCCTAGCACAGAAACGAAGACCCAATATAACAATCAATCAATCAATCCATCAATCAATCTTAAAACAACAATAAAAAATATAAAAACTAAAATAAAATACAGCAGAACAGCGACTAATACCTCATGGAAACAGCTGCATGCCGCCCTTTCTGCGCGGTTACTCAGGGACTTACCTCGAGGTCAGTACTCACGTTGAGTTTCCCTTTAGCTCCAGAGCGTGGCACGATGAGCTCCACCCCGGCCATCGAAGCATCTGGCTAGCTAGACAAAACTCATTGTCTTCCCAGAGCCATGTATACAGAGGCTAGTGGCCTGTTAACAGCAGTCAATTTCAAGTAGCTTCAAGGCAGCATGAATGGAGCTTTCAGAATGGGAAAGCAAGGCTAGTTCCATCAGGCCCCCATTTCCGCTGGCACACGCAGCATACATCCCTGGGCTTTCTAACAAGTCCAAAGAGACACAGGTTACCCAGTGGTTACTTCGTTGAATCAACTCCTCGAAGCAGGGTGTTCTGCATCTAGCGAACTGCCTCAACCAAGGAAAGCCCCAGCTAGGCCTCCGGGCCCGTGGCTCTTCAAAAGCCTGCAGTGTTATCCGAGGAACTGGGCTTTAGTTGCAGTCGGAACGCAAGCCCACATTCTCCTGGAGGCAGGGTGACTTCAGATAGGGGGTCCCAGATGGAATACGAAGCCGAGTGTTTTCTCAGTGCAGCGCAGACTAGGGCAATGAGTCAGACTTGCACGGCATGTTGGCCCTGCTAGAACGGTGTTCGTGGACCTGTGGGAATGCTGGGGAAGTCAAGCTGTCCCAAGAAAGAGTGCAGTCTGTTGCCCTACACTCGGCATACACAGAGTGGCTCCGAAGGGCTACGGGCCTGGATGTGGCTTAGCAGGCCCATGGGGGCCTGAGGGTACTCAGTGTCCTTGCAGGGAATAGGGTGCCCACGCCAGGCTCCTAGATGTCCTGCAGAGCGTACTGACGTTAAAATGATGCAGAGCAGTGGCTACGGCCTCCTGGAAACTGCTGCACGCCTCCGCTTCTGCATGGCAATTCAGGGCCTTACCACGAGGCAAGTGCTCTCGCTGAGGGTCCCGTTAGCGCCACAGCATGGGAGGATGCTGACTTTCTCCTCCAGCAGAGTGACTTCAGGTACGAGGTCCTCGAAGAATTCTAAGCAGAGTGTTTTCTCACGGCAGCTCAGACGGGGGCCGTGACGAACACTTCCATGGCAGGTCGCACTGCCTAGAAATGTGGTCCTGAGGCTGCTCCAGGGCTCTGGAAATGTAGCTCTCCTTAAGGAACGTGCAGGGTGTTGCCCATCACTCGGCATGCACAGAGGGCCTCTGAGGGACCTACCTTTGGGCCTCCATGTTGCTCACAGGCCCACAGGGGTCTGGAGGCACTCAGGGATCCTGGAGGGAAAATGATGCACACCCGAGGGGCCTAAGAGTCCTGGAAAGGGTACTTCCTTTAAAATAGAGCAGAACAGAGGCTTCCCTGGTGGTGCACTGGTTGACAATCTGCCTGCCAATGCAGGGGACACGGGTTCAAGCTCTGGTCTGGGAGGAATCCACATGCCACGGGGCAACTGGGCCCGTGAGCCACAACTACTGAGCCTGCGCCTCTGGAGCCTGTGCTCCGCAACAAGAGAGGCTGAGATACTGAGAGGCCTACGCACCGCGATGAAGAGTGGCCCCCACTTACCGTAACTGGAGAGAGCCCTAGCACAGAAACGAAGACCCAATATAGCAATCAATCAATCAATCCATCAATCAATCTTAAAACAACAATAAAAAATATAAAAACTAAAATAAAATACAGCAGAACAGCGACTAATACCTCATGGAAACAGCTGCATGCCGCCCTTTCTGCGCGGTTACTCAGGGACTTACCTCGAGGTCAGTACTCACGTTGAGTTTCCCTTTAGCTCCAGAGCGTGGCACGATGAGCTCCACCCCGGCCATCGAAGCATCCGGCTAGCTAGACAAAACTCATTGTCTTCCCAGAGCCATGTATACAGTGGCCAGTGGCCTGTCAACAGCAGTCAATTTCAAGTAGCTTCAAGGCAGCATGAATGGAGCTTTCAGAATGGGAAAGCAAGGCTAGTTCCATCAGGCCCCCATTTCCACTTGCACACGCAGCATACATCCCTGGGCTTTCTAACAAGTCCAAAGAGACACAGGTTACCCAGTGGTTACTTCGTTGAATCAACTCCTCGAAGCAGGGTGTTCTGCATCTAGCGAACTGCCTCAACCAAGGAAAGCCCCAGCTAGGCCTCCGGGCCCGTGGCTCTTCAAAAGCCTGCAGTGTTATCCGAGGAACTGGGCTTTAGTTGCAGTCGGAACGCAAGCCCACATTCTCCTGGAGGCAGGGTGACTTCAGACAGGGGGTCCCAGATGGAATACGAAGCCGAGTGTTTTCTCAGTGCAGCGCAGACTAGGGCAATGAGTCAGACTTGCACGGCATGTTGGCCCTGCTAGAACGGTGTTCGTGGACCTGTGGGAATGCTGGGGAAGTCAAGCTGTCCCAAGAAAGAGTGCAGTCTGTTGCCCTACACTCGGCATACACAGAGTGGCTCCGAAGGGCTACGGGCCTGGATGTGGCTTAGCAGGCCCATGGGGGCCTGAGGGTACTCAGTGTCCTTGCAGGGAATAGGGTGCCCACGCCAGGCTCCTAGAGGTCCTGCAGAGCGTACTGACGTTAAAATAATGCAGGGCAGTGGCTACGGCCTCATGGAAACTGCTGCACGCCTCCGCTTCTGCATGGCAATTCAGGGCCTTACCGCGAGGCAAGTGCTCTCGCTGAGGGTCCCGTTAGCGCCACAGCATGGGAGGATGCTGACTTTCTCCTCCAGCAGAGTGACTTCAGGTACGAGGTCCTCGAAGAATTCTAAGCAGAGTGTTTTCTCACGGCAGCTCAGACGGGGGCCGTGACGAACACTTCCATGGCAGGTCGCACTGCCTAGAAATGTGGTCCTGAGGCTGCTCCAGGGCTCTGGAAATGTAGCTCTCCTTAAGGAACGTGCAGGGTGTTGCCCATCACTCGGCATGCACAGAGGGCCTCTGAGGGACCTACCTTTGGGCCTCCATGTTGCTCACAGGCCCACAGGGGTCTGGAGGCACTCAGGGATCCTGGAGGGAAAATGATGCACACCCGAGGGGCCTAAGAGTCCTGGAAAGGGTACTTCCTTTAAAATAGAGCAGAACAGAGGCTTCCCTGGTGGTGCACTGGTTGACAATCTGCCTGCCAATGCAGGGGACATGGGTTCGAGCTCTGGTCTGGGAGGAATCCACATGCCACGGGGCAACTGGGCCCGTGAGCCACAACTACTGAGCCTGCGCCTCTGGAGCCTGTGCTCCGCAACAAGAGAGGCTGAGATACTGAGAGGCCTACGCACCGCGATGAAGAGTGGCCCCCACTTACCGTAACTGGAGAGAGCCCTAGCACAGAAACGAAGACCCAATATAACAATCAATCAATCAATCCATCAATCAATCTTAAAACAACAATAAAAAATATAAAAACTAAAATAAAATACAGCAGAACAGCGACTAATACCTCATGGAAACAGCTGCATGCCGCCCTTTCTGCGCGGTTACTCAGGGACTTACCTCGAGGTCAGTACTCACGTTGAGTTTCCCTTTAGCTCCAGAGCGTGGCACGATGAGCTCCACCCCGGCCATCGAAGCATCTGGCTAGCTAGACAAAACTCATTGTCTTCCCAGAGCCATGTATACAGAGGCTAGTGGCCTGTTAACAGCAGTCAATTTCAAGTAGCTTCAAGGCAGCATGAATGGAGCTTTCAGAATGGGAAAGCAAGGCTAGTTCCATCAGGCCCCCATTTCCGCTGGCACACGCAGCATACATCCCTGGGCTTTCTAACAAGTCCAAAGAGACACAGGTTACCCAGTGGTTACTTCGTTGAATCAACTCCTCGAAGCAGGGTGTTCTGCATCTAGCGAACTGCCTCAACCAAGGAAAGCCCCAGCTAGGCCTCCGGGCCCGTGGCTCTTCAAAAGCCTGCAGTGTTATCCGAGGAACTGGGCTTTAGTTGCAGTCGGAACGCAAGCCGACATTCTCCTGCAGGCAGGGTGACTTCAGACAGGGGGTCCCAGATGGAATACGAAGCCGAGTGTTTTCTCAGTGCAGCGCAGACTAGGGCAATGAGTCAGACTTGCACGGCATGTTGGCCCTGCTAGAACGGTGTTCGTGGACCTGTGGGAATGCTGGGGAAATCAAGCTGTCCCAAGAAAGAGTGCAGTCTGTTGCCCTACACTCGGCATACACAGAGTGGCTCCGAAGGGCTACGGGCCTGGATGTGGCTTAGCAGGCCCATGGGGGCCTGAGGGTACTCAGTGTCCTTGCAGGGAATAGGGTGCCCACGCCAGGCTCCTAGAGGTCCTGCAGAGCGTACTGACGTTAAAATGATGCAGAGCAGTGGCTACGGCCTCCTGGAAACTGCTGCACGCCTCCGCTTCTGCATGGCAATTCAGGGCCTTACCGCGAGGCAAGTGCTCTCGCTGAGGGTCCCGTTAGCGCCACAGCATGGGAGGATGCTGACTTTCTCCTCCAGCAGAGTGACTTCAGGTACGAGGTCCTCGAAGAATTCTAAGCAGAGTGTTTTCTCACGGCAGCTCAGACGGGGGCCGTGACGAACACTTCCATGGCAGGTCGCACTGCCTAGAAATGTGGTCCTGAGGCTGCTCCAGGGCTCTGGAAATGTAGCTCTCCTTAAGGAACGTGCAGGGTGTTGCCCATCACTCGGCATGCACAGAGGGCCTCTGAGGGACCTACCTTTGGGCCTCCATGTTGCTCACAGGCCCACAGGGGTCTGGAGGCACTCAGGGATCCTGGAGGGAAAATGATGCACACCCGAGGGGCCTAAGAGTCCTGGAAAGGGTACTTCCTTTAAAATAGAGCAGAACAGAGGCTTCCCTGGTGGTGCACTGGTTGACAATCTGCCTGCCAATGCAGGGGACACGGGTTCGAGCTCTGGTCTGGGAGGAATCCACATGCCACGGGGCAACTGGGCCCGTGAGCCACAACTACTGAGCCTGCGCCTCTGGAGCCTGTGCTCCGCAACAAGAGAGGCTGAGATACTGAGAGGCCTACGCACCGCGATGAAGAGTGGCCCCCACTTACCGTAACTGGAGAGAGCCCTAGCACAGAAACGAAGACCCAATATAGCAATCAATCAATCAATCCATCAATCAATCTTAAAACAACAATAAAAAATATAAAAACTAAAATAAAATACAGCAGAACAGCGACTAATACCTCATGGAAACAGCTGCATGCCGCCCTTTCTGCGCGGTTACTCAGGGACTTACCTCGAGGTCAGTACTCACGTTGAGTTTCCCTTTAGCTCCAGAGCGTGGCACGATGAGCTCCACCCCGGCCATCGAAGCATCCGGCTAGCTAGACAAAACTCATTGTCTTCCCAGAGCCATGTATACAGTGGCCAGTGGCCTGTCAACAGCAGTCAATTTCAAGTAGCTTCAAGGCAGCATGAATGGAGCTTTCAGAATGGGAAAGCAAGGCTAGTTCCATCAGGCCCCCATTTCCACTTGCACACGCAGCATACATCCCTGTGCTTTCTAACAAGTCCAAAGAGACACAGGTTACCCAGTGGTTACTTCGTTGAATCAACTCGTCGAAGCAGGGTGTTCTGCATCTAGCGAACTGCCTCAACCAAGGAAAGCCCCAGCTAGGCCTCCGGGCCCGTGGCTCTTCAAAAGCCTGCAGTGTTATCCGAGGAACTGGGCTTTAGTTGCAGTCGGAACGCAAGCCGACATTCTCCTGCAGGCAGGGTGACTTCAGACAGGGGGTCCCAGATGGAATACGAAGCCGAGTGTTTTCTCAGTGCAGCGCAGACTAGGGCAATGAGTCAGACTTGCACGGCATGTTGGCCCTGCTAGAACGGTGTTCGTGGACCTGTGGGAATGCTGGGGAAGTCAAGCTGTCCCAAGAAAGAGTGCAGTCTGTTGCCCTACACTCGGCATACACAGAGTGGCTCCGAAGGGCTACGGGCCTGGATGTGGCTTAGCAGGCCCATGGGGGCCTGAGGGTACTCAGTGTCCTTGCAGGGAATAGGGTGCCCACGCCAGGCTCCTAGAGGTCCTGCAGAGCGTACTGACGTTAAAATAATGCAGGGCAGTGGCTACGGCCTCATGGAAACTGCTGCACGCCTCCGCTTCTGCATGGCAATTCAGGGCCTTACCGCGAGGCAAGTGCTCTCGCTGAGGGTCCCGTTAGCGCCACAGCATGGGAGGATGCTGACTTTCTCCTCCAGCAGAGTGACTTCAGGTACGAGGTCCTCGAAGAATTCTAAGCAGAGTGTTTTCTCACGGCAGCTCAGACGGGGGCCGTGACGAACACTTCCATGGCAGGTCGCACTGCCTAGAAATGTGGTCCTGAGGCTGCTCCAGGGCTCTGGAAATGTAGCTCTCCTTAAGGAACGTGCAGGGTGTTGCCCATCACTCGGCATGCACAGAGGGCCTCTGAGGGACCTACCTTTGGGCCTCCATGTTGCTCACAGGCCCACAGGGGTCTGGAGGCACTCAGGGATCCTGGAGGGAAAATGATGCACACCCGAGGGGCCTAAGAGTCCTGGAAAGGGTACTTCCTTTAAAATAGAGCAGAACAGAGGCTTCCCTGGTGGTGCACTGGTTGACAATCTGCCTGCCAATGCAGGGGACACGGGTTCGAGCCATGGTCTGGGAGGAATCCACATGCCACGGGGCAACTGGGCCCGTGAGCCACAACTACTGAGCCTGCGCCTCTGGAGCCTGTGCTCCGCAACAAGAGAGGCTGAGATACTGAGAGTCCTACGCACCGCGATGAACAGTGGCCCCCACTTACCGTAACTGGAGAGAGCCCTAGCACAGAAACGAAGACCCAATATAGCAATCAATCAATCAATCCATCAATCAATCTTAAAACAACAATAAAAAATATAAAAACTAAAATAAAATACAGCAGAACAGCGACTAATACCTCATGGAAACAGCTGCATGCCGCCCTTTCTGCGCGGTTACTCAGGGACTTACCTCGAGGTCAGTACTCACGTTGAGTTTCCCTTTAGCTCCAGAGCGTGGCACGATGAGCTCCACCCCGGCCATCGAAGCATCCGGCTAGCTAGACAAAACTCATTGTCTTCCCAGAGCCATGTATACAGTGGCCAGTGGCCTGTCAACAGCAATCAATTTCAAGTAGCTTCAAGGCAGCATGAATGGAGCTTTCAGAATGGGAAAGCAAGGCTAGTTCCATCAGGCCCCCATTTCCACTTGCACACGCAGCATACATCCCTGGGCTTTCTAACAAGTCCAAAGAGACACAGGTTACCCAGTGGTTACTTCGTTGAATCAACTCCTCGAAGCAGGGTGTTCTGCATCTAGCGAACTGCCTCAACCAAGGAAAGCCCCAGCTAGGCCTCCGGGCCCGTGGCTCTTCAAAAGCCTGCAGTGTTATCCAAGGAACTGGGCTTTAGTTGCAGTCGGAACGCAAGCCCACATTCTCCTGGAGGCAGGGTGACTTCAGACAGGGGGTCCCAGATGGAATACGAAGCCGAGTGTTTTCTCAGTGCAGCGCAGACTAGGGCAATGAGTCAGACTTGCACGGCATGTTGGCCCTGCTAGAACGGTGTTCGTGGACCTGTGGGAATGCTGGGGAAGTCAAGCTGTCCCAAGAAAGAGTGCAGTCTGTTGCCCTACACTCGGCATACACAGAGTGGCTCCGAAGGGCTACGGGCCTGGATGTGGCTTAGCAGGCCCATGGGGGCCTGAGGGTACTCAGTGTCCTTGCAGGGAATAGGGTGCCCACGCCAGGCTCCTAGAGGTCCTGCAGAGCGTACTGACGTTAAAATAATGCAGGGCAGTGGCTACGGCCTCATGGAAACTGCTGCACGCCTCCGCTTCTGCATGGCAATTCAGGGCCTTACCGCGAGGCAAGTGCTCTCGCTGAGGGTCCCGTTAGCGCCACAGCATGGGAGGATGCTGACTTTCTCCTCCAGCAGAGTGACTTCAGGTACGAGGTCCTCGAAGAATTCTAAGCAGAGTGTTTTCTCACGGCAGCTCAGACGGGGGCCGTGACGAACACTTCCATGGCAGGTCGCACTGCCTAGAAATGTGGTCCTGAGGCTGCTCCAGGGCTCTGGAAATGTAGCTCTCCTTAAGGAACGTGCAGGGTGTTGCCCATCACTCGGCATGCACAGAGGGCCTCTGAGGGACCTACCTTTGGGCCTCCATGTTGCTCACAGGCCCACAGGGGTCTGGAGGCACTCAGGGATCCTGGAGGGAAAATGATGCACACCCGAGGGGCCTAAGAGTCCTGGAAAGGGTACTTCCTTTAAAATAGAGCAGAACAGAGGCTTCCCTGGTGGTGCACTGGTTGACAATCTGCCTGCCAATGCAGGGGACACGGGTTCGAGCCATGGTCTGGGAGGAATCCACATGCCACGGGGCAACTGGGCCCGTGAGCCACAACTACTGAGCCTGCGCCTCTGGAGCCTGTGCTCCGCAACAAGAGAGGCTGAGATACTGAGAGGCCTACGCACCGCGATGAAGAGTGGCCCCCACTTACCGTAACTGGAGAGAGCCCTAGCACAGAAACGAAGACCCAATATAGCAATCAATCAATCAATCCATCAATCAATCTTAAAACAACAATAAAAAATATAAAAACTAAAATAAAATACAGCAGAACAGCGACTAATACCTCATGGAAACAGCTGCATGCCGCCCTTTCTGCGCGGTTACTCAGGGACTTACCTCGAGGTCAGTACTCACGTTGAGTTTCCCTTTAGCTCCAGAGCGTGGCACGATGAGCTCCACCCCGGCCATCGAAGCATCCGGCTAGCTAGACAAAACTCATTGTCTTCCCAGAGCCATGTATACAGTGGCCAGTGGCCTGTCAACAGCAGTCAATTTCAAGTAGCTTCAAGGCAGCATGAATGGAGCTTTCAGAATGGGAAAGCAAGGCTAGTTCCATCAGGCCCCCATTTCCACTTGCACATGCAGCATACATCCCTGTGCTTTCTAACAAGTCCAAAGAGACACAGGTTACCCAGTGGTTACTTCGTTGAATCAACTCCTCGAAGCAGGGTGTTCTGCATCTAGTGAACTGCCTCAACCAAGGAAAGCCCCAGCTAGGCCTCCGGGCCCGTGGCTCTTCAAAAGCCTGCAGTGTTATCCGAGGAACTGGGCTTTAGTTGCAGTCGGAACGCAAGCCCACATTCTCCTGGAGGCAGGGTGACTTCAGACAGGGGGTCCCAGATGGAATACGAAGCCGAGTGTTTTCTCAGTGCAGCGCAGACTAGGGCAATGAGTCAGACTTGCACGGCATGTTGGCCCTGCTAGAACGGTGTTCGTGGACCTGTGGGAATGCTGGGGAAGTCAAGCTGTCCCAAGAAAGAGTGCAGTCTGTTGCCCTACACTCGGCATACACAGAGTGGCTCCGAAGGGCTACGGGCCTGGATGTGGCTTAGCAGGCCCATGGGGGCCTGAGGGTACTCAGTGTCCTTGCAGGGAATAGGGTGCCCACGCCAGGCTCCTAGATGTCCTGCAGAGCGTACTGACGTTAAAATGATGCAGAGCAGTGGCTACGGCCTCCTGGAAACTGCTGCACGCCTCCGCTTCTGCATGGCAATTCAGGGCCTTACCGCGAGGCAAGTGCTCTCGCTGAGGGTCCCGTTAGCGCCACAGCATGGGAGGATGCTGACTTTCTCCTCCAGCAGAGTGACTTCAGGTACGAGGTCCTCGAAGAATTCTAAGCAGAGTGTTTTCTCACGGCAGCTCAGACGGGGGCCGTGACGAACACTTCCATGGCAGGTCGCACTGCCTAGAAATGTGGTCCTGAGGCTGCTCCAGGGCTCTGGAAATGTAGCTCTCCTTAAGGAATGTGCAGGGTGTTGCCCATCACTCGGCATGCACAGAGGGCCTCTGAGGGACCTACCTTTGGGCCTCCATGTTGCTCACAGGCCCACAGGGGTCTGGAGGCACTCAGGGATCCTGGAGGGAAAATGATGCACACCCGAGGGGCCTAAGAGTCCTGGAAAGGGTACTTCCTTTAAAATAGAGCAGAACAGAGGCTTCCCTGGTGGTGCACTGGTTGACAATCTGCCTGCCAATGCAGGGGACACGGGTTCGAGCTCTGGTCTGGGAGGAATCCACATGCCACGGGGCAACTGGGCCCGTGAGCCACAACTACTGAGCCTGCGCCTCTGGAGCCTGTGCTCCGCAACAAGAGAGGCTGAGATACTGAGAGGCCTACGCACCGCGATGAAGAGTGGCCCCCACTTACCGTAACTGGAGAGAGCCCTAGCACAGAAACGAAGACCCAATATAGCAATCAATCAATCAATCCATCAATCAATCTTAAAACAACAATAAAAAATACAAAAACTAAAATAAAATACAGCAGAACAGCGACTAATACCTCATGGAAACAGCTGCATGCCGCCCTTTCTGCGCGGTTACTCAGGGACTTACCTCGAGGTCAGTACTCACGTTGAGTTTCCCTTTAGCTCCAGAGCGTGGCACGATGAGCTCCACCCCGGCCATCGAAGCATCCGGCTAGCTAGACAAAACTCATTGTCTTCCCAGAGCCATGTATACAGTGGCCAGTGGCCTGTCAACAGCAGTCAATTTCAAGTAGCTTCAAGGCAGCATGAATGGAGCTTTCAGAATGGGAAAGCAAGGCTAGTTCCATCAGGCCCCCATTTCCACTTGCACACGCAGCATACATCCCTGGGCTTTCTAACAAGTCCAAAGAGACACAGGTTACCCAGTGGTTACTTCGTTGAATCAACTCCTCGAAGCAGGGTGTTCTGCATCTAGCGAACTGCCTCAACCAAGGAAAGCCCCAGCTAGGCCTCCGGGCCCGTGGCTCTTCAAAAGCCTGCAGTGTTATCCGAGGAACTGGGCTTTAGTTGCAGTCGGAACGCAAGCCCACATTCTCCTGGAGGCAGGGTGACTTCAGACAGGGGGTCCCAGATGGAATACGAAGCCGAGTGTTTTCTCAGTGCAGCGCAGACTAGGGCAATGAGTCAGACTTGCACGGCATGTTGGCCCTGCTAGAACGGTGTTCGTGAACCTGTGGGAATGCTGGGGAAGTCAAGCTGTCCCAAGAAAGAGTGCAGTCTGTTGCCCTACACTCGGCATACACAGAGTGGCTCCGAAGGGCTACGGGCCTGGATGTGGCTTAGCAGGCCCATGGGGGCCTGAGGGTACTCAGTGTCCTTGCAGGGAATAGGGTGCCCACGCCAGGCTCCTAGAGGTCCTGCAGAGCGTACTGACGTTAAAATAATGCAGGGCAGTGGCTACGGCCTCATGGAAACTGCTGCACGCCTCCGCTTCTGCATGGCAATTCAGGGCCTTACCGCGAGGCAAGTGCTCTCGCTGAGGGTCCCGTTAGCGCCACAGCATGGGAGGATGCTGACTTTCTCCTCCAGCAGAGTGACTTCAGGTACGAGGTCCTCGAAGAATTCTAAGCAGAGTGTTTTCTCACGGCAGCTCAGACGGGGGCCGTGACGAACACTTCCATGGCAGGTCGCACTGCCTAGAAATGTGGTCCTGAGGCTGCTCCAGGGCTCTGGAAATGTAGCTCTCCTTAAGGAACGTGCAGGGTGTTGCCCATCACTCGGCATGCACAGAGGGCCTCTGAGGGACCTACCTTTGGGCCTCCATGTTGCTCACAGGCCCACAGGGGTCTGGAGGCACTCAGGGATCCTGGAGGGAAAATGATGCACACCCGAGGGGCCTAAGAGTCCTGGAAAGGGTACTTCCTTTAAAATAGAGCAGAACAGAGGCTTCCCTGGTGGTGCACTGGTTGACAATCTGCCTGCCAATGCAGGGGACACGGGTTCGAGCTCTGGTCTGGGAGGAATCCACATGCCACGGGGCAACTGGGCCCGTGAGCCACAACTACTGAGCCTGCGCCTCTGGAGCCTGTGCTCCGCAACAAGAGAGGCTGAGATACTGAGAGGCCTACGCACCGCGATGAAGAGTGGCCCCCACTTACCGTAACTGGAGAGAGCCCTAGCACAGAAACGAAGACCCAATATAGCAATCAATCAATCAATCCATCAATCAATCTTAAAACAACAATAAAAAATATAAAAACTAAAATAAAATACAACAGAACAGCGACTAATACCTCATGGAAACAGCTGCATGCCGCCCTTTCTGCGCGGTTACTCAGGGACTTACCTCGAGGTCAGTACTCACGTTGAGTTTCCCTTTAGCTCCAGAGCGTGGCACGATGAGCTCCACCCCAGCCATCGAAGCATCCGGCTAGCTAGACAAAACTCATTGTCTTCCCAGAGCCATGTATACAGTGGCCAGTGGCCTGTCAACAGCAGTCAATTTCAAGTAGCTTCAAGGCAGCATGAATGGAGCTTTCAGAATGGGAAAGCAAGGCTAGTTCCATCAGGCCCCCATTTCCACTTGCACACGCAGCATACATCCCTGGGCTTTCTAACAAGTCCAAAGAGACACAGGTTACCCAGTGGTTACTTCGTTGAATCAACTCCTCGAAGCAGGGTGTTCTGCATCTAGCGAACTGCCTCAACCAAGGAAAGCCCCAGCTAGGCCTCCGGGCCCGTGGCTCTTCAAAAGCCTGCAGTGTTATCCGAGGAACTGGGCTTTAGTTGCAGTCGGAACGCAAGCCCACATTCTCCTGGAGGCAGGGTGACTTCAGACAGGGGGTCCCAGATGGAATACGAAGCCGAGTGTTTTCTCAGTGCAGCGCAGACTAGGGCAATGAGTCAGACTTGCACGGCATGTTGGCCCTGCTAGAACGGTGTTCGTGGACCTGTGGGAATGCTGGGGAAGTCAAGCTGTCCCAAGAAAGAGTGCAGTCTGTTGCCCTACACTCGGCATACACAGAGTGGCTCCGAAGGGCTACGGGCCTGGATGTGGCTTAGCAGGCCCATGGGGGCCTGAGGGTACTCAGTGTCCTTGCAGGGAATAGGGTGCCCACGCCAGGCTCCTAGAGGTCCTGCAGAGCGTACTGACGTTAAAATAATGCAGGGCAGTGGCTACGGCCTCATGGAAACTGCTGCACGCCTCCGCTTCTGCATGGCAATTCAGGGCCTTACCGCGAGGCAAGTGCTCTCGCTGAGGGTCCCGTTAGCGCCACAGCATGGGAGGATGCTGACTTTCTCCTCCAGCAGAGTGACTTCAGGTACGAGGTCCTCGAAGAATTCTAAGCAGAGTGTTTTCTCACGGCAGCTCAGACGGGGGCCGTGACGAACACTTCCATGGCAGGTCGCACTGCCTAGAAATGTGGTCCTGAGGCTGCTCCAGGGCTCTGGAAATGTAGCTCTCCTTAAGGAACGTGCAGGGTGTTGCCCATCACTCGGCATGCACAGAGGGCCTCTGAGGGACCTACCTTTGGGCCTCCATGTTGCTCACAGGCCCACAGGGGTCTGGAGGCACTCAGGGATCCTGGAGGGAAAATGATGCACACCCGAGGGGCCTAAGAGTCCTGGAAAGGGTACTTCCTTTAAAATAGAGCAGAACAGAGGCTTCCCTGGTGGTGCACTGGTTGACAATCTGCCTGCCAATGCAGGGGACACGGGTTCGAGCTCTGGTCTGGGAGGAATCCACATGCCACGGGGCAACTGGGCCCGTGAGCCACAACTACTGAGCCTGCGCCTCTGGAGCCTGTGCTCCGCAACAAGAGAGGCTGAGATACTGAGAGGCCTACGCACCGCGATGAAGAGTGGCCCCCACTTACCGTAACTGGAGAGAGCCCTAGCACAGAAACGAAGACCCAATATAGCAATCAATCAATCAATCCATCAATCAATCTTAAAACAACAATAAAAAATATAAAAACTAAAATAAAATACAGCAGAACAGCGACTAATACCTCATGGAAACAGCTGCATGCCGCCCTTTCTGCGCGGTTACTAAGGGACTTACCTCGAGGTCAGTACTCACGTTGAGTTTCCCTTTAGCTCCAGAGCGTGGCACGATGAGCTCCACCCCGGCCATCGAAGCATCCGGCTAGCTAGACAAAACTCATTGTCTTCCCAGAGCCATGTATACAGTGGCCAGTGGCCTGTCAACAGCAGTCAATTTCAAGTAGCTTCAAGGCAGCATGAATGGAGCTTTCAGAATGGGAAAGCAAGGCTAGTTCCATCAGGCCCCCATTTCCACTTGCACACGCAGCATACATCCCTGGGCTTTCTAACAAGTCCAAAGAGACACAGGTTACCCAGTGGTTACTTCGTTGAATCAACTCCTCGAAGCAGGGTGTTCTGCATCTAGTGAACTGCCTCAACCAAGGAAAGCCCCAGCTAGGCCTCCGGGCCCGTGGCTCTTCAAAAGCCTGCAGTGTTATCCGAGGAACTGGGCTTTAGTTGCAGTCGGAACGCAAGCCCACATTCTCCTGGAGGCAGGGTGACTTCAGACAGGGGGTCCCAGATGGAATACGAAGCCGAGTATTTTCTCAGTGCAGCGCAGACTAGGGCAATGAGTCAGACTTGCACGGCATGTTGGCCCTGCTAGAACGGTGTTCGTGGACCTGTGGGAATGCTGGGGAAGTCAAGCTGTCCCAAGAAAGAGTGCAGTCTGTTGCCCTACACTCGGCATACACAGAGTGGCTCCGAAGGGCTACGGGCCTGGATGTGGCTTAGCAGGCCCATGGGGCCTGAGGGTACTCAGTGTCCTTGCAGGGAATAGGGTGCCCACGCCAGGCTCCTAGATGTCCTGCAGAGCGTACTGACGTTAAAATGATGCAGAGCAGTGGCTACGGCCTCCTGGAAACTGCTGCACGCCTCCGCTTCTGCATGGCAATTCAGGGCCTTACCGCGAGGCAAGTGCTCTCGCTGAGGGTCCCGTTAGCGCCACAGCATGGGAGGATGCTGACTTTCTCCTCCAGCAGAGTGACTTCAGGTACGAGGTCCTCGAAGAATTCTAAGCAGAGTGTTTTCTCACGGCAGCTCAGACGGGGGCCGTGACGAACACTTCCATGGCAGGTCGCACTGCCTAGAAATGTGGTCCTGAGGCTGCTCCAGGGCTCTGGAAATGTAGCTCTCCTTAAGGAACGTGCAGGGTGTTGCCCATCACTCGGCATGCACAGAGGGCCTCTGAGGGACCTACCTTTGGGCCTCCATGTTGCTCACAGGCCCACAGGGGTCTGGAGGCACTCAGGGATCCTGGAGGGAAAATGATGCACACCCGAGGGGCCTAAGAGTCCTGGAAAGGGTACTTCCTTTAAAATAGAGCAGAACAGAGGCTTCCCTGGTGGTGCACTGGTTGACAATCTGCCTGCCAATGCAGGGGACACGGGTTCGAGCTCTGGTCTGGGAGGAATCCACATGCCACGGGGCAACTGGGCCCGTGAGCCACAACTACTGAGCCTGCGCCTCTGGAGCCTGTGCTCCGCAACAAGAGAGGCTGAGATACTGAGAGGCCTACGCACCGCGATGAAGAGTGGCCCCCACTTACCGTAACTGGAGAGAGCCCTAACACAGAAACGAAGACCCAATATAGCAATCAATCAATCAATCCATCAATCAATCTTAAAACAACAATAAAAAATATAAAAACTAAAATAAAATACAGCAGAACAGCGACTAATACCTCATGGAAACAGCTGCATGCCGCCCTTTCTGCGCGGTTACTCAGGGACTTACCTCGAGGTCAGTACTCACGTTGAGTTTCCCTTTAGCTCCAGAGCGTGGCACGATGAGCTCCACCCCGGCCATCGAAGCATCCGGCTAGCTAGACAAAACTCATTGTCTTCCCAGAGCCATGTATACAGTGGCCAGTGGCCTGTCAACAGCAATCAATTTCAAGTAGCTTCAAGGCAGCATGAATGGAGCTTTCAGAATGGGAAAGCAAGGCTAGTTCCATCAGGCCCCCATTTCCACTTGCACACGCAGCATACATCCCTGGGCTTTCTAACAAGTCCAAAGAGACACAGGTTACCCAGTGGTTACTTCGTTGAATCAACTCCTCGAAGCAGGGTGTTCTGCATCTAGCGAACTGCCTCAACCAAGGAAAGCCCCAGCTAGGCCTCCGGGCCCGTGGCTCTTCAAAAGCCTGCAGTGTTATCCGAGGAACTGGGCTTTAGTTGCAGTCGGAACGCAAGCCCACATTCTCCTGGAGGCAGGGTGACTTCAGACAGGGGGTCCCAGATGGAATACGAAGCCGAGTGTTTTCTCAGTGCAGCGCAGACTAGGGCAATGAGTCAGACTTGCACGGCATGTTGGCCCTGCTAGAACGGTGTTCGTGAACCTGTGGGAATGCTGGGGAAGTCAAGCTGTCCCAAGAAAGAGTGCAGTCTGTTGCCCTACACTCGGCATACACAGAGTGGCTCCGAAGGGCTACGGGCCTGGATGTGGCTTAGCAGGCCCATGGGGCCTGAGGGTACTCAGTGTCCTTGCAGGGAATAGGGTGCCCACGCCAGGCTCCTAGATGTCCTGCAGAGCGTACTGACGTTAAAATGATGCAGAGCAGTGGCTACGGCCTCCTGGAAACTGCTGCACGCCTCCGCTTCTGCATGGCAATTCAGGGCCTTACCGCGAGGCAAGTGCTCTCGCTGAGGGTCCCGTTAGCGCCACAGCATGGGAGGATGCTGACTTTCTCCTCCAGCAGAGTGACTTCAGGTACGAGGTCCTCGAAGAATTCTAAGCAGAGTGTTTTCTCACGGCAGCTCAGACGGGGGCCGTGACGAACACTTCCATGGCAGGTCGCACTGCCTAGAAATGTGGTCCTGAGGCTGCTCCAGGGCTCTGGAAATGTAGCTCTCCTTAAGGAACGTGCAGGGTGTTGCCCATCACTCGGCATGCACAGAGGGCCTCTGAGGGACCTACCTTTGGGCCTCCATGTTGCTCACAGGCCCACAGGGGTCTGGAGGCACTCAGGGATCCTGGAGGGAAAATGATGCACACCCGAGGGGCCTAAGAGTCCTGGAAAGGGTACTTCCTTTAAAATAGAGCAGAACAGAGGCTTCCCTGGTGGTGCACTGGTTGACAATCTGCCTGCCAATGCAGGGGACACGGGTTCGAGCTCTGGTCTGGGAGGAATCCACATGCCACGGGGCAACTGGGCCCGTGAGCCACAACTACTGAGCCTGCGCCTCTGGAGCCTGTGCTCCGCGACAAGAGAGGCTGAGATACTGAGAGGCCTACGCACCGCGATGAAGAGTGGCCCCCACTTACCGTAACTGGAGAGAGCCCTAGCACAGAAACGAAGACCCAATATAGCAATCAATCAATCAATCCATCAATCAATCTTAAAACAACAATAAAAAATATAAAAACTAAAATAAAATACAGCAGAACAGCGACTAATACCTCATGGAAACAGCTGCATGCCGCCCTTTCTGCGCGGTTACTCAGGGACTTACCTCGAGGTCAGTACTCACGTTGAGTTTCCCTTTAGCTCCAGAGCGTGGCACGATGAGCTCCACCCCGGCCATCGAAGCATCCGGCTAGCTAGACAAAACTCATTGTCTTCCCAGAGCCATGTATACAGTGGCCAGTGGCCTGTCAACAGCAGTCAATTTCAAGTAGCTTCAAGGCAGCATGAATGGAGCTTTCAGAATGGGAAAGCAAGGCTAGTTCCATCAGGCCCCCATTTCCACTTGCACACGCAGCATACATCCCTGGGCTTTCTAACAAGTCCAAAGAGACACAGGTTACCCAGTGGTTACTTCGTTGAATCAACTCCTCGAAGCAGGGTGTTCTGCATCTAGCGAACTGCCTCAACCAAGGAAAGCCCCAGCTAGGCCTCCGGGCCCGTGGCTCTTCAAAAGCCTGCAGTGTTATCCGAGGAACTGGGCTTTAGTTGCAGTCGGAACGCAAGCCCACATTCTCCTGGAGGCAGGGTGACTTCAGACAGGGGGTCCCAGATGGAATACGAAGCCGAGTGTTTTCTCAGTGCAGCGCAGACTAGGGCAATGAGTCAGACTTGCACGGCATGTTGGCCCTGCTAGAACGGTGTTCGTGAACCTGTGGGAATGCTGGGGAAGTCAAGCTGTCCCAAGAAAGAGTGCAGTCTGTTGCCCTACACTCGGCATACACAGAGTGGCTCCGAAGGGCTACGGGCCTGGATGTGGCTTAGCAGGCCCATGGGGGCCTGAGGGTACTCAGTGTCCTTGCAGGGAATAGGGTGCCCACGCCAGGCTCCTAGAGGTCCTGCAGAGCGTACTGACGTTAAAATAATGCAGGGCAGTGGCTACGGCCTCATGGAAACTGCTGCACGCCTCCGCTTCTGCATGGCAATTCAGGGCCTTACCGCGAGGCAAGTGCTCTCGCTGAGGGTCCCGTTAGCGCCACAGCATGGGAGGATGCTGACTTTCTCCTCCAGCAGAGTGACTTCAGGTACGAGGTCCTCGAAGAATTCTAAGCAGAGTGTTTTCTCACGGCAGCTCAGACGGGGGCCGTGACGAACACTTCCATGGCAGGTCGCACTGCCTAGAAATGTGGTCCTGAGGCTGCTCCAGGGCTCTGGAAATGTAGCTCTCCTTAAGGAACGTGCAGGGTGTTGCCCATCACTCGGCATGCACAGAGGGCCTCTGAGGGACCTACCTTTGGGCCTCCATGTTGCTCACAGGCCCACAGGGGTCTGGAGGCACTCAGGGATCCTGGAGGGAAAATGATGCACACCCGAGGGGCCTAAGAGTCCTGGAAAGGGTACTTCCTTTAAAATAGAGCAGAACAGAGGCTTCCCTGGTGGTGCACTGGTTGACAATCTGCCTGCCAATGCAGGGGACACGGGTTCGAGCTCTGGTCTGGGAGGAATCCACATGCCACGGGGCAACTGGGCCCGTGAGCCACAACTACTGAGCCTGCGCCTCTGGAGCCTGTGCTCCGCAACAAGAGAGGCTGAGATACTGAGAGGCCTACGCACCGCGATGAAGAGTGGCCCCCACTTACCGTAACTGGAGAGAGCCCTAGCACAGAAACGAAGACCCAATATAGCAATCAATCAATCAATCCATCAATCAATCTTAAAACAACAATAAAAAATATAAAAACTAAAATAAAATACAGCAGAACAGCGACTAATACCTCATGGAAACAGCTGCATGCCGCCCTTTCTGCGCGGTTACTAAGGGACTTACCTCGAGGTCAGTACTCACGTTGAGTTTCCCTTTAGCTCCAGAGCGTGGCACGATGAGCTCCACCCCGGCCATCGAAGCATCCGGCTAGCTAGACAAAACTCATTGTCTTCCCAGAGCCATGTATACAGTGGCCAGTGGCCTGTCAACAGCAGTCAATTTCAAGTAGCTTCAAGGCAGCATGAATGGAGCTTTCAGAATGGGAAAGCAAGGCTAGTTCCATCAGGCCCCCATTTCCACTTGCACACGCAGCATACATCCCTGGGCTTTCTAACAAGTCCAAAGAGACACAGGTTACCCAGTGGTTACTTCGTTGAATCAACTCCTCGAAGCAGGGTGTTCTGCATCTAGTGAACTGCCTCAACCAAGGAAAGCCCCAGCTAGGCCTCCGGGCCCGTGGCTCTTCAAAAGCCTGCAGTGTTATCCGAGGAACTGGGCTTTAGTTGCAGTCGGAACGCAAGCCCACATTCTCCTGGAGGCAGGGTGACTTCAGACAGGGGGTCCCAGATGGAATACGAAGCCGAGTGTTTTCTCAGTGCAGCGCAGACTAGGGCAATGAGTCAGACTTGCACGGCATGTTGGCCCTGCTAGAACGGTGTTCGTGGACCTGTGGGAATGCTGGGGAAGTCAAGCTGTCCCAAGAAAGAGTGCAGTCTGTTGCCCTACACTCGGCATACACAGAGTGGCTCCGAAGGGCTACGGGCCTGGATGTGGCTTAGCAGGCCCATGGGGCCTGAGGGTACTCAGTGTCCTTGCAGGGAATAGGGTGCCCACGCCAGGCTCCTAGATGTCCTGCAGAGCGTACTGACGTTAAAATGATGCAGAGCAGTGGCTACGGCCTCCTGGAAACTGCTGCACGCCTCCGCTTCTGCATGGCAATTCAGGGCCTTACCGCGAGGCAAGTGCTCTCGCTGAGGGTCCCGTTAGCGCCACAGCATGGGAGGATGCTGACTTTCTCCTCCAGCAGAGTGACTTCAGGTACGAGGTCCTCGAAGAATTCTAAGCAGAGTGTTTTCTCACGGCAGCTCAGACGGGGGCCGTGACGAACACTTCCATGGCAGGTCGCACTGCCTAGAAATGTGGTCCTGAGGCTGCTCCAGGGCTCTGGAAATGTAGCTCTCCTTAAGGAACGTGCAGGGTGTTGCCCATCACTCGGCATGCACAGAGGGCCTCTGAGGGACCTACCTTTGGGCCTCCATGTTGCTCACAGGCCCACAGGGGTCTGGAGGCACTCAGGGATCCTGGAGGGAAAATGATGCACACCCGAGGGGCCTAAGAGTCCTGGAAAGGGTACTTCCTTTAAAATAGAGCAGAACAGAGGCTTCCCTGGTGGTGCACTGGTTGACAATCTGCCTGCCAATGCAGGGGACACGGGTTCGAGCTCTGGTCTGGGAGGAATCCACATGCCACGGGGCAACTGGGCCCGTGAGCCACAACTACTGAGCCTGCGCCTCTGGAGCCTGTGCTCCACAACAAGAGAGGCTGAGATACTGAGAGGCCTACGCACCGCGATGAAGAGTGGCCCCCACTTACCGTAACTGGAGAGAGCCCTAACACAGAAACGAAGACCCAATATAGCAATCAATCAATCAATCCATCAATCAATCTTAAAACAACAATAAAAAATATAAAAACTAAAATAAAATACAGCAGAACAGCGACTAATACCTCATGGAAACAGCTGCATGCCGCCCTTTCTGCGCGGTTACTCAGGGACTTACCTCGAGGTCAGTACTCACGTTGAGTTTCCCTTTAGCTCCAGAGCGTGGCACGATGAGCTCCACCCCGGCCATCGAAGCATCCGGCTAGCTAGACAAAACTCATTGTCTTCCCAGAGCCATGTATACAGTGGCCAGTGGCCTGTCAACAGCAGTCAATTTCAAGTAGCTTCAAGGCAGCATGAATGGAGCTTTCAGAATGGGAAAGCAAGGCTAGTTCCATCAGGCCCCCATTTCCACTTGCACACGCAGCATACATCCCTGGGCTTTCTAACAAGTCCAAAGAGACACAGGTTACCCAGTGGTTACTTCGTTGAATCAACTCCTCGAAGCAGGGTGTTCTGCATCTAGCGAACTGCCTCAACCAAGGAAAGCCCCAGCTAGGCCTCCGGGCCCGTGGCTCTTCAAAAGCCTGCAGTGTTATCCGAGGAACTGGGCTTTAGTTGCAGTCGGAACGCAAGCCCACATTCTCCTGGAGGCAGGGTGACTTCAGACAGGGGGTCCCAGATGGAATACGAAGCCGAGTGTTTTCTCAGTGCAGCGCAGACTAGGGCAATGAGTCAGACTTGCACGGCATGTTGGCCCTGCTAGAACGGTGTTCGTGAACCTGTGGGAATGCTGGGGAAGTCAAGCTGTCCCAAGAAAGAGTGCAGTCTGTTGCCCTACACTCGGCATACACAGAGTGGCTCCGAAGGGCTACGGGCCTGGATGTGGCTTAGCAGGCCCATGGGGGCCTGAGGGTACTCAGTGTCCTTGCAGGGAATAGGGTGCCCACGCCAGGCTCCTAGAGGTCCTGCAGAGCGTACTGACGTTAAAATAATGCAGGGCAGTGGCTACGGCCTCATGGAAACTGCTGCACGCCTCCGCTTCTGCATGGCAATTCAGGGCCTTACCGCAAGGCAAGTGCTCTCGCTGAGGGTCCCGTTAGCGCCACAGCATGGGAGGATGCTGACTTTCTCCTCCAGCAGAGTGACTTCAGGTACGAGGTCCTCGAAGAATTCTAAGCAGAGTGTTTTCTCACGGCAGCTCAGACGGGGGCCGTGACGAACACTTCCATGGCAGGTCGCACTGCCTAGAAATGTGGTCCTGAGGCTGCTCCAGGGCTCTGGAAATGTAGCTCTCCTTAAGGAACGTGCAGGGTGTTGCCCATCACTCGGCATGCACAGAGGGCCTCTGAGGGACCTACCTTTGGGCCTCCATGTTGCTCACAGGCCCACAGGGGTCTGGAGGCACTCAGGGATCCTGGAGGGAAAATGATGCACACCCGAGGGGCCTAAGAGTCCTGGAAAGGGTACTTCCTTTAAAATAGAGCAGAACAGAGGCTTCCCTGGTGGTGCACTGGTTGACAATCTGCCTGCCAATGCAGGGGACACGGGTTCGAGCTCTGGTCTGGGAGGAATCCACATGCCACGGGGCAACTGGGCCCGTGAGCCACAACTACTGAGCCTGCGCCTCTGGAGCCTGTGCTCCGCAACAAGAGAGGCTGAGATACTGAGAGGCCTACGCACCGCGATGAAGAGTGGCCCCCACTTACCGTAACTGGAGAGAGCCCTAGCACAGAAACGAAGACCCAATATAGCAATCAATCAATCAATCCATCAATCAATCTTAAAACAACAATAAAAAATATAAAAACTAAAATAAAATACAGCAGAACAGCGACTAATACCTCATGGAAACAGCTGCATGCCGCCCTTTCTGCGCGGTTACTAAGGGACTTACCTCGAGGTCAGTACTCACGTTGAGTTTCCCTTTAGCTCCAGAGCGTGGCACGATGAGCTCCACCCCGGCCATCGAAGCATCCGGCTAGCTAGACAAAACTCATTGTCTTCCCAGAGCCATGTATACAGTGGCCAGTGGCCTGTCAACAGCAGTCAATTTCAAGTAGCTTCAAGGCAGCATGAATGGAGCTTTCAGAATGGGAAAGCAAGGCTAGTTCCATCAGGCCCCCATTTCCACTTGCACACGCAGCATACATCCCTGGGCTTTCTAACAAGTCCAAAGAGACACAGGTTACCCAGTGGTTACTTCGTTGAATCAACTCCTCGAAGCAGGGTGTTCTGCATCTAGTGAACTGCCTCAACCAAGGAAAGCCCCAGCTAGGCCTCCGGGCCCGTGGCTCTTCAAAAGCCTGCAGTGTTATCCGAGGAACTGGGCTTTAGTTGCAGTCGGAACGCAAGCCCACATTCTCCTGGAGGCAGGGTGACTTCAGACAGGGGGTCCCAGATGGAATACGAAGCCGAGTGTTTTCTCAGTGCAGCGCAGACTAGGGCAATGAGTCAGACTTGCACGGCATGTTGGCCCTGCTAGAACGGTGTTCGTGGACCTGTGGGAATGCTGGGGAAGTCAAGCTGTCCCAAGAAAGAGTGCAGTCTGTTGCCCTACACTCGGCATACACAGAGTGGCTCCGAAGGGCTACGGGCCTGGATGTGGCTTAGCAGGCCCATGGGGCCTGAGGGTACTCAGTGTCCTTGCAGGGAATAGGGTGCCCACGCCAGGCTCCTAGATGTCCTGCAGAGCGTACTGACGTTAAAATGATGCAGAGCAGTGGCTACGGCCTCCTGGAAACTGCTGCACGCCTCCGCTTCTGCATGGCAATTCAGGGCCTTACCGCGAGGCAAGTGCTCTCGCTGAGGGTCCCGTTAGCGCCACAGCATGGGAGGATGCTGACTTTCTCCTCCAGCAGAGTGACTTCAGGTACGAGGTCCTCGAAGAATTCTAAGCAGAGTGTTTTCTCACGGCAGCTCAGACGGGGGCCGTGACGAACACTTCCATGGCAGGTCGCACTGCCTAGAAATGTGGTCCTGAGGCTGCTCCAGGGCTCTGGAAATGTAGCTCTCCTTAAGGAACGTGCAGGGTGTTGCCCATCACTCGGCATGCACAGAGGGCCTCTGAGGGACCTACCTTTGGGCCTCCATGTTGCTCACAGGCCCACAGGGGTCTGGAGGCACTCAGGGATCCTGGAGGGAAAATGATGCACACCCGAGGGGCCTAAGAGTCCTGGAAAGGGTACTTCCTTTAAAATAGAGCAGAACAGAGGCTTCCCTGGTGGTGCACTGGTTGACAATCTGCCTGCCAATGCAGGGGACACGGGTTCGAGCTCTGGTCTGGGAGGAATCCACATGCCACGGGGCAACTGGGCCCGTGAGCCACAACTACTGAGCCTGCGCCTCTGGAGCCTGTGCTCCACAACAAGAGAGGCTGAGATACTGAGAGGCCTACGCACCGCGATGAAGAGTGGCCCCCACTTACCGTAACTGGAGAGAGCCCTAGCACAGAAACGAAGACCCAATATAGCAATCAATCAATCAATCCATCAATCAATCTTAAAACAACAATAAAAAATATAAAAACTAAAATAAAATACAGCAGAACAGCGACTAATACCTCATGGAAACAGCTGCATGCCGCCCTTTCTGCGCGGTTACTCAGGGACTTACCTCGAGGTCAGTACTCACGTTGAGTTTCCCTTTAGCTCCAGAGCGTGGCACGATGAGCTCCACCCCGGCCATCGAAGCATCCGGCTAGCTAGACAAAACTCATTGTCTTCCCAGAGCCATGTATACAGTGGCCAGTGGCCTGTCAACAGCAATCAATTTCAAATAGCTTCAAGGCAGCATGAATGGAGCTTTCAGAATGGGAAAGCAAGGCTAGTTCCATCAGGCCCCCATTTCCACTTGCACACGCAGCATACATCCCTGGGCTTTCTAACAAGTCCAAAGAGACACAGGTTACCCAGTGGTTACTTCGTTGAATCAACTCCTCGAAGCAGGGTGTTCTGCATCTAGCGAACTGCCTCAACCAAGGAAAGCCCCAGCTAGGCCTCCGGGCCCATGGCTCTTCAAAAGCCTGCAGTGTTATCCGAGGAACTGGGCTTTAGTTGCAGTCGGAACGCAAGCCCACATTCTCCTGGAGGCAGGGTGACTTCAGACAGGGGGTCCCAGATGGAATACGAAGCCGAGTGTTTTCTCAGTGCAGCGCAGACTAGGGCAATGAGTCAGACTTGCACGGCATGTTGGCCCTGCTAGAACGGTGTTCGTGAACCTGTGGGAATGCTGGGGAAGTCAAGCTGTCCCAAGAAAGAGTGCAGTCTGTTGCCCTACACTCGGCATACACAGAGTGGCTCCGAAGGGCTACGGGCCTGGATGTGGCTTAGCAGGCCCATGGGGGCCTGAGGGTACTCAGTGTCCTTGCAGGGAATAGGGTGCCCACGCCAGGCTCCTAGAGGTCCTGCAGAGCGTACTGACGTTAAAATAATGCAGGGCAGTGGCTACGGCCTCATGGAAACTGCTGCACGCCTCCGCTTCTGCATGGCAATTCAGGGCCTTACCGCGAGGCAAGTGCTCTCGCTGAGGGTCCCGTTAGCGCCACAGCATGGGAGGATGCTGACTTTCTCCTCCAGCAGAGTGACTTCAGGTACGAGGTCCTCGAAGAATTCTAAGCAGAGTGTTTTCTCACGGCAGCTCAGACGGGGGCCGTGACGAACACTTCCATGGCAGGTCGCACTGCCTAGAAATGTGGTCCTGAGGCTGCTCCAGGGCTCTGGAAATGTAGCTCTCCTTAAGGAACGTGCAGGGTGTTGCCCATCACTCGGCATGCACAGAGGGCCTCTGAGGGACCTACCTTGGGGCCTCCATGTTGCTCACAGGCCCACAGGGGTCTGGAGGCACTCAGGGATCCTGGAGGGAAAATGATGCACACCCGAGGGGCCTAAGAGTCCTGGAAAGGGTACTTCCTTTAAAATAGAGCAGAACAGAGGCTTCCCTGGTGGTGCACTGGTTGACAATCTGCCTGCCAATGCAGGGGACACGGGTTCGAGCTCTGGTCTGGGAGGAATCCACATGCCACGGGGCAACTGGGCCCGTGAGCCACAACTACTGAGCCTGCGCCTCTGGAGCCTGTGCTCCGCAACAAGAGAGGCTGAGATACTGAGAGGCCTACGCACCGCGATGAAGAGTGGCCCCCACTTACCGTAACTGGAGAGAGCCCTAGCACAGAAACGAAGACCCAATATAGCAATCAATCAATCAATCCATCAATCAATCTTAAAACAACAATAAAAAATATAAAAACTAAAATAAAATACAGCAGAACAGCGACTAATACCTCATGGAAACAGCTGCATGCCGCCCTTTCTGCGCGGTTACTAAGGGACTTACCTCGAGGTCAGTACTCACGTTGAGTTTCCCTTTAGCTCCAGAGCGTGGCACGATGAGCTCCACCCCGGCCATCGAAGCATCCGGCTAGCTAGACAAAACTCATTGTCTTCCCAGAGCCATGTATACAGTGGCCAGTGGCCTGTCAACAGCAGTCAATTTCAAGTAGCTTCAAGGCAGCATGAATGGAGCTTTCAGAATGGGAAAGCAAGGCTAGTTCCATCAGGCCCCCATTTCCACTTGCACACGCAGCATACATCCCTGGGCTTTCTAACAAGTCCAAAGAGACACAGGTTACCCAGTGGTTACTTCGTTGAATCAACTCCTCGAAGCAGGGTGTTCTGCATCTAGTGAACTGCCTCAACCAAGGAAAGCCCCAGCTAGGCCTCCGGGCCCGTGGCTCTTCAAAAGCCTGCAGTGTTATCCGAGGAACTGGGCTTTAGTTGCAGTCGGAACGCAAGCCCACATTCTCCTGGAGGCAGGGTGACTTCAGACAGGGGGTCCCAGATGGAATACGAAGCCGAGTGTTTTCTCAGTGCAGCGCAGACTAGGGCAATGAGTCAGACTTGCACGGCATGTTGGCCCTGCTAGAACGGTGTTCGTGGACCTGTGGGAATGCTGGGGAAGTCAAGCTGTCCCAAGAAAGAGTGCAGTCTGTTGCCCTACACTCGGCATACACAGAGTGGCTCCGAAGGGCTACGGGCCTGGATGTGGCTTAGCAGGCCCATGGGGCCTGAGGGTACTCAGTGTCCTTGCAGGGAATAGGGTGCCCACGCCAGGCTCCTAGAGGTCCTGCAGAGCGTACTGATGTTAAAATGATGCAGAGCAGTGGCTACGGCCTCCTGGAAACTGCTGCACGCCTCCGCTTCTGCATGGCAATTCAGGGCCTTACCGCGAGGCAAGTGCTCTCGCTGAGGGTCCCGTTAGCGCCACAGCATGGGAGGATGCTGACTTTCTCCTCCAGCAGAGTGACTTCAGGTACGAGGTCCTCGAAGAATTCTAAGCAGAGTGTTTTCTCACGGCAGCTCAGACGGGGGCCGTGACGAACACTTCCATGGCAGGTCGCACTGCCTAGAAATGTGGTCCTGAGGCTGCTCCAGGGCTCTGGAAATGTAGCTCTCCTTAAGGAACGTGCAGGGTGTTGCCCATCACTCGGCATGCACAGAGGGCCTCTGAGGGACCTACCTTTGGGCCTCCATGTTGCTCACAGGCCCACAGGGGTCTGGAGGCACTCAGGGATCCTGGAGGGAAAATGATGCACACCCGAGGGGCCTAAGAGTCCTGGAAAGGGTACTTCCTTTAAAATAGAGCAGAACAGAGGCTTCCCTGGTGGTGCACTGGTTGACAATCTGCCTGCCAATGCAGGGGACACGGGTTCGAGCTCTGGTCTGGGAGGAATCCACATGCCACGGGGCAACTGGGCCCGTGAGCCACAACTACTGAGCCTGCGCCTCTGGAGCCTGTGCTCCGCAACAAGAGAGGCTGAGATACTGAGAGGCCTACGCACCGCGATGAAGAGTGGCCCCCACTTACCGTAACTGGAGAGAGCCCTAACACAGAAACGAAGACCCAATATAGCAATCAATCAATCAATCCATCAATCAATCTTAAAACAACAATAAAAAATATAAAAACTAAAATAAAATACAGCAGAACAGCGACTAATACCTCATGGAAACAGCTGCATGCCGCCCTTTCTGCGCGGTTACTCAGGGACTTACCTCGAGGTCAGTACTCACGTTGAGTTTCCCTTTAGCTCCAGAGCGTGGCACGATGAGCTCCACCCCGGCCATCGAAGCATCCGGCTAGCTAGACAAAACTCATTGTCTTCCCAGAGCCATGTATACAGTGGCCAGTGGCCTGTCAACAGCAGTCAATTTCAAGTAGCTTCAAGGCAGCATGAATGGAGCTTTCAGAATGGGAAAGCAAGGCTAGTTCCATCAGGCCCCCATTTCCACTTGCACACGCAGCATACATCCCTGGGCTTTCTAACAAGTCCAAAGAGACACAGGTTACCCAGTGGTTACTTCGTTGAATCAACTCCTCGAAGCAGGGTGTTCTGCATCTAGCGAACTGCCTCAACCAAGGAAAGCCCCAGCTAGGCCTCCGGGCCCGTGGCTCTTCAAAAGCCTGCAGTGTTATCCGAGGAACTGGGCTTTAGTTGCAGTCGGAACGCAAGCCCACATTCTCCTGGAGGCAGGGTGACTTCAGACAGGGGGTCCCAGATGGAATACGAAGCCGAGTGTTTTCTCAGTGCAGCGCAGACTAGGGCAATGAGTCAGACTTGCACGGCATGTTGGCCCTGCTAGAACGGTGTTCGTGAACCTGTGGGAATGCTGGGGAAGTCAAGCTGTCCCAAGAAAGAGTGCAGTCTGTTGCCCTACACTCGGCATACACAGAGTGGCTCCGAAGGGCTACGGGCCTGGATGTGGCTTAGCAGGCCCATGGGGGCCTGAGGGTACTCAGTGTCCTTGCAGGGAATAGGGTGCCCACGCCAGGCTCCTAGAGGTCCTGCAGAGCGTACTGACGTTAAAATAATGCAGGGCAGTGGCTACGGCCTCATGGAAACTGCTGCACGCCTCCGCTTCTGCATGGCAATTCAGGGCCTTACCGCGAGGCAAGTGCTCTCGCTGAGGGTCCCGTTAGCGCCACAGCATGGGAGGATGCTGACTTTCTCCTCCAGCAGAGTGACTTCAGGTACGAGGTCCTCGAAGAATTCTAAGCAGAGTGTTTTCTCACGGCAGCTCAGACGGGGGCCGTGACGAACACTTCCATGGCAGGTCGCACTGCCTAGAAATGTGGTCCTGAGGCTGCTCCAGGGCTCTGGAAATGTAGCTCTCCTTAAGGAACGTGCAGGGTGTTGCCCATCACTCGGCATGCACAGAGGGCCTCTGAGGGACCTACCTTTGGGCCTCCATGTTGCTCACAGGCCCACAGGGGTCTGGAGGCACTCAGGGATCCTGGAGGGAAAATGATGCACACCCGAGGGGCCTAAGAGTCCTGGAAAGGGTACTTCCTTTAAAATAGAGCAGAACAGAGGCTTCCCTGGTGGTGCACTGGTTGACAATCTGCCTGCCAATGCAGGGGACACGGGTTCGAGCTCTGGTCTGGGAGGAATCCACATGCCACGGGGCAACTGGGCCCGTGAGCCACAACTACTGAGCCTGCGCCTCTGGAGCCTGTGCTCCGCAACAAGAGAGGCTGAGATACTGAGAGGCCTACGCACCGCGATGAAGAGTGGCCCCCACTTACCGTAACTGGAGAGAGCCCTAGCACAGAAACGAAGACCCAATATAGCAATCAATCAATCAATCCATCAATCAATCTTAAAACAACAATAAAAAATATAAAAACTAAAATAAAATACAGCAGAACAGCGACTAATACCTCATGGAAACAGCTGCATGCCGCCCTTTCTGCGCGGTTACTAAGGGACTTACCTCGAGGTCAGTACTCACGTTGAGTTTCCCTTTAGCTCCAGAGCGTGGCACGATGAGCTCCACCCCGGCCATCGAAGCATCCGGCTAGCTAGACAAAACTCATTGTCTTCCCAGAGCCATGTATACAGTGGCCAGTGGCCTGTCAACAGCAGTCAATTTCAAGTAGCTTCAAGGCAGCATGAATGGAGCTTTCAGAATGGGAAAGCAAGGCTAGTTCCATCAGGCCCCCATTTCCACTTGCACACGCAGCATACATCCCTGGGCTTTCTAACAAGTCCAAAGAGACACAGGTTACCCAGTGGTTACTTCGTTGAATCAACTCCTCGAAGCAGGGTGTTCTGCATCTAGTGAACTGCCTCAACCAAGGAAAGCCCCAGCTAGGCCTCCGGGCCCGTGGCTCTTCAAAAGCCTGCAGTGTTATCCGAGGAACTGGGCTTTAGTTGCAGTCGGAACGCAAGCCCACATTCTCCTGGAGGCAGGGTGACTTCAGACAGGGGGTCCCAGATGGAATACGAAGCCGAGTGTTTTCTCAGTGCAGCGCAGACTAGGGCAATGAGTCAGACTTGCACGGCATGTTGGCCCTGCTAGAACGGTGTTCGTGGACCTGTGGGAATGCTGGGGAAGTCAAGCTGTCCCAAGAAAGAGTGCAGTCTGTTGCCCTACACTCGGCATACACAGAGTGGCTCCGAAGGGCTACGGGCCTGGATGTGGCTTAGCAGGCCCATGGGGCCTGAGGGTACTCAGTGTCCTTGCAGGGAATAGGGTGCCCACGCCAGGCTCCTAGATGTCCTGCAGAGCGTACTGACGTTAAAATGATGCAGAGCAGTGGCTACGGCCTCCTGGAAACTGCTGCACGCCTCCGCTTCTGCATGGCAATTCAGGGCCTTACCGCGAGGCAAGTGCTCTCGCTGAGGGTCCCGTTAGCGCCACAGCATGGGAGGATGCTGACTTTCTCCTCCAGCAGAGTGACTTCAGGTACGAGGTCCTCGAAGAATTCTAAGCAGAGTGTTTTCTCACGGCAGCTCAGACGGGGGCCGTGACGAACACTTCCATGGCAGGTCGCACTGCCTAGAAATGTGGTCCTGAGGCTGCTCCAGGGCTCTGGAAATGTAGCTCTCCTTAAGGAACGTGCAGGGTGTTGCCCATCACTCGGCATGCACAGAGGGCCTCTGAGGGACCTACCTTTGGGCCTCCATGTTGCTCACAGGCCCACAGGGGTCTGGAGGCACTCAGGGATCCTGGAGGGAAAATGATGCACACCCGAGGGGCCTAAGAGTCCTGGAAAGGGTACTTCCTTTAAAATAGAGCAGAACAGAGGCTTCCCTGGTGGTGCACTGGTTGACAATCTGCCTGCCAATGCAGGGGACACGGGTTCGAGCTCTGGTCTGGGAGGAATCCACATGCCACGGGGCAACTGGGCCCGTGAGCCACAACTACTGAGCCTGCGCCTCTGGAGCCTGTGCTCCACAACAAGAGAGGCTGAGATACTGAGAGGCCTACGCACCGCGATGAAGA
The DNA here is from genome assembly GCF_949987535.1 of Balaenoptera acutorostrata. Classification (NCBI taxonomy): domain Eukaryota; kingdom Metazoa; phylum Chordata; class Mammalia; order Artiodactyla; family Balaenopteridae; genus Balaenoptera; species Balaenoptera acutorostrata. The sequence continues at coordinate 272,472 of NW_026646631.1, forward strand.
GTGGCCCCCACTTACCGTAACTGGAGAGAGCCCTAGCACAGAAACGAAGACCCAATATAGCAATCAATCAATCAATCCATCAATCAATCTTAAAACAACAATAAAAAATATAAAAACTAAAATAAAATACAGCAGAACAGCGACTAATACCTCATGGAAACAGCTGCATGCCGCCCTTTCTGCGCGGTTACTCAGGGACTTACCTCGAGGTCAGTACTCACGTTGAGTTTCCCTTTAGCTCCAGAGCGTGGCACGATGAGCTCCACCCCGGCCATCGAAGCATCCGGCTAGCTAGACAAAACTCATTGTCTTCCCAGAGCCATGTATACAGTGGCCAGTGGCCTGTCAACAGCAATCAATTTCAAGTAGCTTCAAGGCAGCATGAATGGAGCTTTCAGAATGGGAAAGCAAGGCTAGTTCCATCAGGCCCCCATTTCCACTTGCACACGCAGCATACATCCCTGGGCTTTCTAACAAGTCCAAAGAGACACAGGTTACCCAGTGGTTACTTCGTTGAATCAACTCCTCGAAGCAGGGTGTTCTGCATCTAGCGAACTGCCTCAACCAAGGAAAGCCCCAGCTAGGCCTCCGGGCCCGTGGCTCTTCAAAAGCCTGCAGTGTTATCCGAGGAACTGGGCTTTAGTTGCAGTCGGAACGCAAGCCCACATTCTCCTGGAGGCAGGGTGACTTCAGACAGGGGGTCCCAGATGGAATACGAAGCCGAGTGTTTTCTCAGTGCAGCGCAGACTAGGGCAATGAGTCAGACTTGCACGGCATGTTGGCCCTGCTAGAACGGTGTTCGTGAACCTGTGGGAATGCTGGGGAAGTCAAGCTGTCCCAAGAAAGAGTGCAGTCTGTTGCCCTACACTCGGCATACACAGAGTGGCTCCGAAGGGCTACGGGCCTGGATGTGGCTTAGCAGGCCCATGGGGGCCTGAGGGTACTCAGTGTCCTTGCAGGGAATAGGGTGCCCACGCCAGGCTCCTAGAGGTCCTGCAGAGCGTACTGACGTTAAAATAATGCAGGGCAGTGGCTACGGCCTCATGGAAACTGCTGCACGCCTCCGCTTCTGCATGGCAATTCAGGGCCTTACCGCGAGGCAAGTGCTCTCGCTGAGGGTCCCGTTAGCGCCACAGCATGGGAGGATGCTGACTTTCTCCTCCAGCAGAGTGACTTCAGGTACGAGGTCCTCGAAGAATTCTAAGCAGAGTGTTTTCTCACGGCAGCTCAGACGGGGGCCGTGACGAACACTTCCATGGCAGGTCGCACTGCCTAGAAATGTGGTCCTGAGGCTGCTCCAGGGCTCTGGAAATGTAGCTCTCCTTAAGGAACGTGCAGGGTGTTGCCCATCACTCGGCATGCACAGAGGGCCTCTGAGGGACCTACCTTGGGGCCTCCATGTTGCTCACAGGCCCACAGGGGTCTGGAGGCACTCAGGGATCCTGGAGGGAAAATGATGCACACCCGAGGGGCCTAAGAGTCCTGGAAAGGGTACTTCCTTTAAAATAGAGCAGAACAGAGGCTTCCCTGGTGGTGCACTGGTTGACAATCTGCCTGCCAATGCAGGGGACACGGGTTCGAGCTCTGGTCTGGGAGGAATCCACATGCCACGGGGCAACTGGGCCCGTGAGCCACAACTACTGAGCCTGCGCCTCTGGAGCCTGTGCTCCGCAACAAGAGAGGCTGAGATACTGAGAGGCCTACGCACCGCGATGAAGAGTGGCCCCCACTTACCGTAACTGGAGAGAGCCCTAGCACAGAAACGAAGACCCAATATAGCAATCAATCAATCAATCCATCAATCAATCTTAAAACAACAATAAAAAATATAAAAACTAAAATAAAATACAGCAGAACAGCGACTAATACCTCATGGAAACAGCTGCATGCCGCCCTTTCTGCGCGGTTACTAAGGGACTTACCTCGAGGTCAGTACTCACGTTGAGTTTCCCTTTAGCTCCAGAGCGTGGCACGATGAGCTCCACCCCGGCCATCGAAGCATCCGGCTAGCTAGACAAAACTCATTGTCTTCCCAGAGCCATGTATACAGTGGCCAGTGGCCTGTCAACAGCAGTCAATTTCAAGTAGCTTCAAGGCAGCATGAATGGAGCTTTCAGAATGGGAAAGCAAGGCTAGTTCCATCAGGCCCCCATTTCCACTTGCACACGCAGCATACATCCCTGGGCTTTCTAACAAGTCCAAAGAGACACAGGTTACCCAGTGGTTACTTCGTTGAATCAACTCCTCGAAGCAGGGTGTTCTGCATCTAGTGAACTGCCTCAACCAAGGAAAGCCCCAGCTAGGCCTCCGGGCCCATGGCTCTTCAAAAGCCTGCAGTGTTATCCGAGGAACTGGGCTTTAGTTGCAGTCGGAACGCAAGCCCACATTCTCCTGGAGGCAGGGTGACTTCAGACAGGGGGTCCCAGATGGAATACGAAGCCGAGTGTTTTCTCAGTGCAGCGCAGACTAGGGCAATGAGTCAGACTTGCACGGCATGTTGGCCCTGCTAGAACGGTGTTCGTGGACCTGTGGGAATGCTGGGGAAGTCAAGCTGTCCCAAGAAAGAGTGCAGTCTGTTGCCCTACACTCGGCATACACAGAGTGGCTCCGAAGGGCTACGGGCCTGGATGTGGCTTAGCAGGCCCATGGGGGCCTGAGGGTACTCAGTGTCCTTGCAGGGAATAGGGTGCCCACGCCAGGCTCCTAGATGTCCTGCAGAGCGTACTGACGTTAAAATGATGCAGAGCAGTGGCTACGGCCTCCTGGAAACTGCTGCACGCCTCCGCTTCTGCATGGCAATTCAGGGCCTTACCGCGAGGCAAGTGCTCTCGCTGAGGGTCCCGTTAGCGCCACAGCATGGGAGGATGCTGACTTTCTCCTCCAGCAGAGTGACTTCAGGTACGAGGTCCTCGAAGAATTCTAAGCAGAGTGTTTTCTCACGGCAGCTCAGACGGGGGCCGTGACGAACACTTCCATGGCAGGTCGCACTGCCTAGAAATGTGGTCCTGAGGCTGCTCCAGGGCTCTGGAAATGTAGCTCTCCTTAAGGAACGTGCAGGGTGTTGCCCATCACTCGGCATGCACAGAGGGCCTCTGAGGGACCTACCTTTGGGCCTCCATGTTGCTCACAGGCCCACAGGGGTCTGGAGGCACTCAGGGATCCTGGAGGGAAAATGATGCACACCCGAGGGGCCTAAGAGTCCTGGAAAGGGTACTTCCTTTAAAATAGAGCAGAACAGAGGCTTCCCTGGTGGTGCACTGGTTGACAATCTGCCTGCCAATGCAGGGGACACGGGTTCGAGCTCTGGTCTGGGAGGAATCCACATGCCACGGGGCAACTGGGCCCGTGAGCCACAACTACTGAGCCTGCGCCTCTGGAGCCTGTGCTCCACAACAAGAGAGGCTGAGATACTGAGAGGCCTACGCACCGCGATGAAGAGTGGCCCCCACTTACCGTAACTGGAGAGAGCCCTAACACAGAAACGAAGACCCAATATAGCAATCAATCAATCAATCCATCAATCAATCTTAAAACAACAATAAAAAATATAAAAACTAAAATAAAATACAGCAGAACAGCGACTAATACCTCATGGAAACAGCTGCATGCCGCCCTTTCTGCGCGGTTACTCAGGGACTTACCTCGAGGTCAGTACTCACGTTGAGTTTCCCTTTAGCTCCAGAGCGTGGCACGATGAGCTCCACCCCGGCCATCGAAGCATCCGGCTAGCTAGACAAAACTCATTGTCTTCCCAGAGCCATGTATACAGTGGCCAGTGGCCTGTCAACAGCAATCAATTTCAAGTAGCTTCAAGGCAGCATGAATGGAGCTTTCAGAATGGGAAAGCAAGGCTAGTTCCATCAGGCCCCCATTTCCACTTGCACACGCAGCATACATCCCTGGGCTTTCTAACAAGTCCAAAGAGACACAGGTTACCCAGTGGTTACTTCGTTGAATCAACTCCTCGAAGCAGGGTGTTCTGCATCTAGCGAACTGCCTCAACCAAGGAAAGCCCCAGCTAGGCCTCCGGGCCCGTGGCTCTTCAAAAGCCTGCAGTGTTATCCGAGGAACTGGGCTTTAGTTGCAGTCGGAACGCAAGCCCACATTCTCCTGGAGGCAGGGTGACTTCAGACAGGGGGTCCCAGATGGAATACGAAGCCGAGTGTTTTCTCAGTGCAGCGCAGACTAGGGCAATGAGTCAGACTTGCACGGCATGTTGGCCCTGCTAGAACGGTGTTCGTGAACCTGTGGGAATGCTGGGGAAGTCAAGCTGTCCCAAGAAAGAGTGCAGTCTGTTGCCCTACACTCGGCATACACAGAGTGGCTCCGAAGGGCTACGGGCCTGGATGTGGCTTAGCAGGCCCATGGGGGCCTGAGGGTACTCAGTGTCCTTGCAGGGAATAGGGTGCCCACGCCAGGCTCCTAGAGGTCCTGCAGAGCGTACTGACGTTAAAATAATGCAGGGCAGTGGCTACGGCCTCATGGAAACTGCTGCACGCCTCCGCTTCTGCATGGCAATTCAGGGCCTTACCGCGAGGCAAGTGCTCTCGCTGAGGGTCCCGTTAGCGCCACAGCATGGGAGGATGCTGACTTTCTCCTCCAGCAGAGTGACTTCAGGTACGAGGTCCTCGAAGAATTCTAAGCAGAGTGTTTTCTCACGGCAGCTCAGACGGGGGCCGTGACGAACACTTCCATGGCAGGTCGCACTGCCTAGAAATGTGGTCCTGAGGCTGCTCCAGGGCTCTGGAAATGTAGCTCTCCTTAAGGAACGTGCAGGGTGTTGCCCATCACTCGGCATGCACAGAGGGCCTCTGAGGGACCTACCTTTGGGCCTCCATGTTGCTCACAGGCCCACAGGGGTCTGGAGGCACTCAGGGATCCTGGAGGGAAAATGATGCACACCCGAGGGGCCTAAGAGTCCTGGAAAGGGTACTTCCTTTAAAATAGAGCAGAACAGAGGCTTCCCTGGTGGTGCACTGGTTGACAATCTGCCTGCCAATGCAGGGGACACGGGTTCGAGCTCTGGTCTGGGAGGAATCCACATGCCACGGGGCAACTGGGCCCGTGAGCCACAACTACTGAGCCTGCGCCTCTGGAGCCTGTGCTCCGCAACAAGAGAGGCTGAGATACTGAGAGGCCTACGCACCGCGATGAAGAGTGGCCCCCACTTACCGTAACTGGAGAGAGCCCTAGCACAGAAACGAAGACCCAATATAGCAATCAATCAATCAATCCATCAATCAATCTTAAAACAACAATAAAAAATATAAAAACTAAAATAAAATACAGCAGAACAGCGACTAATACCTCATGGAAACAGCTGCATGCCGCCCTTTCTGCGCGGTTACTAAGGGACTTACCTCGAGGTCAGTACTCACGTTGAGTTTCCCTTTAGCTCCAGAGCGTGGCACGATGAGCTCCACCCCGGCCATCGAAGCATCCGGCTAGCTAGACAAAACTCATTGTCTTCCCAGAGCCATGTATACAGTGGCCAGTGGCCTGTCAACAGCAGTCAATTTCAAGTAGCTTCAAGGCAGCATGAATGGAGCTTTCAGAATGGGAAAGCAAGGCTAGTTCCATCAGGCCCCCATTTCCACTTGCACACGCAGCATACATCCCTGGGCTTTCTAACAAGTCCAAAGAGACACAGGTTACCCAGTGGTTACTTCGTTGAATCAACTCCTCGAAGCAGGGTGTTCTGCATCTAGTGAACTGCCTCAACCAAGGAAAGCCCCAGCTAGGCCTCCGGGCCCGTGGCTCTTCAAAAGCCTGCAGTGTTATCCGAGGAACTGGGCTTTAGTTGCAGTCGGAACGCAAGCCCACATTCTCCTGGAGGCAGGGTGACTTCAGACAGGGGGTCCCAGATGGAATACGAAGCCGAGTGTTTTCTCAGTGCAGCGCAGACTAGGGCAATGAGTCAGACTTGCACGGCATGTTGGCCCTGCTAGAACGGTGTTCGTGGACCTGTGGGAATGCTGGGGAAGTCAAGCTGTCCCAAGAAAGAGTGCAGTCTGTTGCCCTACACTCGGCATACACAGAGTGGCTCCGAAGGGCTACGGGCCTGGATGTGGCTTAGCAGGCCCATGGGGCCTGAGGGTACTCAGTGTCCTTGCAGGGAATAGGGTGCCCACGCCAGGCTCCTAGATGTCCTGCAGAGCGTACTGACGTTAAAATGATGCAGAGCAGTGGCTACGGCCTCCTGGAAACTGCTGCACGCCTCCGCTTCTGCATGGCAATTCAGGGCCTTACCGCGAGGCAAGTGCTCTCGCTGAGGGTCCCGTTAGCGCCACAGCATGGGAGGATGCTGACTTTCTCCTCCAGCAGAGTGACTTCAGGTACGAGGTCCTCGAAGAATTCTAAGCAGAGTGTTTTCTCACGGCAGCTCAGACGGGGGCCGTGACGAACACTTCCATGGCAGGTCGCACTGCCTAGAAATGTGGTCCTGAGGCTGCTCCAGGGCTCTGGAAATGTAGCTCTCCTTAAGGAACGTGCAGGGTGTTGCCCATCACTCGGCATGCACAGAGGGCCTCTGAGGGACCTACCTTTGGGCCTCCATGTTGCTCACAGGCCCACAGGGGTCTGGAGGCACTCAGGGATCCTGGAGGGAAAATGATGCACACCCGAGGGGCCTAAGAGTCCTGGAAAGGGTACTTCCTTTAAAATAGAGCAGAACAGAGGCTTCCCTGGTGGTGCACTGGTTGACAATCTGCCTGCCAATGCAGGGGACACGGGTTCGAGCTCTGGTCTGGGAGGAATCCACATGCCACGGGGCAACTGGGCCCGTGAGCCACAACTACTAAGCCTGCGCCTCTGGAGCCTGTGCTCCGCAACAAGAGAGGCTGAGATACTGAGAGGCCTACGCACCGCGATGAAGAGTGGCCCCCACTTACCGTAACTGGAGAGAGCCCTAGCACAGAAACGAAGACCCAATATAGCAATCAATCAATCAATCCATCAATCAATCTTAAAACAACAATAAAAAATATAAAAACTAAAATAAAATACAGCAGAACAGCGACTAATACCTCATGGAAACAGCTGCATGCCGCCCTTTCTGCGCGGTTACTCAGGGACTTACCTCGAGGTCAGTACTCACGTTGAGTTTCCCTTTAGCTCCAGAGCGTGGCACGATGAGCTCCACCCCAGCCATCGAAGCATCCGGCTAGCTAGACAAAACTCATTGTCTTCCCAGAGCCATGTATACAGTGGCCAGTGGCCTGTCAACAGCAGTCAATTTCAAGTAGCTTCAAGGCAGCATGAATGGAGCTTTCAGAATGGGAAAGCAAGGCTAGTTCCATCAGGCCCCCATTTCCACTTGCACACGCAGCATACATCCCTGGGCTTTCTAACAAGTCCAAAGAGACACAGGTTACCCAGTGGTTACTTCGTTGAATCAACTCCTCGAAGCAGGGTGTTCTGCATCTAGCGAACTGCCTCAACCAAGGAAAGCCCCAGCTAGGCCTCCGGGCCCGTGGCTCTTCAAAAGCCTGCAGTGTTATCCGAGGAACTGGGCTTTAGTTGCAGTCGGAACGCAAGCCCACATTCTCCTGGAGGCAGGGTGACTTCAGACAGGGGGTCCCAGATGGAATACGAAGCCGAGTGTTTTCTCAGTGCAGCGCAGACTAGGGCAATGAGTCAGACTTGCACGGCATGTTGGCCCTGCTAGAACGGTGTTCGTGAACCTGTGGGAATGCTGGGGAAGTCAAGCTGTCCCAAGAAAGAGTGCAGTCTGTTGCCCTACACTCGGCATACACAGAGTGGCTCCGAAGGGCTACGGGCCTGGATGTGGCTTAGCAGGCCCATGGGGGCCTGAGGGTACTCAGTGTCCTTGCAGGGAATAGGGTGCCCACGCCAGGCTCCTAGAGGTCCTGCAGAGCGTACTGACGTTAAAATAATGCAGGGCAGTGGCTACGGCCTCATGGAAACTGCTGCACGCCTCCGCTTCTGCATGGCAATTCAGGGCCTTACCGCGAGGCAAGTGCTCTCGCTGAGGGTCCCGTTAGCGCCACAGCATGGGAGGATGCTGACTTTCTCCTCCAGCAGAGTGACTTCAGGTACGAGGTCCTCGAAGAATTCTAAGCAGAGTGTTTTCTCACGGCAGCTCAGACGGGGGCCGTGACGAACACTTCCATGGCAGGTCGCACTGCCTAGAAATGTGGTCCTGAGGCTGCTCCAGGGCTCTGGAAATGTAGCTCTCCTTAAGGAACGTGCAGGGTGTTGCCCATCACTCGGCATGCACAGAGGGCCTCTGAGGGACCTACCTTTGGGCCTCCATGTTGCTCACAGGCCCACAGGGGTCTGGAGGCACTCAGGGATCCTGGAGGGAAAATGATGCACACCCGAGGGGCCTAAGAGTCCTGGAAAGGGTACTTCCTTTAAAATAGAGCAGAACAGAGGCTTCCCTGGTGGTGCACTGGTTGACAATCTGCCTGCCAATGCAGGGGACACGGGTTCGAGCTCTGGTCTGGGAGGAATCCACATGCCACGGGGCAACTGGGCCCGTGAGCCACAACTACTGAGCCTGCGCCTCTGGAGCCTGTGCTCCGCAACAAGAGAGGCTGAGATACTGAGAGGCCTACGCACCGCGATGAAGAGTGGCCCCCACTTACCGTAACTGGAGAGAGCCCTAGCACAGAAACGAAGACCCAATATAGCAATCAATCAATCAATCCATCAATCAATCTTAAAACAACAATAAAAAATATAAAAACTAAAATAAAATACAGCAGAACAGCGACTAATACCTCATGGAAACAGCTGCATGCCGCCCTTTCTGCGCGGTTACTAAGGGACTTACCTCGAGGTCAGTACTCACGTTGAGTTTCCCTTTAGCTCCAGAGCGTGGCACGATGAGCTCCACCCCGGCCATCGAAGCATCCGGCTAGCTAGACAAAACTCATTGTCTTCCCAGAGCCATGTATACAGTGGCCAGTGGCCTGTCAACAGCAGTCAATTTCAAGTAGCTTCAAGGCAGCATGAATGGAGCTTTCAGAATGGGAAAGCAAGGCTAGTTCCATCAGGCCCCCATTTCCACTTGCACACGCAGCATACATCCCTGGGCTTTCTAACAAGTCCAAAGAGACACAGGTTACCCAGTGGTTACTTCGTTGAATCAACTCCTCGAAGCAGGGTGTTCTGCATCTAGTGAACTGCATCAACCAAGGAAAGCCCCAGCTAGGCCTCCGGGCCCGTGGCTCTTCAAAAGCCTGCAGTGTTATCCGAGGAACTGGGCTTTAGTTGCAGTCGGAACGCAAGCCGACATTCTCCTGGAGGCAGGGTGACTTCAGACAGGGGGTCCCAGATGGAATACGAAGCCGAGTGTTTTCTCAGTGCAGCGCAGACTAGGGCAATGAGTCAGACTTGCACGGCATGTTGGCCCTGCTAGAACGGTGTTCGTGGACCTGTGGGAATGCTGGGGAAGTCAAGCTGTCCCAAGAAAGAGTGCAGTCTGTTGCCCTACACTCGGCATACACAGAGTGGCTCCGAAGGGCTATGGGCCTGGATGTGGCTTAGCAGGCCCATGGGGCCTGAGGGTACTCAGTGTCCTTGCAGGGAATAGGGTGCCCACGCCAGGCTCCTAGATGTCCTGCAGAGCGTACTGACGTTAAAATGATGCAGAGCAGTGGCTACGGCCTCCTGGAAACTGCTGCACGCCTCCGCTTCTGCATGGCAATTCAGGGCCTTACCGCGAGGCAAGTGCTCTCGCTGAGGGTCCCGTTAGCGCCACAGCATGGGAGGATGCTGACTTTCTCCTCCAGCAGAGTGACTTCAGGTACGAGGTCCTCGAAGAATTCTAAGCAGAGTGTTTTCTCACGGCAGCTCAGACGGGGGCCGTGACGAACACTTCCATGGCAGGTCGCACTGCCTAGAAATGTGGTCCTGAGGCTGCTCCAGGGCTCTGGAAATGTAGCTCTCCTTAAGGAACGTGCAGGGTGTTGCCCATCACTCGGCATGCACAGAGGGCCTCTGAGGGACCTACCTTTGGGCCTCCATGTTGCTCACAGGCCCACAGGGGTCTGGAGGCACTCAGGGATCCTGGAGGGAAAATGATGCACACCCGAGGGGCCTAAGAGTCCTGGAAAGGGTACTTCCTTTAAAATAGAGCAGAACAGAGGCTTCCCTGGTGGTGCACTGGTTGACAATCTGCCTGCCAATGCAGGGGACACGGGTTCGAGCTCTGGTCTGGGAGGAATCCACATGCCACGGGGCAACTGGGCCCGTGAGCCACAACTACTGAGCCTGCGCCTCTGGAGCCTGTGCTCCGCAACAAGAGAGGCTGAGATACTGAGAGGCCTACGCACCGCGATGAAGAGTGGCCCCCACTTACCGTAACTGGAGAGAGCCCTAACACAGAAACGAAGACCCAATATAGCAATCAATCAATCAATCCATCAATCAATCTTAAAACAACAATAAAAAATATAAAAACTAAAATAAAATACAGCAGAACAGCGACTAATACCTCATGGAAACAGCTGCATGCCGCCCTTTCTGCGCGGTTACTCAGGGACTTACCTCGAGGTCAGTACTCACGTTGAGTTTCCCTTTAGCTCCAGAGCGTGGCACGATGAGCTCCACCCCGGCCATCGAAGCATCCGGCTAGCTAGACAAAACTCATTGTCTTCCCAGAGCCATGTATACAGTGGCCAGTGGCCTGTCAACAGCAATCAATTTCAAGTAGCTTCAAGGCAGCATGAATGGAGCTTTCAGAATGGGAAAGCAAGGCTAGTTCCATCAGGCCCCCATTTCCACTTGCACACGCAGCATACATCCCTGGGCTTTCTAACAAGTCCAAAGAGACACAGGTTACCCAGTGGTTACTTCGTTGAATCAACTCCTCGAAGCAGGGTGTTCTGCATCTAGCGAACTGCCTCAACCAAGGAAAGCCCCAGCTAGGCCTCCGGGCCCGTGGCTCTTCAAAAGCCTGCAGTGTTATCCGAGGAACTGGGCTTTAGTTGCAGTCGGAACGCAAGCCCACATTCTCCTGGAGGCAGGGTGACTTCAGACAGGGGGTCCCAGATGGAATACGAAGCCGAGTGTTTTCTCAGTGCAGCGCAGACTAGGGCAATGAGTCAGACTTGCACGGCATGTTGGCCCTGCTAGAACGGTGTTCGTGAACCTGTGGGAATGCTGGGGAAGTCAAGCTGTCCCAAGAAAGAGTGCAGTCTGTTGCCCTACACTCGGCATACACAGAGTGGCTCCGAAGGGCTACGGGCCTGGATGTGGCTTAGCAGGCCCATGGGGGCCTGAGGGTACTCAGTGTCCTTGCAGGGAATAGGGTGCCCACGCCAGGCTCCTAGAGGTCCTGCAGAGCGTACTGACGTTAAAATAATGCAGGGCAGTGGCTACGGCCTCATGGAAACTGCTGCACGCCTCCGCTTCTGCATGGCAATTCAGGGCCTTACCGCGAGGCAAGTGCTCTCGCTGAGGGTCCCGTTAGCGCCACAGCATGGGAGGATGCTGACTTTCTCCTCCAGCAGAGTGACTTCAGGTACGAGGTCCTCGAAGAATTCTAAGCAGAGTGTTTTCTCACGGCAGCTCAGACGGGGGCCGTGACGAACACTTCCATGGCAGGTCGCACTGCCTAGAAATGTGGTCCTGAGGCTGCTCCAGGGCTCTGGAAATGTAGCTCTCCTTAAGGAACGTGCAGGGTGTTGCCCATCACTCGGCATGCACAGAGGGCCTCTGAGGGACCTACCTTTGGGCCTCCATGTTGCTCACAGGCCCACAGGGGTCTGGAGGCACTCAGGGATCCTGGAGGGAAAATGATGCACACCCGAGGGGCCTAAGAGTCCTGGAAAGGGTACTTCCTTTAAAATAGAGCAGAACAGAGGCTTCCCTGGTGGTGCACTGGTTGACAATCTGCCTGCCAATGCAGGGGACACGGGTTCGAGCTCTGGTCTGGGAGGAATCCACATGCCACGGGGCAACTGGGCCCGTGAGCCACAACTACTGAGCCTGCGCCTCTGGAGCCTGTGCTCCGCAACAAGAGAGGCTGAGATACTGAGAGGCCTACGCACCGCGATGAAGAGTGGCCCCCACTTACCGTAACTGGAGAGAGCCCTAGCACAGAAACGAAGACCCAATATAGCAATCAATCAATCAATCCATCAATCAATCTTAAAACAACAATAAAAAATATAAAAACTAAAATAAAATACAGCAGAACAGCGACTAATACCTCATGGAAACAGCTGCATGCCGCCCTTTCTGCGCGGTTACTAAGGGACTTACCTCGAGGTCAGTACTCACGTTGAGTTTCCCTTTAGCTCCAGAGCGTGGCACGATGAGCTCCACCCCGGCCATCGAAGCATCCGGCTAGCTAGACAAAACTCATTGTCTTCCCAGAGCCATGTATACAGTGGCCAGTGGCCTGTCAACAGCAGTCAATTTCAAGTAGCTTCAAGGCAGCATGAATGGAGCTTTCAGAATGGGAAAGCAAGGCTAGTTCCATCAGGCCCCCATTTCCACTTGCACACGCAGCATACATCCCTGGGCTTTCTAACAAGTCCAAAGAGACACAGGTTACCCAGTGGTTACTTCGTTGAATCAACTCCTCGAAGCAGGGTGTTCTGCATCTAGTGAACTGCCTCAACCAAGGAAAGCCCCAGCTAGGCCTCCGGGCCCGTGGCTCTTCAAAAGCCTGCAGTGTTATCCGAGGAACTGGGCTTTAGTTGCAGTCGGAACGCAAGCCCACATTCTCCTGGAGGCAGGGTGACTTCAGACAGGGGGTCCCAGATGGAATACGAAGCCGAGTGTTTTCTCAGTGCAGCGCAGACTAGGGCAATGAGTCAGACTTGCACGGCATGTTGGCCCTGCTAGAACGGTGTTCGTGGACCTGTGGGAATGCTGGGGAAGTCAAGCTGTCCCAAGAAAGAGTGCAGTCTGTTGCCCTACACTCGGCATACACAGAGTGGCTCCGAAGGGCTACGGGCCTGGATGTGGCTTAGCAGGCCCATGGGGCCTGAGGGTACTCAGTGTCCTTGCAGGGAATAGGGTGCCCACGCCAGGCTCCTAGATGTCCTGCAGAGCGTACTGACGTTAAAATGATGCAGAGCAGTGGCTACGGCCTCCTGGAAACTGCTGCACGCCTCCGCTTCTGCATGGCAATTCAGGGCCTTACCGCGAGGCAAGTGCTCTCGCTGAGGGTCCCGTTAGCGCCACAGCATGGGAGGATGCTGACTTTCTCCTCCAGCAGAGTGACTTCAGGTACGAGGTCCTCGAAGAATTCTAAGCAGAGTGTTTTCTCACGGCAGCTCAGACGGGGGCCGTGACGAACACTTCCATGGCAGGTCGCACTGCCTAGAAATGTGGTCCTGAGGCTGCTCCAGGGCTCTGGAAATGTAGCTCTCCTTAAGGAACGTGCAGGGTGTTGCCCATCACTCGGCATGCACAGAGGGCCTCTGAGGGACCTACCTTTGGGCCTCCATGTTGCTCACAGGCCCACAGGGGTCTGGAGGCACTCAGGGATCCTGGAGGGAAAATGATGCACACCCGAGGGGCCTAAGAGTCCTGGAAAGGGTACTTCCTTTAAAATAGAGCAGAACAGAGGCTTCCCTGGTGGTGCACTGGTTGACAATCTGCCTGCCAATGCAGGGGACACGGGTTCGAGCTCTGGTCTGGGAGGAATCCACATGCCACGGGGCAACTGGGCCCGTGAGCCACAACTACTGAGCCTGCGCCTCTGGAGCCTGTGCTCCACAACAAGAGAGGCTGAGATACTGAGAGGCCTACGCACCGCGATGAAGAGTGGCCCCCACTTACCGTAACTGGAGAGAGCCCTAGCACAGAAACGAAGACCCAATATAGCAATCAATCAATCAATCCATCAATCAATCTTAAAACAACAATAAAAAATATAAAAACTAAAATAAAATACAGCAGAACAGCGACTAATACCTCATGGAAACAGCTGCATGCCGCCCTTTCTGCGCGGTTACTCAGGGACTTACCTCGAGGTCAGTACTCACGTTGAGTTTCCCTTTAGCTCCAGAGCGTGGCACGATGAGCTCCACCCCGGCCATCGAAGCATCCGGCTAGCTAGACAAAACTCATTGTCTTCCCAGAGCCATGTATACAGTGGCCAGTGGCCTGTCAACAGCAATCAATTTCAAGTAGCTTCAAGGCAGCATGAATGGAGCTTTCAGAATGGGAAAGCAAGGCTAGTTCCATCAGGCCCCCATTTCCACTTGCACACGCAGCATACATCCCTGGGCTTTCTAACAAGTCCAAAGAGACACAGGTTACCCAGTGGTTACTTCGTTGAATCAACTCCTCGAAGCAGGGTGTTCTGCATCTAGCGAACTGCCTCAACCAAGGAAAGCCCCAGCTAGGCCTCCGGGCCCGTGGCTCTTCAAAAGCCTGCAGTGTTATCCGAGGAACTGGGCTTTAGTTGCAGTCGGAACGCAAGCCCACATTCTCCTGGAGGCAGGGTGACTTCAGACAGGGGGTCCCAGATGGAATACGAAGCCGAGTGTTTTCTCAGTGCAGCGCAGACTAGGGCAATGAGTCAGACTTGCACGGCATGTTGGCCCTGCTAGAACGGTGTTCGTGAACCTGTGGGAATGCTGGGGAAGTCAAGCTGTCCCAAGAAAGAGTGCAGTCTGTTGCCCTACACTCGGCATACACAGAGTGGCTCCGAAGGGCTACGGGCCTGGATGTGGCTTAGCAGGCCCATGGGGGCCTGAGGGTACTCAGTGTCCTTGCAGGGAATAGGGTGCCCACGCCAGGCTCCTAGAGGTCCTGCAGAGCGTACTGACGTTAAAATAATGCAGGGCAGTGGCTACGGCCTCTTGGAAACTGCTGCACGCCTCCGCTTCTGCATGGCAATTCAGGGCCTTACCGCGAGGCAAGTGCTCTCGCTGAGGGTCCCGTTAGCGCCACAGCATGGGAGGATGCTGACTTTCTCCTCCAGCAGAGTGACTTCAGGTACGAGGTCCTCGAAGAATTCTAAGCAGAGTGTTTTCTCACGGCAGCTCAGACGGGGGCCGTGACGAACACTTCCATGGCAGGTCGCACTGCCTAGAAATGTGGTCCTGAGGCTGCTCCAGGGCTCTGGAAATGTAGCTCTCCTTAAGGAACGTGCAGGGTGTTGCCCATCACTCGGCATGCACAGAGGGCCTCTGAGGGACCTACCTTTGGGCCTCCATGTTGCTCACAGGCCCACAGGGGTCTGGAGGCACTCAGGGATCCTGGAGGGAAAATGATGCACACCCGAGGGGCCTAAGAGTCCTGGAAAGGGTACTTCCTTTAAAATAGAGCAGAACAGAGGCTTCCCTGGTGGTGCACTGGTTGACAATCTGCCTGCCAATGCAGGGGACACGGGTTCGAGCTCTGGTCTGGGAGGAATCCACATGCCACGGGGCAACTGGGCCCGTGAGCCACAACTACTAAGCCTGCGCCTCTGGAGCCTGTGCTCCGCAACAAGAGAGGCTGAGATACTGAGAGGCCTACGCACCGCGATGAAGAGTGGCCCCCACTTACCGTAACTGGAGAGAGCCCTAGCACAGAAACGAAGACCCAATATAGCAATCAATCAATCAATCCATCAATCAATCTTAAAACAACAATAAAAAATATAAAAACTAAAATAAAATACAGCAGAACAGCGACTAATACCTCATGGAAACAGCTGCATGCCGCCCTTTCTGCGCGGTTACTCAGGGACTTACCTCGAGGTCAGTACTCACGTTGAGTTTCCCTTTAGCTCCAGAGCGTGGCACGATGAGCTCCACCCCAGCCATCGAAGCATCCGGCTAGCTAGACAAAACTCATTGTCTTCCCAGAGCCATGTATACAGTGGCCAGTGGCCTGTCAACAGCAGTCAATTTCAAGTAGCTTCAAGGCAGCATGAATGGAGCTTTCAGAATGGGAAAGCAAGGCTAGTTCCATCAGGCCCCCATTTCCACTTGCACACGCAGCATACATCCCTGGGCTTTCTAACAAGTCCAAAGAGACACAGGTTACCCAGTGGTTACTTCGTTGAATCAACTCCTCGAAGCAGGGTGTTCTGCATCTAGCGAACTGCCTCAACCAAGGAAAGCCCCAGCTAGGCCTCCGGGCCCGTGGCTCTTCAAAAGCCTGCAGTGTTATCCGAGGAACTGGGCTTTAGTTGCAGTCGGAACGCAAGCCCACATTCTCCTGGAGGCAGGGTGACTTCAGACAGGGGGTCCCAGATGGAATACGAAGCCGAGTGTTTTCTCAGTGCAGCGCAGACTAGGGCAATGAGTCAGACTTGCACGGCATGTTGGCCCTGCTAGAACGGTGTTCGTGAACCTGTGGGAATGCTGGGGAAGTCAAGCTGTCCCAAGAAAGAGTGCAGTCTGTTGCCCTACACTCGGCATACACAGAGTGGCTCCGAAGGGCTACGGGCCTGGATGTGGCTTAGCAGGCCCATGGGGGCCTGAGGGTACTCAGTGTCCTTGCAGGGAATAGGGTGCCCACGCCAGGCTCCTAGAGGTCCTGCAGAGCGTACTGACGTTAAAATAATGCAGGGCAGTGGCTACGGCCTCATGGAAACTGCTGCACGCCTCCGCTTCTGCATGGCAATTCAGGGCCTTACCGCGAGGCAAGTGCTCTCGCTGAGGGTCCCGTTAGCGCCACAGCATGGGAGGATGCTGACTTTCTCCTCCAGCAGAGTGACTTCAGGTACGAGGTCCTCGAAGAATTCTAAGCAGAGTGTTTTCTCACGGCAGCTCAGACGGGGGCCGTGACGAACACTTCCATGGCAGGTCGCACTGCCTAGAAATGTGGTCCTGAGGCTGCTCCAGGGCTCTGGAAATGTAGCTCTCCTTAAGGAACGTGCAGGGTGTTGCCCATCACTCGGCATGCACAGAGGGCCTCTGAGGGACCTACCTTTGGGCCTCCATGTTGCTCACAGGCCCACAGGGGTCTGGAGGCACTCAGGGATCCTGGAGGGAAAATGATGCACACCCGAGGGGCCTAAGAGTCCTGGAAAGGGTACTTCCTTTAAAATAGAGCAGAACAGAGGCTTCCCTGGTGGTGCACTGGTTGACAATCTGCCTGCCAATGCAGGGGACACGGGTTCGAGCTCTGGTCTGGGAGGAATCCACATGCCACGGGGCAACTGGGCCCGTGAGCCACAACTACTGAGCCTGCGCCTCTGGAGCCTGTGCTCCGCAACAAGAGAGGCTGAGATACTGAGAGGCCTACGCACCGCGATGAAGAGTGGCCCCCACTTACCGTAACTGGAGAGAGCCCTAGCACAGAAACGAAGACCCAATATAGCAATCAATCAATCAATCCATCAATCAATCTTAAAACAACAATAAAAAATATAAAAACTAAAATAAAATACAGCAGAACAGCGACTAATACCTCATGGAAACAGCTGCATGCCGCCCTTTCTGCGCGGTTACTAAGGGACTTACCTCGAGGTCAGTACTCACGTTGAGTTTCCCTTTAGCTCCAGAGCGTGGCACGATGAGCTCCACCCCGGCCATCGAAGCATCCGGCTAGCTAGACAAAACTCATTGTCTTCCCAGAGCCATGTATACAGTGGCCAGTGGCCTGTCAACAGCAGTCAATTTCAAGTAGCTTCAAGGCAGCATGAATGGAGCTTTCAGAATGGGAAAGCAAGGCTAGTTCCATCAGGCCCCCATTTCCACTTGCACACGCAGCATACATCCCTGGGCTTTCTAACAAGTCCAAAGAGACACAGGTTACCCAGTGGTTACTTCGTTGAATCAACTCCTCGAAGCAGGGTGTTCTGCATCTAGTGAACTGCCTCAACCAAGGAAAGCCCCAGCTAGGCCTCCGGGCCCGTGGCTCTTCAAAAGCCTGCAGTGTTATCCGAGGAACTGGGCTTTAGTTGCAGTCGGAACGCAAGCCGACATTCTCCTGGAGGCAGGGTGACTTCAGACAGGGGGTCCCAGATGGAATACGAAGCCGAGTGTTTTCTCAGTGCAGCGCAGACTAGGGCAATGAGTCAGACTTGCACGGCATGTTGGCCCTGCTAGAACGGTGTTCGTGGACCTGTGGGAATGCTGGGGAAGTCAAGCTGTCCCAAGAAAGAGTGCAGTCTGTTGCCCTACACTCGGCATACACAGAGTGGCTCCGAAGGGCTACGGGCCTGGATGTGGCTTAGCAGGCCCATGGGGCCTGAGGGTACTCAGTGTCCTTGCAGGGAATAGGGTGCCCACGCCAGGCTCCTAGATGTCCTGCAGAGCGTACTGACGTTAAAATGATGCAGAGCAGTGGCTACGGCCTCCTGGAAACTGCTGCACGCCTCCGCTTCTGCATGGCAATTCAGGGCCTTACCGCGAGGCAAGTGCTCTCGCTGAGGGTCCCGTTAGCGCCACAGCATGGGAGGATGCTGACTTTCTCCTCCAGCAGAGTGACTTCAGGTACGAGGTCCTCGAAGAATTCTAAGCAGAGTGTTTTCTCACGGCAGCTCAGACGGGGGCCGTGACGAACACTTCCATGGCAGGTCGCACTGCCTAGAAATGTGGTCCTGAGGCTGCTCCAGGGCTCTGGAAATGTAGCTCTCCTTAAGGAACGTGCAGGGTGTTGCCCATCACTCGGCATGCACAGAGGGCCTCTGAGGGACCTACCTTTGGGCCTCCATGTTGCTCACAGGCCCACAGGGGTCTGGAGGCACTCAGGGATCCTGGAGGGAAAATGATGCACACCCGAGGGGCCTAAGAGTCCTGGAAAGGGTACTTCCTTTAAAATAGAGCAGAACAGAGGCTTCCCTGGTGGTGCACTGGTTGACAATCTGCCTGCCAATGCAGGGGACACGGGTTCGAGCTCTGGTCTGGGAGGAATCCACATGCCACGGGGCAACTGGGCCCGTGAGCCACAACTACTGAGCCTGCGCCTCTGGAGCCTGTGCTCCGCAACAAGAGAGGCTGAGATACTGAGAGGCCTACGCACCGCGATGAAGAGTGGCCCCCACTTACCGTAACTGGAGAGAGCCCTAGCACAGAAACGAAGACCCAATATAGCAATCAATCAATCAATCCATCAATCAATCTTAAAACAACAATAAAAAATATAAAAACTAAAATAAAATACAGCAGAACAGCGACTAATACCTCATGGAAACAGCTGCATGCCGCCCTTTCTGCGCGGTTACTCAGGGACTTACCTCGAGGTCAGTACTCACGTTGAGTTTCCCTTTAGCTCCAGAGCGTGGCACGATGAGCTCCACCCCGGCCATCGAAGCATCCGGCTAGCTAGACAAAACTCATTGTCTTCCCAGAGCCATGTATACAGTGGCCAGTGGCCTGTCAACAGCAGTCAATTTCAAGTAGCTTCAAGGCAGCATGAATGGAGCTTTCAGAATGGGAAAGCAAGGCTAGTTCCATCAGGCCCCCATTTCCACTTGCACACGCAGCATACATCCCTGGGCTTTCTAACAAGTCCAAAGAGACACAGGTTACCCAGTGGTTACTTCGTTGAATCAACTCCTCGAAGCAGGGTGTTCTGCATCTAGTGAACTGCCTCAACCAAGGAAAGCCCCAGCTAGGCCTCCGGGCCCGTGGCTCTTCAAAAGCCTGCAGTGTTATCCGAGGAACTGGGCTTTAGTTGCAGTCGGAACGCAAGCCGACATTCTCCTGGAGGCAGGGTGACTTCAGACAGGGGGTCCCAGATGGAATACGAAGCCGAGTGTTTTCTCAGTGCAGCGCAGACTAGGGCAATGAGTCAGACTTGCACGGCATGTTGGCCCTGCTAGAACGGTGTTCGTGGACCTGTGGGAATGCTGGGGAAGTCAAGCTGTCCCAAGAAAGAGTGCAGTCTGTTGCCCTACACTCGGCATACACAGAGTGGCTCCGAAGGGCTACGGGCCTGGATGTGGCTTAGCAGGCCCATGGGGCCTGAGGGTACTCAGTGTCCTTGCAGGGAATAGGGTGCCCACGCCAGGCTCCTAGAGGTCCTGCAGAGCGTACTGACGTTAAAATGATGCAGAGCAGTGGCTACGGCCTCCTGGAAACTGCTGCACGCCTCCGCTTCTGCATGGCAATTCAGGGCCTTACCGCGAGGCAAGTGCTCTCGCTGAGGGTCCCGTTAGCGCCACAGCATGGGAGGATGCTGACTTTCTCCTCCAGCAGAGTGACTTCAGGTACGAGGTCCTCGAAGAATTCTAAGCAGAGTGTTTTCTCACGGCAGCTCAGACGGGGGCCGTGACGAACACTTCCATGGCAGGTCGCACTGCCTAGAAATGTGGTCCTGAGGCTGCTCCAGGGCTCTGGAAATGTAGCTCTCCTTAAGGAACGTGCAGGGTGTTGCCCATCACTCGGCATGCACAGAGGGCCTCTGAGGGACCTACCTTGGGGCCTCCATGTTGCTCACAGGCCCACAGGGGTCTGGAGGCACTCAGGGATCCTGGAGGGAAAATGATGCACACCCGAGGGGCCTAAGAGTCCTGGAAAGGGTACTTCCTGTAAAATAGAGCAGAACAGAGGCTTCCCTGGTGGTGCACTGGTTGACAATCTGCCTGCCAATGCAGGGGACACGGGTTCGAGCTTTGGTCTGGGAGGAATCCACATGCCACGGGGCAACTGGGCCCGTGAGCCACAACTACTGAGCCTGCGCCTCTGGAGCCTGTGCTCCGCAACAAGAGAGGCTGAGATACTGAGAGGCCTACGCACCGCGATGAAGAGTGGCCCCCACTTACCGTAACTGGAGAGAGCCCTAGCACAGAAACGAAGACCCAATATAGCAATCAATCAATCAATCCATCAATCAATCTTAAAACAACAATAAAAAATATAAAAACTAAAATAAAATACAGCAGAACAGCGACTAATACCTCATGGAAACAGCTGCATGCCGCCCTTTCTGCGCGGTTACTCAGGGACTTACCTCGAGGTCAGTACTCACGTTGAGTTTCCCTTTAGCTCCAGAGCGTGGCACGATGAGCTCCACCCCGGCCATCGAAGCATCCGGCTAGCTAGACAAAACTCATTGTCTTCCCAGAGCCATGTATACAGTGGCCAGTGGCCTGTCAACAGCAGTCAATTTCAAGTAGCTTCAAGGCAGCATGAATGGAGCTTTCAGAATGGGAAAGCAAGGCTAGTTCCATCAGGCCCCCATTTCCACTTGCACACGCAGCATACATCCCTGGGCTTTCTAACAAGTCCAAAGAGACACAGGTTACCCAGTGGTTACTTCGTTGAATCAACTCCTCGAAGCAGGGTGTTCTGCATCTAGCGAACTGCCTCAACCAAGGAAAGCCCCAGCTAGGCCTCCGGGCCCGTGGCTCTTCAAAAGCCTGCAGTGTTATCCGAGGAACTGGGCTTTAGTTGCAGTCGGAACGCAAGCCCACATTCTCCTGGAGGCAGGGTGACTTCAGACAGGGGGTCCCAGATGGAATACGAAGCCGAGTGTTTTCTCAGTGCAGCGCAGACTAGGGCAATGAGTCAGACTTGCACGGCATGTTGGCCCTGCTAGAACGGTGTTCATGAACCTGTGGGAATGCTGGGGAAGTCAAGCTGTCCCAAGAAAGAGTGCAGTCTGTTGCCCTACACTCGGCATACACAGAGTGGCTCCGAAGGGCTACGGGCCTGGATGTGGCTTAGCAGGCCCATGGGGGCCTGAGGGTACTCAGTGTCCTTGCAGGGAATAGGGTGCCCACGCCAGGCTCCTAGAGGTCCTGCAGAGTGTACGGACGTTAAAATAATGCAGGGCAGTGGCTACGGCCTCATGGAAACTGCTGCACGCCTCCGCTTCTGCATGGCAATTCAGGGCCTTACCGCAAGGCAAGTGCTCTCGCTGAGGGTCCCGTTAGCGCCACAGCATGGGAGGATGCTGACTTTCTCCTCCAGCAGAGTGACTTCAGGTACGAGGTCCTCGAAGAATTCTAAGCAGAGTGTTTTCTCACGGCAGCTCAGACGGGGGCCGTGACGAACACTTCCATGGCAGGTCGCACTGCCTAGAAATGTGGTCCTGAGGCTGCTCCAGGGCTCTGGAAATGTAGCTCTCCTTAAGGAACGTGCAGGGTGTTGCCCATCACTCGGCATGCACAGAGGGCCTCTGAGGGACCTACCTTGGGGCCTCCATGTTGCTCACAGGCCCACAGGGGTCTGGAGGCACTCAGGGATCCTGGAGGGAAAATGATGCACACCCGAGGGGCCTAAGAGTCCTGGAAAGGGTACTTCCTGTAAAATAGAGCAGAACAGAGGCTTCCCTGGTGGTGCACTGGTTGACAATCTGCCTGCCAATGCAGGGGACACGGGTTCGAGCTCTGGTCTGGGAGGAATCCACATGCCACGGGGCAACTGGGCCCGTGAGCCACAACTACTGAGCCTGCGCCTCTGGAGCCTGTGCTCCGCAACAAGAGAGGCTGAGATACTGAGAGGCCTACGCACCGCGATGAAGAGTGGCCCCCACTTACCGTAACTGGAGAGAGCCCTAGCACAGAAACGAAGACCCAATATAGCAATCAATCAATCAATCCATCAATCAATCTTAAAACAACAATAAAAAATATAAAAACTAAAATAAAATACAGCAGAACAGCGACTAATACCTCATGGAAACAGCTGCATGCCGCCCTTTCTGTGCGGTTACTCAGGGACTTACCTCGAGGTCAGTACTCATGTTGAGTTTCCCTTTAGCTCCAGAGCGTGGCACGATGAGCTCCACCCCGGCCATCGAAGCATCCGGCTAGTTAGACAAAACTCATTGTCTTCCCAGAGCCATGTATACAGTGGCCAGTGGCCTGTCAACAGCAGTCAATTTCAAGTAGCTTCAAGGCAGCATGAATGGAGCTTTCAGAATGGGAAAGCAAGGCTAGTTCCATCAGGCCCCCATTTCCGCTGGCACACGCAGCATACATCCCTGGGCTTTCTAACAAGTCCAAAGAGACACAGGTTACCCAGTGGTTACTTCGTTGAATCAACTCCTCGAAGCAGGGTGTTCTGCATCTAGCGAACTGCCTCAACCAAGGAAAGCCCCAGCTAGGCCTCCGGGCCCGTGGCTCTTCAAAAGCCTGCAGTGTTATCCGAGGAACTGGGCTTTAGTTGCAGTCGGAACGCAAGCCCACATTCTCCTGCAGGCAGGGTGACTTCAGACAGGGGGTCCCAGATGGAATACGAAGCCGAGTGTTTTCTCAGTGCAGCGCAGACTAGGGCAATGAGTCAGACTTGCACGGCATGTTGGCCCTGCTAGAACGGTGTTCGTGGACCTGTGGGAATGCTGGGGAAGTCAAGCTGTCCCAAGAAAGAGTGCAGTCTGTTGCCCTACACTCGGCATACACAGAGTGGCTCCGAAGGGCTACGGGCCTGGATGTGGCTTAGCAGGCCCATGGGGGCCTGAGGGTACTCAGTGTCCTTGCAGGGAATAGGGTGCCCACGCCAGGCTCCTAGAGGTCCTGCAGAGCGTACTGACGTTAAAATAATGCAGAGCAGTGGCTACGGCCTCATGGAAACTGCTGCACGCCTCCGCTTCTGCATGGCAATTCAGGGCCTTACCGCGAGGCAAGTACTCTCGCTGAGGGTCCCGTTAGCGCCACAGCATGGGAGGATGCTGACTTTCTCCTCCAGCAGAGTGACTTCAGGTACGAGGTCCTCGAAGAATTCTAAGCAGAGTGTTTTCTCACGGCAGCTCAGACGGGGGCCGTGACGAACACTTCCATGGCAGGTCGCACTGCCTAGAAATGTGGTCCTGAGGCTGCTCCAGGGCTCTGGAAATGTAGCTCTCCTTAAGGAACGTGCAGGGTGTTGCCCATCACTCGGCATGCACAGAGGGCCTCTGAGGGACCTACCTTGGGGCCTCCATGTTGCTCACAGGCCCACAGGGGTCTGGAGGCACTCAGGGATCCTGGAGGGAAAATGATGCACACCCGAGGGGCCTAAGAGTCCTGGAAAGGGTACTTCCTTTAAAATAGAGCAGAACAGAGGCTTCCCTGGTGGTGCACTGGTTGACAATCTGCCTGCCAATGCAGGGGACACGGGTTCGAGCTCTGGTCTGGGAGGAATCCACATGCCACGGGGCAACTGGGCCCGTGAGCCACAACTACTGAGCCTGCGCCTCTGGAGCCTGTGCTCCGCAACAAGAGAGGCTGAGATACTGAGAGGCCTACGCACCGCGATGAAGAGTGGCCCCCACTTACCGTAACTGGAGAGAGCCCTAGCACAGAAACGAAGACCCAATATAGCAATCAATCAATCAATCCATCAATCAATCTTAAAACAACAATAAAAAATATAAAAACTAAAATAAAATACAGCAGAACAGCGACTAATACCTCATGGAAACAGCTGCATGCCGCCCTTTCTGCGCGGTTACTCAGGGACTTACCTCGAGGTCAGTACTCACGTTGAGTTTCCCTTTAGCTCCAGAGCGTGGCACGATGAGCTCCACCCCGGCCATCGAAGCATCCGGCTAGCTAGACAAAACTCATTGTCTTCCCAGAGCCATGTATACAGTGGCCAGTGGCCTGTCAACAGCAGTCAATTTCAAGTAGCTTCAAGGCAGCATGAATGGAGCTTTCAGAATGGGAAAGCAAGGCTAGTTCCATCAGGCCCCCATTTCCGCTGGCACACGCAGCATACATCCCTGGGCTTTCTAACAAGTCCAAAGAGACACAGGTTACCCAGTGGTTACTTCGTTGAATCAACTCGTCGAAGCAGGGTGTTCTGCATCTAGCGAACTGCCTCAACCAAGGAAAGCCCCAGCTAGGCCTCCGGGCCCGTGGCTCTTCAAAAGCCTGCAGTGTTATCCGAGGAACTGGGCTTTAGTTGCAGTCGGAACGCAAGCCGACATTCTCCTGCAGGCAGGGTGACTTCAGACAGGGGGTCCCAGATGGAATACGAAGCCGAGTGTTTTCTCAGTGCAGCGCAGACTAGGGCAATGAGTCAGACTTGCACGGCATGTTGGCCCTGCTAGAACGGTGTTCGTGGACCTGTGGGAATGCTGGGGAAATCAAGCTGTCCCAAGAAAGAGTGCAGTCTGTTGCCCTACACTCGGCATACACAGAGTGGCTCCGAAGGGCTACGGGCCTGGATGTGGCTTAGCAGGCCCATGGGGGCCTGAGGGTACTCAGTGTCCTTGCAGGGAATAGGGTGCCCACGCCAGGCTCCTAGATGTCCTGCAGAGCGTACTGACGTTAAAATGATGCAGAGCAGTGGCTACGGCCTCCTGGAAACTGCTGCACGCCTCCGCTTCTGCATGGCAATTCAGGGCCTTACCGCGAGGCAAGTGCTCTCGCTGAGGGTCCCGTTAGCGCCACAGCATGGGAGGATGCTGACTTTCTCCTCCAGCAGAGTGACTTCAGGTACGAGGTCCTCGAAGAATTCTAAGCAGAGTGTTTTCTCACGGCAGCTCAGACGGGGGCCGTGACGAACACTTCCATGGCAGGTCGCACTGCCTAGAAATGTGGTCCTGAGGCTGCTCCAGGGCTCTGGAAATGTAGCTCTCCTTAAGGAACGTGCAGGGTGTTGCCCATCACTCGGCATGCACAGAGGGCCTCTGAGGGACCTACCTTGGGGCCTCCATGTTGCTCACAGGCCCACAGGGGTCTGGAGGCACTCAGGGATCCTGGAGGGAAAATGATGCACACCCGAGGGGCCTAAGAGTCCTGGAAAGGGTACTTCCTTTAAAATAGAGCAGAACAGAGGCTTCCCTGGTGGTGCACTGGTTGACAATCTGCCTGCCAATGCAGGGGACACGGGTTCGAGCTCTGGTCTGGGAGGAATCCACATGCCACGGGGCAACTGGGCCCGTGAGCCACAACTACTGAGCCTGCGCCTCTGGAGCCTGTGCTCCGCAACAAGAGAGGCTGAGATACTGAGAGGCCTACGCACCGCGATGAAGAGTGGCCCCCACTTACCGTAACTGGAGAGAGCCCTAGCACAGAAACGAAGACCCAATATAGCAATCAATCAATCAATCCATCAATCAATCTTAAAACAACAATAAAAAATATAAAAACTAAAATAAAATACAGCAGAACAGCGACTAATACCTCATGGAAACAGCTGCATGCCGCCCTTTCTGCGCGGTTACTCAGGGACTTACCTCGAGGTCAGTACTCACGTTGAGTTTCCCTTTAGCTCCAGAGCGTGGCACGATGAGCTCCACCCCGGCCATCGAAGCATCCGGCTAGCTAGACAAAACTCATTGTCTTCCCAGAGCCATGTATACAGTGGCCAGTGGCCTGTCAACAGCAGTCAATTTCAAGTAGCTTCAAGGCAGCATGAATGGAGCTTTCAGAATGGGAAAGCAAGGCTAGTTCCATCAGGCCCCCATTTCCACTTGCACACGCAGCATACATCCCTGGGCTTTCTAACAAGTCCAAAGAGACACAGGTTACCCAGTGGTTACTTCGTTGAATCAACTCCTCGAAGCAGGGTGTTCTGCATCTAGCGAACTGCCTCAACCAAGGAAAGCCCCAGCTAGGCCTCCGGGCCCGTGGCTCTTCAAAAGCCTGCAGTGTTATCTGAGGAACTGGGCTTTAGTTGCAGTCGGAACGCAAGCCCACATTCTCCTGGAGGCAGGGTGACTTCAGACAGGGGGTCCCAGATGGAATACGAAGCCGAGTGTTTTCTCAGTGCAGCGCAGACTAGGGCAATGAGTCAGACTTGCACGGCATGTTGGCCCTGCTAGAACGGTGTTCGTGGACCTGTGGGAATGCTGGGGAAGTCAAGCTGTCCCAAGAAAGAGTGCAGTCTGTTGCCCTACACTCGGCATACACAGAGTGGCTCCGAAGGGCTACGGGCCTGGATGTGGCTTAGCAGGCCCATGGGGGCCTGAGGGTACTCAGTGTCCTTGCAGGGAATAGGGTGCCCACGCCAGGCTCCTAGAGGTCCTGCAGAGCGTACTGACGTTAAAATAATGCAGAGCAGTGGCGACAGCCTCATGGAAACTGCAGCACGCCTCCGCTTCTGCATGGCAATTCAGGGCCTTACCGCGAGGCAAGTGCTCTCGCTGAGGGTCCCGTTAGCGCCACAGCATGGGAGGATGCTGACTTTCTCCTCCAGCAGAGTGACTTCAGGTACGAGGTCCTCGAAGATTTCTAAGCAGAGTGTTTTCTCACGGCAGCTCAGACGGGGGCCGTGACGAATACTTCCATGGCAGGTCGCACTGCCTAGAAATGTGGTCCTGAGGCTGCTCCAGGGCTCTGGAAATGTAGCTCTCCTTAAGGAACGTGCAGGGTGTTGCCCATCACTCGGCATGCACAGAGGGCCTCTGAGGGACCTACCTTTGGGCCTCCATGTTGCTCACAGGCCCACAGGGGTCTGGAGGCACTCAGGGATCCTGGAGGGAAAATGATGCACACCCGAGGGGCCTAAGAGTCTTGGAAAGGGTACTTCCTTTAAAATAGAGCAGAACAGAGGCTTCCCTGGTGGAGCACTGGTTGACAATCTGCCTGCCAATGCAGGGGACACGGGTTCGAGCCATGGTCTGGGAGGAATCCCCATGCCGCGGAGCAACTGGGCCCGTGAGCCACAACTACTCAGCCTGCGCCTCTGGAGCCTGTGCTCCGCAACAAGAGAGGCTGAGATACTGAGAGACCTACGCACCACGATGAAGAGTGGCCCCCACTTACCGTAACTGGAGAGAGCCCTAGCACAGAAACGAAGTCCCAATATAGCAATCAATCAATCCATCAATCAATCTTAAAACAACAATAAAAAATATAAAAACTAAAATACAGCAGAACAGCGACTAATACCTCATGGAAACAGCTGCATGCCGCCCTTTCTGCGCGGTTACTCAGGGACTTACCTCGAGGTCAGTACTCACGTTGAGTTTCCCTTTAGCTCCAGAGCGTGGCACGATGAGCTCCACCCCGGCCATCGAAGCATCCGGCTAGCTAGACAAAACTCATTGTCTTCCCAGAGCCATGTATACAGTGGCCAGTGGCCTGTCAACAGCAGTCAATTTCAAGTAGCTTCAAGGCAGCATGAATGGAGCTTTCAGAATGGGAAAGCAAGGCTAGTTCCATCAGGCCCCCATTTCCACTTGCACACGCAGCATACATCCCTGGGCTTTCTAACAAGTCCAAAGAGACACAGGTTACCCAGTGGTTACTTCGTTGAATCAACTCCTCGAAGCAGGGTGTTCTGCATCTAGCGAACTGCCTCAACCAAGGAAAGCCCCAGCTAGGCCTCCGGGCCCGTGGCTCTTCAAAAGCCTGCAGTGTTATCCGAGGAACTGGGCTTTAGTTGCAGTCGGAACGCAAGCCCACATTCTCCTGGAGGCAGGGTGACTTCAGACAGGGGGTCCCAGATGGAATACGAAGCCGAGTGTTTTCTCAGTGCAGCGCAGACTAGGGCAATGAGTCAGACTTGCACGGCATGTTGGCCCTGCTAGAACGGTGTTCGTGGACCTGTGGGAATGCTGGGGAAGTCAAGCTGTCCCAAGAAAGAGTGCAGTCTGTTGCCCTACACTCGGCATACACAGAGTGGCTCCGAAGGGCTACGGGCCTGGATGTGGCTTAGCAGGCCCATGGGGGCCTGAGGGTACTCAGTGTCCTTGCAGGGAATAGGGTGCCCACGCCAGGCTCCTAGAGGTCCTGCAGAGCGTACTGACGTTAAAATGATGCAGAGCAGTGGCTACGGCCTCCTGGAAACTGCTGCACGCCTCCGCTTCTGCATGGCAATTCAGGGCCTTACCGCGAGGCAAGTGCTCTCGCTGAGGGTCCCGTTAGCGCCACAGCATGGGAGGATGCTGACTTTCTCCTCCAGCAGAGTGACTTCAGGTACGAGGTCCTCGAAGAATTCTAAGCAGAGTGTTTTCTCACGGCAGCTCAGACGGGGGCCGTGACGAACACTTCCATGGCAGGTCGCACTGCCTAGAAATGTGGTCCTGAGGCTGCTCCAGGGCTCTGGAAATGTAGCTCTCCTTAAGGAACGTGCAGGGTGTTGCCCATCACTCGGCATGCACAGAGGGCCTCTGAGGGACCTACCTTGGGGCCTCCATGTTGCTCACAGGCCCACAGGGGTCTGGAGGCACTCAGGGATCCTGGAGGGAAAATGATGCACACCCGAGGGGCCTAAGAGTCCTGGAAAGGGTACTTCCTTTAAAATAGAGCAGAACAGAGGCTTCCCTGGTGGTGCACTGGTTGACAATCTGCCTGCCAATGCAGGGGACACGGGTTCGAGCTCTGGTCTGGGAGGAATCCACATGCCACGGGGCAACTGGGCCCGTGAGCCACAACTACTGAGCCTGCGCCTCTGGAGCCTGTGCTCCGCAACAAGAGAGGCTGAGATACTGAGAGGCCTACGCACCGCGATGAAGAGTGGCCCCCACTTACCGTAACTGGAGAGAGCCCTAGCACAGAAACGAAGACCCAATATAGCAATCAATCAATCCATCCATCAATCAATCTTAAAACAACAATAAAAAATATAAAAACTAAAATAAAATACAGCAGAACAGCGACTAATACCTCATGGAAACAGCTGCATGCCGCCCTTTCTGCGCAGTTACTCAGGGACTTACCTCGAGGTCAGTACTCACGTTGAGTTTCCCTTTAGCTCCAGAGCGTGGCACGATGAGCTCCACCCCGGCCATCGAAGCATCCGGCTAGCTAGACAAAACTCATTGTCTTCCCAGAGCCACGTATACAGTGGCCAGTGGCCTGTCAACAGCAGTCAATTTCAAGTAGCTTCAAGGCAGCATGAATGGAGCTTTCAGAATGGGAAAGCAAGGCTAGTTCCATCAGGCCCCCATTTCCGCTGGCACACGCAGCATACATCCCTGGGCTTTCTAACAAGTCCAAAGACACACAGGTTACCCAGTGGTTACTTCGTTGAATCAACTCCTCGAAGCAGGGTGTTCTGCATCTAGCGAACTGCCTCAACCAAGGAAAGCCCCAGCTAGGCCTCCGGGCCCGTGGCTCTTCAAAAGCCTGCAGTGTTATCCGAGGAACTGGGCTTTAGTTGCAGTCGGAACGCAAGCCCACATTCTCCTGGAGGCAGGGTGACTTCAGACAGGGGGTCCCAGATGGAATACGAAGCCGAGTGTTTTCTCAGTGCAGCGCAGACTAGGGCAATGAGTCAGACTTGCACGGCACGTTGGCCCTGCTAGAACGGTGTTCGTGGACCTGTGGGAATGCTGGGGAAGTCAAGCTGTCCCAAGAAAGAGTGCAGTCTGTTGCCCTACACTCGGCATACACAGAGTGGCTCCGAAGGGCTACGGGCCTGGATGTGGCTTAGCAGGCCCATGGGGGCCTGAGGGTACTCAGTGTCCTTGCAGGGAATAGGGTGCCCACGCCAGGCTCCTAGATGTCCTGCAGAGCGTACTGACGTTAAAATAATGCAGAGCAGTGGCTACGGCCTCATGGAAACTGCTGCACGCCTCCGCTTCTCCATGGCAATTCAGGGCCTTACCGCGAGGCAAGTGCTCTCGCTGAGGGTCCCGTTAGCGCCACAGCATGGGAGGATGCTGACTTTCTCCTCCAGCAGAGTGACTTCAGGTACGAGGTCCTCGAAGAATTCTAAGCAGAGTGTTTTCTCACGGCAGCTCAGACGGGGGCCGTGACGAACACTTCCATGGCAGGTCGCACTGCCTAGAAATGTGGTCCTGAGGCTGCTCCAGGGCTCTGGAAATGTAGCTCTCCTTAAGGAACGTGCAGGGTGTTGCCCATCACTCGGCATGCACAGAGGGCCTCTGAGGGACCTACCTTTGGGCCTCCATGTTGCTCACAGGCCCACAGGGGTCTGGAGGCACTCAGGGATCCTGGAGGGAAAATGATGCACACCCAAGGGGCCTAAGAGTCCTGGAAAGGGTACTTCCTTTAAAATAGAGCAGAACAGAGGCTTCCCTGGTGGTGCACTGGTTGACAATCTGCCTGCCAATGCAGGGGACACGGGTTTGAGCTCTGGTCTGGGAGGAATCCACATGCCACGGGGCAACTGGGCCCGTGAGCCACAACTACTGAGCCTGCGCCTCTGGAGCCTGTGCTCCACAACAAGAGAGGCTGAGATACTGAGAGGCCTACGCACCGCGATGAAGAGTGGCCCCCACTTACCGTAACTGGAGAGAGCCCTAGCACAGAAACAAAGACCCAATATAGCAATCAATCAATCAATCCATCAATCAATCTTAAAACAACAATAAAAAATATAAAAAATAAAATAAAATACAGCAGAACATCGACTAATACCTCATGGAAACAGCTGCATGCCGCCCTTTCTGCGCGGTTACTCAGGGACTTACCTCGAGGTCAGTACTCACGTTGAGTTTCCCTTTAGCTCCAGAGCGTGGCACGATGAGCTCCACCCCGGCCATCGAAGCATCCGGCTAGCTAGACAAAACTCATTGTCTTCCCAGAGCCATGTATACAGTGGCCAGTGGCCTGTCAACAGCAGTCAATTTCAAGTAGCTTCAAGGCAGCATGAATGGAGCTTTCAGAATGGGAAAGCAAGGCTAGTTCCATCAGGCCCCCATTTCCGCTGGCACACGCAGCATACATCCCTGGGCTTTCTAACAAGTCCAAAGAGACACAGGTTACCCAGTGGTTACTTCGTTGAATCAACTCGTCGAAGCAGGGTGTTCTGCATCTAGCGAACTGCCTCAACCAAGGAAAGCCCCAGCTAGGCCTCCGGGCCCGTGGCTCTTCAAAAGCCTGCAGTGTTATCCGAGGAACTGGGCTTTAGTTGCAGTCGGAACGCAAGCCCACATTCTACTGGAGGCAGGGTGACTTCAGACAGCGGGTCCCAGATGGAATACGAAGCCGAGTGTTTTCTCAGTGCAGCGCAGACTAGGGCAATGAGTCAGACTTGCACGGCATGTTGGCCCTGCTAGAACGGTGTTCGTGGACCTGTGGGAATGCTGGGGAAGTCAAGCTGTCCCAAGAAAGAGTGCAGTCTGTTGCCCTACACTCGGCATACACAGAGTGGCTCCGAAGGGCTACGGGCCTGGATGTGGCTTAGTAAGCCCATGGGGGCCTGAGGGTACTCAGTGTCCTTGCAGGGAATAGGGTGCCCACGCCAGGCTCCTAGATGTCCTGCAGAGCGTACTGACGTTAAAATAATGCAGAGCAGTGGCTACGGCCTCATGGAAACTGCTGCACGCCTCCGCTTCTGCATGGCAATTCAGGGCCTTACCGCGAGGCAAGTGCTCTCGCTGAGGGTCCCGTTAGCGCCACAGCATGGGAGGATGCTGACTTTCTCCTCCAGCAGAGTGACTTCAGGTACGAGGTCCTCGAAGAATTCTAAGCAGAGTGTTTTCTCACGGCAGCTCAGACGGGGGCCGTGACGAACACTTCCATGGCAGGTCGCACTGCCTAGAAATGTGGTCCTGAGGCTGCTCCAGGGCTCTGGAAATGTAGCTCTCCTTAAGGAACGTGCAGGGTGTTGCCCATCACTCGGCATGCACAGAGGGCCTCTGAGGGACCTACCTTTGGGCCTCCATGTTGCTCACAGGCCCACAGGGGTCTGGAGGCACTCAGGGATCCTGGAGGGAAAATGATGCACACCCGAGGGGCCTAAGAGTCCTGGAAAGGGTACTTCCTTTAAAATAGAGCAGAACAGAGGCTTCCCTGGTGGTGCACTGGTTGACAATCTGCCTGCCAATGCAGGGGACACGGGTTCGAGCTCTGGTCTGGGAGGAATCCACATGCCACGGGGCAACTGGGCCCGTGAGCCACAACTACTGAGCCTGCGCCTCTGGAGCCTGTGCTCCGCAACAAGAGAGGCTGAGATACTGAGAGGCCTACGCACCGCGATGAAGAGTGGCCCCCACTTACCGTAACTGGAGAGAGCCCTAGCACAGAAACGAAGAACCAATATAGCAATCAATCAATCAATCCATCAATCAATCTTAAAACAACAATAAAAAATATAAAAACTAAAATAAAATACAGCAGAACAGCGACTAATACCTCATGGAAACAGCTGCATGCCGCCCTTTCTGCGCAGTTACTCAGGGACTTACCTCGAGGTCAGTACTCACGTTGAGTTTCCCTTTAGCTCCAGAGCGTGGCACGATGAGCTCCACCCCGGCCATCGAAGCATCCGGCTAGCTAGACAAAACTCATTGTCTTCCCAGAGCCATGTATACAGTGGCCAGTGGCCTGTCAACAGCAGTCAATTTCAAGTAGCTTCAAGGCAGCATGAATGGAGCTTTCAGAATGGGAAAGCAAGGCTAGTTCCATCAGGCCCCCATTTCCGCTGGCACACGCAGCATACATCCCTGTGCTTTCTAACAAGTCCAAAGAGACACAGGTTACCCAGTGGTTACTTCGTTGAATCAACTCCTCGAAGCAGGGTGTTCTGCATCTAGCGAACTGCCTCAACCAAGGAAAGCCCCAGCTAGGCCTCCGGGCCCGTGGCTCTTCAAAAGCCTGCAGTGTTATCCGAGGAACTGGGCTTTAGTTGCAGTCGGAACGCAAGCCCACATTCTCCTGGAGGCAGGGTGACTTCAGACAGGGGGTCCCAGATGGAATACGAAGCCGAGTGTTTTCTCAGTGCAGCGCAGACTAGGGCAATGAGTCAGACTTGCACGGCACGTTGGCCCTGCTAGAACGGTGTTCGTGGACCTGTGGGAATGCTGGGGAAGTCAAGCTGTCCCAAGAAAGAGTGCAGTCTGTTGCCCTACACTCGGCATACACAGAGTGGCTCCGAAGGGCTACGGGCCTGGATGTGGCTTAGCAG
Organism: Balaenoptera acutorostrata; assembly: GCF_949987535.1. Taxonomy (NCBI): domain Eukaryota; kingdom Metazoa; phylum Chordata; class Mammalia; order Artiodactyla; family Balaenopteridae; genus Balaenoptera; species Balaenoptera acutorostrata. Next base: position 306,041 of record NW_026646631.1, read on the forward strand.
GCCCATGGGGGCCTGAGGGTACTCAGTGTCCTTGCAGGGAATAGGGTGCCCACGCCAGGCTCCTAGATGTCCTGCAGAGCGTACTGACGTTAAAATAATGCAGAGCAGTGGCTACGGCCTCATGGAAACTGCTGCACGCCTCCGCTTCTGCATGGCAATTCAGGGCCTTACCGCGAGGCAAGTGCTCTCGCTGAGGGTCCCGTTAGCGCCACAGCATGGGAGGATGCTGACTTTCTCCTCCAGCAGAGTGACTTCAGGTACGAGGTCCTCGAAGAATTCTAAGCAGAGTGTTTTCTCACGGCAGCTCAGACGGGGGCCGTGACGAACACTTCCATGGCAGGTCGCACTGCCTAGAAATGTGGTCCTGAGGCTGCTCCAGGGCTCTGGAAATGTAGCTCTCCTTAAGGAACGTGCAGGGTGTTGCCCATCACTCGGCATGCACAGAGGGCCTCTGAGGGACCTACCTTTGGGCCTCCACGTTGCTCACAGGCCCACAGGGGTCTGGAGGCACTCAGGGATCCTGGAGGGAAAATGATGCACACCCGAGGGGCCTAAGAGTCCTGGAAAGGGTACTTCCTTTAAAATAGAGCAGAACAGAGGCTTCCCTGGTGGTGCACTGGTTGAAAATCTGCCTGCCAATGCAGGGGACACGGGTTCGAGCTCTGGTCTGGGAGGAATCCACATGCCACGGGGCAACTGGGCCCGTGAGCCACAACTACTGAGCCTGCGCCTCTGGAGCCTGTGCTCCACAACAAGAGAGGCTGAGATACTGAGAGGCCTACGCACCGCGATGAAGAGTGGCCCCCACTTACCGTAACTGGAGAGAGCCCTAGCACAGAAACAAAGACCCAATATAGCAATCAATCAATCAATCCATCAATCAATCTTAAAACAACAATAAAAAATATAAAAAATAAAATAAAATACAGCAGAACATCGACTAATACCTCATGGAAACAGCTGCATGCCGCCCTTTCTGCGCGGTTACTCAGGGACTTACCTCGAGGTCAGTACTCACGTTGAGTTTCCCTTTAGCTCCAGAGCGTGGCACGATGAGCTCCACCCCGGCCATCGAAGCATCCGGTTAGCTAGACAAAACTCATTGTCTTCCCAGAGCCATGTATACAGTGGCCAGTGGCCTGTCAACAGCAGTCAATTTCAAGTAGCTTCAAGGCAGCATGAATGGAGCTTTCAGAATGGGAAAGCAAGGCTAGTTCCATCAGGCCCCCATTTCCGCTGGCACACGCAGCATACATCCCTGGGCTTTCTAACAAGTCCAAAGAGACACAGGTTACCCAGTGGTTACTTCGTTGAATCAACTCGTCGAAGCAGGGTGTTCTGCATCTAGCGAACTGCCTCAACCAAGGAAAGCCCCAGCTAGGCCTCCGGGCCCGTGGCTCTTCAAAAGCCTGCAGTGTTATCCGAGGAACTGGGCTTTAGTTGCAGTCGGAACGCAAGCCCACATTCTACTGGAGGCAGGGTGACTTCAGACAGCGGGTCCCAGATGGAATACGAAGCCGAGTGTTTTCTCAGTGCAGCGCAGACTAGGGCAATGAGTCAGACTTGCACGGCATGTTGGCCCTGCTAGAACGGTGTTCGTGGACCTGTGGGAATGCTGGGGAAGTCAAGCTGTCCCAAGGAAGAGTGCAGTCTGTTGCCCTACACTCGGCATACACAGAGTGGCTCCGAAGGGCTACGGGCCTGGATGTGGCTTAGCAAGCCCATGGGGGCCTGAGGGTACTCAGTGTCCTTGCAGGGAATAGGGTGCCCACGCCAGGCTCCTAGATGTCCTGCAGAGCGTACTGACGTTAAAATAATGCAGAGCAGTGGCTACGGCCTCATGGAAACTGCTGCACGCCTCCGCTTCTGCATGGCAATTCAGGGCCTTACCGCGAGGCAAGTGCTCTCGCTGAGGGTCCCGTTAGCGCCACAGCATGGGAGGATGCTGACTTTCTCCTCCAGCAGAGTGACTTCAGGTACGAGGTCCTCGAAGAATTCTAAGCAGAGTGTTTTCTCACGGCAGCTCAGACGGGGGCCGTGACGAACACTTCCATGGCAGGTCGCACTGCCTAGAAATGTGGTCCTGAGGCTGCTCCAGGGCTCTGGAAATGTAGCTCTCCTTAAGGAACGTGCAGGGTGTTGCCCATCACTCGGCATGCACAGAGGGCCTCTGAGGGACCTACCTTTGGGCCTCCATGTTGCTCACAGGCCCACAGGGGTCTGGAGGCACTCAGGGATCCTGGAGGGAAAATGATGCACACCCGAGGGGCCTAAGAGTCCTGGAAAGGGTACTTCCTTTAAAATAGAGCAGAACAGAGGCTTCCCTGGTGGTGCACTGGTTGACAATCTGCCTGCCAATGCAGGGGACACGGGTTCGAGCTCTGGTCTGGGAGGAATCCACATGCCACGGGGCAACTGGGCCCGTGAGCCACAACTACTGAGCCTGCGCCTCTGGAGCCTGTGCTCCGCAACAAGAGAGGCTGAGATACTGAGAGGCCTACGCACCGCGATGAAGAGTGGCCCCCACTTACCGTAACTGGAGAGAGCCCTAGCACAGAAACGAAGACCCAATATAGCAATCAATCAATCAATCCATCAATCAATCTTAAAACAACAATAAAAAATATAAAAACTAAAATAAAATACAGCAGAACAGCGACTAATACCTCATGGAAACAGCTGCATGCCGCCCTTTCTGCGCAGTTACTCAGGGACTTACCTCGAGGTCAGTACTCACGTTGAGTTTCCCTTTAGCTCCAGAGCGTGGCACGATGAGCTCCACCCCGGCCATCGAAGCATCCGGCTAGCTAGACAAAACTCATTGTCTTCCCAGAGCCATGTATACAGTGGCCAGTGGCCTGTCAACAGCAGTCAATTTCAAGTAGCTTCAAGGCAGCATGAATGGAGCTTTCAGAATGGGAAAGCAAGGCTAGTTCCATCAGGCCCCCATTTCCGCTGGCACACGCAGCATACATCCCTGGGCTTTCTAACAAGTCCAAAGAGACACAGGTTACCCAGTGGTTACTTCGTTGAATCAACTCCTCGAAGCAGGGTGTTCTGCATCTAGCGAACTGCCTCAACCAAGGAAAGCCCCAGCTAGGCCTCCGGGCCCGTGGCTCTTCAAAAGCCTGCAGTGTTATCCGAGGAACTGGGCTTTAGTTGCAGTCGGAACGCAAGCCCACATTCTCCTGGAGGCAGGGTGACTTCAGACAGGGGGTCCCAGATGGAATACGAAGCCGAGTGTTTTCTCAGTGCAGCGCAGACTAGGGCAATGAGTCAGACTTGCACGGCACGTTGGCCCTGCTAGAACGGTGTTCGTGGACCTGTGGGAATGCTGGGGAAGTCAAGCTGTCCCAAGAAAGAGTGCAGTCTGTTGCCCTACACTCGGCATACACAGAGTGGCTCCGAAGGGCTACGGGCCTGGATGTGGCTTAGCAGGCCCATGGGGGCCTGAGGGTACTCAGTGTCCTTGCAGGGAATAGGGTGCCCACGCCAGGCTCCTAGATGTCCTGCAGAGCGTACTGACGTTAAAATAATGCAGAGCAGTGGCTACGGCCTCATGGAAACTGCTGCACGCCTCCGCTTCTGCATGGCAATTCAGGGCCTTACCGCGAGGCAAGTGCTCTCGCTGAGGGTCCCGTTAGCGCCACAGCATGGGAGGATGCTGACTTTCTCCTCCAGCAGAGTGACTTCAGGTACGAGGTCCTCGAAGAATTCTAAGCAGAGTGTTTTCTCACGGCAGCTCAGACGGGGGCCGTGACGAACTCTTCCATGGCAGGTCGCACTGCCTAGAAATGTGGTCTTGAGGCTGCTCCAGGGCTCTGGAAATGTAGCTCTCCTTAAGGAACGTGCAGGGTGTTGCCCATCACTCGGCATGCACAGAGGGCCTCTGAGGGACCTACCTTTGGGCCTCCATGTTGCTCACAGGCCCACAGGGGTCTGGAGGCACTCAGGGATCCTGGAGGGAAAATGATGCACACCCGAGGGGCCTAAGAGTCCTGGAAAGGGTACTTCCTTTAAAATAGAGCAGAACAGAGGCTTCCCTGGTGGTGCACTGGTTGACAATCTGCCTGCCAATGCAGGGGACACGGGTTCGAGCTCTGGTCTGGGAGGAATCCACATGCCACGGGGCAACTGGGCCCGTGAGCCACAACTACTGAGCCTGCGCCTCTGGAGCCTGTGCTCCACAACAAGAGAGGCTGAGATACTGAGAGGCCTACGCACCGCGATGAAGAGTGGCCCCCACTTACCGTAACTGGAGAGAGCCCTAGCACAGAAACAAAGACCCAATATAGCAATCAATCAATCAATCCATCAATCAATCTTAAAACAACAATAAAAAATATAAAAAATAAAATAAAATACAGCAGAACATCGACTAATACCTCATGGAAACAGCTGCATGCCGCCCTTTCTGCGCGGTTACTCAGGGACTTACCTCGAGGTCAGTACTCACGTTGAGTTTCCCTTTAGCTCCAGAGCGTGGCACGATGAGCTCCACCCCGCCCATCGAAGCATCCGGTTAGCTAGACAAAACTCATTGTCTTCCCAGAGCCATGTATACAGTGGCCAGTGGCCTGTCAACAGCAGTCAATTTCAAGTAGCTTCAAGGCAGCATGAATGGAGCTTTCAGAATGGGAAAGCAAGGCTAGTTCCATCAGGCCCCCATTTCCGCTGGCACACGCAGCATACATCCCTGGGCTTTCTAACAAGTCCAAAGAGACACAGGTTACCCAGTGGTTACTTCGTTGAATCAACTCGTCGAAGCAGGGTGTTCTGCATCTAGCGAACTGCCTCAACCAAGGAAAGCCCCAGCTAGGCCTCCGGGCCCGTGGCTCTTCAAAAGCCTGCAGTGTTATCCGAGGAACTGGGCTTTAGTTGCAGTCGGAACGCAAGCCCACATTCTACTGGAGGCAGGGTGACTTCAGACAGCGGGTCCCAGATGGAATACGAAGCCGAGTGTTTTCTCAGTGCAGCGCAGACTAGGGCAATGAGTCAGACTTGCACGGCATGTTGGCCCTGCTAGAACGGTGTTCGTGGACCTGTGGGAATGCTGGGGAAGTCAAGCTGTCCCAAGAAAGAGTGCAGTCTGTTGCCCTACACTCGGCATACACAGAGTGGCTCCGAAGGGCTACGGGCCTGGATGTGGCTTAGCAAGCCCATGGGGGCCTGAGGGTACTCAGTGTCCTTGCAGGGAATAGGGTGCCCACGCCAGGCTCCTAGATGTCCTGCAGAGCGTACTGACGTTAAAATAATGCAGAGCAGTGGCTACGGCCTCATGGAAACTGCTGCACGCCTCCGCTTCTGCATGGCAATTCAGGGCCTTACCGCGAGGCAAGTGCTCTCGCTGAGGGTCCCGTTAGCGCCACAGCATGGGAGGATGCTGACTTTCTCCTCCAGCAGAGTGACTTCAGGTACGAGGTCCTCGAAGAATTCTAAGCAGAGTGTTTTCTCACGGCAGCTCAGACGGGGGCCGTGACGAACACTTCCATGGCAGGTCGCACTGCCTAGAAATGTGGTCCTGAGGCTGCTCCAGGGCTCTGGAAATGTAGCTCTCCTTAAGGAACGTGCAGGGTGTTGCCCATCACTCGGCATGCACAGAGGGCCTCTGAGGGACCTACCTTTGGGCCTCCATGTTGCTCACAGGCCCACAGGGGTCTGGAGGCACTCAGGGATCCTGGAGGGAAAATGATGCACACCCGAGGGGCCTAAGAGTCCTGGAAAGGGTACTTCCTTTAAAATAGAGCAGAACAGAGGCTTCCCTGGTGGTGCACTGGTTGACAATCTGCCTGCCAATGCAGGGGACACGGGTTCGAGCTCTGGTCTGGGAGGAATCCACATGCCACGGGGCAACTGGGCCCGTGAGCCACAACTACTGAGCCTGCGCCTCTGGAGCCTGTGCTCCGCAACAAGAGAGGCTGAGATACTGAGAGGCCTACGCACCGCGATGAAGAGTGGCCCCCACTTACCGTAACTGGAGAGAGCCCTAGCACAGAAACGAAGACCCAATATAGCAATCAATCAATCAATCCATCAATGAATCTTAAAACAACAATAAAAAATATAAAAACTAAAATAAAATACAGCAGAACAGCGACTAATACCTCATGGAAACAGCTGCATGCCGCCCTTTCTGCGCGGTTACTCAGGGACTTACCTCGAGGTCAGTACTCACGTTGAGTTTCCCTTTAGTTCCAGAGCGTGGCACGATGAGCTCCACCCCGGCCATCGAAGCATCCGGCTAGCTAGACAAAACTCATTGTCTTCCCAGAGCCATGTATACAGTGGCCAGTGGCCTGTCAACAGCAGTCAATTTCAAGTAGCTTCAAGGCAGCATGAATGGAGCTTTCAGAATGGGAAAGCAAGGCTAGTTCCATCAGGCCCCCATTTCCACTTGCACACGCAGCATACATCCCTGTGCTTTCTAACAAGTCCAAAGAGACACAGGTTACCCAGTGGTTACTTCGTTGAATCAACTCCTCGAAGCAGGGTGTTCTGCATCTAGCGAACTGCCTCAACCAAGGAAAGCCCCAGCTAGGCCTCCGGGCCCGTGGCTCTTCAAAAGCCTGCAGTGTTATCCGAGGAACTGGGCTTTAGTTGCAGTCGGAACGCAAGCCCACATTCTCCTGGAGGCAGGGTGACTTCAGACAGGGGGTCCCAGATGGAATACGAAGCCGAGTGTTTTCTCAGTGCAGCGCAGACTAGGGCAATGAGTCAGACTTGCACGGCATGTTGGCCCTGCTAGAACGGTGTACGTGGACCTGTGGGAATGCTGGGGAAATCAAGCTGTCCCAAGAAAGAGTGCAGTCTGTTGCCCTACACTCGGCATACACAGAGTGGCTCCGAAGGGCTACGGGCCTGGATGTGGCTTAGCAGGCCCATGGGGGCCTGAGGGTACTCAGTGTCCTTGCAGGGAATAGGGTGCCCACGCCAGGCTCCTAGAGGTCCTGCAGAGCGTACTGACGTTAAAATAATGCAGAGCAGTGGCTACGGCCTCATGGAAACTGCTGCACGCCTCAGCTTCTGCATGGCAATTCAGGGCCTTACCGCGAGGCAAGTGCTCTCGCTGAGGGTCCCGTTAGCGCCACAGCATGGGAGGATGCTGACTTTCTCCTCCAGCAGAGTGACTTCAGGTACGAGGTCCTCGAAGAATTCTAAGCAGAGTGTTTTCTCACGGCAGCTCAGACGGGGGCCGTGACGAATACTTCCATGGCAGGTCGCACTGCCTAGAAATGTGGTCCTGAGGCTGCTCCAGGGCTCTGGAAATGTAGCTCTCCTTAAGGAACGTGCAGGGTGTTGCCCATCACTCGGCATGCACAGAGGTCCTCTGAGGGACCTACCTTTGGGCCTCCATGTTGCTCACAGGCCCACAGGGGTCTGGAGGCACTCAGGGATCCTGGAGGGAAAATGATGCACACCCGAGGGGCCTAAGAGTCTTGGAAAGGGTACTTCCTTTAAAATAGAGCAGAACAGAGGCTTCCCTGGTGGTGCACTGGTTGACAATCTGCCTGCCAATGCAGGGGACACGGGTTCGAGCCATGGTCTGGGAGGAATCCCCATGCCGCGGAGCAACTGGGCCCGTGAGCCACAACTACTCAGCCTGCGCCTCTGGAGCCTGTGCTCTGCAACAAGAGAGGCTGAGATACTGAGAGACCTACGCACCACGATGAAGAGTGGCCCCCACTTACCGTAACTGGAGAGAGCCCTAGCACAGAAACGAAGTCCCAATATAGCAATCAATCAATCCATCAATCAATCTTAAAACAACAATAAAAAATATAAAAAATAAAATAAAGCAGAACAGCGACTAATACCTCATGGAAACAGCTGCATGCCGCCCTTTCTGCGCGGTTACTCAGGGACTTACCTCGAGGTCAGTACTCACGTTGAGTTTCCCTTTAGCTCCAGAGCGTGGCACGATGAGCTCCACCCCGGCCATCGAAGCATCCGGCTAGGTAGACAAAACTCATTGTCTTCCCAGAGCCATGTATACAGTGGCCAGTGGCCTGTCAACAGCAGTCAATTTCAAGTAGCTTCAAGGCAGCATGAATGGAGCTTTCAGAATGGGAAAGCAAGGCTAGTTCCATCAGGCCCCCATTTCCACTTGCACACGCAGCATACATCCCTGTGCTTTCTAACAAGTCCAAAGAGACACAGGTTACCCAGTGGTTACTTCGTTGAATAAACTCCTCGAAGCAGGATGTTCTGCATCTAGCGAACTGCCTCAACCAAGGAAAGCCCCAGCTAGGCCTCCGGGCCCGTGGCTCTTCAAAAGCCTGCAGTGTTATCCGAGGAACTGGGCTTTAGTTGCAGTCGGAACGCAAACCCACATTCTCCTGGAGGCAGGGTGACTTCAGACAGGGGGTCCCAGATGGAATACGAAGCCGAGTGTTTTCTCAGTGCAGCGCAGACTAGGGCAATGAGTCAGACTTGCACGGCATGTTGGCCCTGCTAGAACGGTGTTCGTGGACCTGTGGGAATGCTGGGGAAGTCAAGCTGTCCCAAGAAAGAGTGCAGTCTGTTGCCCTACACTCGGCATACACAGAGTGGCTCCGAAGGGCTACGGGCCTGGATGTGGCTTAGCAGGCCCATGGGGGCCTGAGGGTACTCAGTGTCCTTGCAGGGAATAGGGTGCCCACGCCAGGCTCCTAGAGGTCCTGCAGAGCGTACTGACGTTAAAATAATGCAGAGCAGTGGCTACGGCCTCATGGAAACTGCAGCACGCCTCCGCTTCTGCATGGCAATTCAGGGCCTTACCGCGAGGCAAGTGCTCTCGCTGAGGGTCCCGTTAGTGCCACAGCATGGGAGGATGCTGACTTTCTCCTCCAGCAGAGTGACTTCAGGTACGAGGTCCTCGAAGAATTCTAAGCAGAGTGTTTTCTCACGGCAGCTCAGACGGGGGCCGTGACGAATACTTCCATGGCAGGTCGCACTGCCTAGAAATGTGGTCCTGAGGCTGCTCCAGGGCTCTGGAAATGTAGCTCTCCTTAAGGAACGTGCAGGGTGTTGCCCATCACTCGGCATGCACAGAGGGCCTCTGAGGGACCTACCTTTGGGCCTCCATGTTGCTCACAGGCCCACAGGGGTCTGGAGGCACTCAGGGATCCTGGAGGGAAAATGATGCACACCCGAGGGGCCTAAGAGTCTTGGAAAGGGTACTTCCTTTAAAATAGAGCAGAACAGAGGCTTCCCTGGTGGTGCACTGGTTGACAATCTGCCTGCCAATGCAGGGGACACGGGTTCAAGCCATGGTCTGGGAGGAATCCCCATGCCGCGGAGCAACTGGGCTCGTGAGCCACAACTACTCAGCCTGCGCCTCTGGAGCCTGTGCTCCGCAACAAGAGAGGCTGAGATACTGAGAGACCTACGCACCACGATGAAGAGTGGCCCCCACTTACCGTAACTGGAGAGAGCCCTAGCACAGAAACGAAGTCCCAATATAGCAATCAATCAATCCATCAATCAATCTTAAAACAACAATAAAAAATATAAAAAATAAAATACAGCAGAACAGCGACTAATACCTCATGGAAACAGCTGCATGCCGCCCTTTCTGCGCGGTTACTCAGGGACTTACCTCGAGGTCAGTACTCACGTTGAGTTTCCCTTTAGCTCCAGAGCGTGGCACGATGAGCTCCACCCCGGCCATCGAAGCATCCGGCTAGCTAGACAAAACTCATTGTCTTCCCAGAGCCATGTATACAGTGGCCAGTGGCCTGTCAACAGCAGTCAATTTCAAGTAGCTTCAAGGCAGCATGAATGGAGCTTTCAGAATGGGAAAGCAAGGCTAGTTCCATCAGGCCCCCATTTCCACTTGCACACGCAGCATACATCCCTGTGCTTTCTAACAAGTCCAAAGAGACACAGGTTACCCAGTGGTTACTTCGTTGAATCAACTCGTCGAAGCAGGGTGTTCTGCATCTAGCGAACTGCCTCAACCAAGGAAAGCCCCAGCTAGGCCTCCGGGCCCGTGGCTCTTCAAAAGCCTGCAGTGTTATCCGAGGAACTGGGCTTTAGTTGCAGTCGGAACGCAAGCCCACATTCTCCTGGAGGCAGGGTGACTTCAGACAGGGGGTCCCAGATGGAATACGAAGCCGAGTGTTTTCTCAGTGCAGCGCAGACTAGGGCAATGAGTCAGACTTGCACGGCATGTTGGCCCTGCTAGAACGGTGTTCGTGGACCTGTGGGAATGCTGGAGAAGTCAAGCTGTCCCAAGAAAGAGTGCAGTCTGTTGCCCTACACTCGGCATACACAGAGAGGCTCCGAAGGGCTACGGGCCTGGATGTGGCTTAGCAGGCCCATGGGGGCCTGAGGGTACTCAGTGTCCTTGCAGGGAATAGGGTGCCCACGCCAGGCTCCTAGATGTCCTGCAGAGCGTACTGACGTTAAAATAATGCAGGGCAGTGGCTACGGCCTCATGGAAACTGCTGCACGCCTCCGCTTCTGCATGGCTATTCAGGGCCTTACCGCGAGGCAAGTGCTCTCGCTGAGGGTCCCGTTAGCGCCACAGCATGGGAGGATGCTGACATTCTCCTCCAGCAGAGTGACTTCAGGTACGAGGTCCTCGAAGAATTCTAAGCAGAGTGTTTTCTCACGGCAGCTCAGACGGGGGCCGTGACGAACACTTCCATGGCAGGTCGCACTGCCTAGAAATGTGGTCCTGAGGCTGCTCCAGGGCTCTGGAAATGTAGCTCTCCTTAAGGAACGTGCAGGGTGTTGCCCATCACTCGGCATGCACAGAGGGCCTCTGAGGGACCTTTGGGCCTCAATGTTGCTCACAGGCCCACAGGGGTCTGGAGGCACTCAGGGATCCTGGAGGGAAAATGATGCACACCCGAGGGGCCTAAGAGTCCTGGAAAGGGTACTTCCTTTAAAATAGAGCAGAACAGAGGCTTCCCTGGTGGTGCACTGGTTGACAATCTGCCTGCCAATGCAGGGGACACGGGTTCGAGCTCTGGTCTGGGAGGAATCCACATGCCACGGGGCAACTGGGCCCGTGAGCCACAACTACTGAGCCTGCGCCTCTGGAGCCTGTGCTCCGCAACAAGAGAGGCTGAGATACTGAGAGGCCTACGCACCGCGATGAAGAGTGGCCCCCACTTACCGTAACTGGAGAGAGCCCTAGCACAGAAACGAAGACCCAATATAGCAATCAATCAATCAATCCATCAATCAATCTTAAAACAACAATAAAAAATATAAAAAATAAAATAAAATACAGCAGAACAGCGACTAATACCTCATGGAAACAGCTGCATGCCGCCCTTTCTGCGCGGTTACTCAGGGACTTACCTCGAGGTCAGTACTCACGTTGAGTTTCCCTTTAGCTCCAGAGCGTGGCACGATGAGCTCCACCCCGGCCATCGAAGCATCTGGCTAGCTAGACAAAACTCATTGTCTTCCCAGAGCCATGTATACAGTAGCCAGTGGCCTGTCAACAGCAGTCAATTTCAAGTAGCTTCAAGGCAGCATGAATGGAGCTTTCAGAATGGGAAAGCAAGGCTAGTTCCATCAGGCCCCCATTTCCGCTGGCACACGCAGCATACATCCCTGGGCTTTCTAACAAGTCCAAAGAGACACAGGTTACCCAGTGGTTACTTCGTTGAATCAACTCCTCGAAGCAGGGTGTTCTGCATCTAGCGAACTGCCTCAACCAAGGAAAGCCCCAGCTAGGCCTCCGGGCCCGTGGCTCTTCAAAAGCCTGCAGTGTTATCCGAGGAACTGGGCTTTAGTTGCAGTCGGAACGCAAGCCCACATTCTCCTGGAGGCAGGGTGACTTCAGACAGGGGGTCCCAGATGGAATACGAAGCCGAGTGTTTTCTCAGTGCAGCGCAGACTAGGGCAATGAGTCAGACTTGCACGGCATGTTGGCCCTGCTAGAACGGTGTTCGTGGACCTGTGGGAATGCTGGAGAAGTCAAGCTGTCCCAAGAAAGAGTGCAGTCTGTTGCCCTACACTCGGCATACACAGAGAGGCTCCGAAGGACTACGGGCCTGGATGTGGCTTAGCAGGCCCATGGGGGCCTGAGGGTACTCAGTGTCCTTGCAGGGAATAGGGTGCCTACGCCAGGCTCCTAGATGTCCTGCAGAGCGTACTGACGTTAAAATAATGCAGGGCAGTGGCTACGGCCTCATGGAAACTGCTGCACGCCTCCGCTTCTGCATGGCAATTCAGGGCCTTACCGCGAGGCAAGTGCTCTCGCTGAGGGTCCCGTTAGCGCCACAGCATGGGAGGATGCTGACTTTCTCCTCCAGCAGAGTGACTTCAGGTACGAGGTCCTCGAAGAATTCTAAGCAGAGTGTTTTCTCACGGCAGCTCAGACGGGGGCCGTGACGAACACTTCCATGGCAGGTCGCACTGCCTAGAAATGTGGTCCTGAGGCTGCTCCAGGGCTCTGGAAATGTAGCTCTCCTTAAGGAACGTGCAGGGTGTTGCCCATCACTCGGCATGCACAGAGGGCCTCTGAGGGACCTACCTTTGGGCCTCCATGTTGCTCACAGGCCCACAGGGGTCTGGAGGCACTCAGGGATCCTGGAGGGAAAATGATGCACACCCGAGGGGCCTAAGAGTCCTGGAAAGGGTACTTCCTTTAAAATAGAGCAGAACAGAGGCTTCCCTGGTGGTGCACTGGTTGACAATCTGCCTGCCAATGCAGGGGACACGGGTTCGAGCTCTGGTCTGGGAGGAATCCACATGCCACGGGGCAACTGGGCCCGTGAGCCACAACTACTGAGCCTGTGCCTCTGGAGCCTGTGTTCCGCAACA